>NC_092149.1:43100376-43425376 GCF_045791955.1 Oncorhynchus clarkii lewisi | reverse complement strand
CTCAAGGCTGTATTCACTGCCAAAGGTGCTTCAACAAAGTACTGAGTAAAGGGTCTGAATGCTTATGTAAATGTGATATTTGTATAGATTGATGAGGGGGAAAAAATGAATTCATCCATTTTAGAATAAGGCTGTAACGTAACAAAATGTTGAGAAAGTGAGGGGGTCTGAATATTTATAACCTTTCTAAAAGCACTTTAATTAGCATAATAAAATAATCCCCCCCAAAATATGTCAGTTTAACCTAGATATACATTTTTGTTTTGCATAGGATGCATCTCAATCCACCGCATTCGCCTATGTCGCACTTCCACATCTGCAGTGAAAGGTGAGAGAGCTATAGCGGTGTTTGTCAGACTGAGACATCCCGAAAATGGTCTTCAAAATCGTCTGTACCGTCCCAACTGTATTTTGACCCCTCTATGGAAAGATGAGACTCTCAAGAACGTATACAGTACATATCGGTTGTTTTGCTCTAGGAAGCCCTCACAAGACTTGTCTAAAGCTCCCCCAGTCCCAGTTGAAAGAATATATGGAAGTACTGTATATATGGACACACCTACTCATTCAATGGTTTTTCTTTATATTTACTATTTTCTGCATTGTAGAATAATAGAGATGACATCAAAACTATGAAATAACACATATGGAATCATGTTGGATCGAAAAAAGTGTTAAACAAATCAAAAAATATTTTATATTTGAGATTCTTCAAAGTAGCCACACTTTGCCTTCATGACAGCTTTGTACACCCTTGGCATTCTCTCAACCAGCTTCACCTGGAATGCTTTTCCAACATATGCTGGAGTTCCCACATATGCTGAACCCTTCTTGGCTGCTTTTTCTTCACTCTGCAGTCCAATTCATCCCAAATCATCTCAACTGGGTTGAGGTCGGGTGCCTGTGGAGGCCAGGTCATCTGACGCAGCACTCAATCACTCTCCTTCTTGGTCAAATAGCCCTTACACAGCCTGGAGGTGTCTTGGGTCATTGTCCTGTTGAAAAATAAATTATAGTCCCGCTAAGCGCAAACCAGATGGGATGGCATATCACTGCAGAATGCTGTGGTAGCCATGCTGATTAAGTGTGCCTTGAATTCTAAATACATTCCTGGCAGTGTCACCAGCAAAGCACCCCCACACCATCACACCTCCTCCATGCTTCACGATGGGAACCACACATGCGGATATTATCCGTTCACCTACTCTGCATCTCACAAAGACATGGCGGTTGGAATCAATAATCTCGAATTTGGATTTCCCCCGGTCTATAATCCATTTCTCGTGTTTCTTGGCCCAATCAAGTCTCTTCTTATTATTGGTGTCTTTTAGTAGTGGTTTATTTGCAGCAATTCGACCATGAATGTCTGGTTCATGCAGTTGATGTTGAGATGTGTCTGTTACTTGTACTCTGTGACGCATTTATTTGGCTGCAATTTCTGAGACTGGTAACTCTAATTTATCCTCTGCAGCAGAGGCAACTCTGGGTCTTCCTTTTCTATGGCATTCCTCATGAGATCCAGTTTCATCGTAGCGCTTGATGGTTTTTGCAACTGTACTTGAAGAAACGTACATTTTTTTGACCCTTTTCCGGATTAACTGAACTTCACGTGTTAGTAATGATGGACAGTAATTTCTCTTCGCTTATTTGAGCTGTTCTTACCATAATATGGACTTGGAATTTTAGGGCTATCTTCTCTATACCACCCCTACCTTGTCACAACACAACTGACTGGCTCAAATGCATTGATTAACTTTTAACAAGGCACACGTGTTAATTAAAATGCATTCCAGGTGACTACCTCATGAAGCTGGTTGAGACAATGCCAAGAGTGTGCAAAGCTGTCATCAAGGCAAAGGGTGGCTACTTTGAAGAATCTTTGTTTCACACTTTTTTGGTTACTACAAGATTCCATGTGTGTTATTTCATTGCTTTGATGTCTTTGCTATTATTCTACAATGTAGAAAATAGTAAAAATAAAGAAAAAGGTGTGTCCAAACTTTTGACTGGTACTGTATATATTTTGTTATAATTCAAGGGGTCTTAAAATTCTAAATGAAATAGCAAAATCATTCTTGCAATGACCAATTAAAAAAATTCCATATAGCTAAGTAGAACACCCCCCCCCCCCCCCCCCCCCCCTTACGAGTTAAACTTCAAGTAATTTTGATAAGAGGGAGTAGGCCTACTTAAACAATGGCCGGCATTGGCCGTTTCCAACCCTTACAATCAAAGCACAGTGTGCTTGTAACTCGATGCACTGCTTTTTAAATAGACAAATCATTACTTAGGGCCACATTTAACCAAATTCTAAAATTGCGATTTATTGCAATTAACTAATCCCATTATTTGATGTCATTATTTTTATTGTTTGGCAGTCCTCGCTTCGCGTTCCTAGGAAACTATGCAGTATTTTTTTTTTTTTACGTGTTATTTCTTACATTGGTACCCCAGGTAATCTTAGGTGTTATTACATACAGTCGGGAAGAACTACTGAATATAAGAGCAACGTCAACTCACCATCATTACGACCAGGAATACGACTTTCCCGAAGCGGATCCTGTGTTTTGCCTTCCACGCAGGACAATGGATCCCATCCAACGAACCAAAACAACGACGCCGTAAAAGGGGCAGACGAAGCGGTCTTCTGGTCAGGCTCCGGAGATGGGCACATCGCGCGCCGCTCCCGAGCATACTACTCCCCAATATCCAGTCTGACAATAAGGTTGATGAAATCCGAGCAAGGGTAGCATTCCAGAGAGACATCAGAGACTCTAACGTTCTTTGCTTCACAGAAACATGTCTCACTCGAAACAAGCTATTGGAGTTGGTACAGCCAGCTGGTTTCTTCACGAATTGCGCCAACAGAAACAAGCATCTTTCTGGTAAGAAGAGGGGCGGGGGGGGTATGCCTCATGATTAACGAGACATGGTGTGATCATAACAACATACAGGAACTCAAGTCATTCTGTTCAACTGACTTAGAATTCCTCACAATCAAATGTCGACAGCATTAACTACCAAAATAATTATCTTCGATAAAAATCACAGGTGCATATATTCCCCCCCAAGCAGACACATCGATGGCCCTGAGCAAACTTTATTTCACTCTATGTAAACTGGAAACCACATATCCTGAGGCTGCATTCATTGTAGCTGGGGATTTTAACAAGGCTAATCGGAAAACAAGACTCCCTAAATTCTATCAGCATATCGATTGTGCTACCAGGGCTGGTAAAACCCTGGATCATTGTCATTCTAACTTCCGCGATGCTTATAAGGCCCTCCCCCTCCCCCGCCCTGCATCAAACAACAACATTGATGAATACGCTGATTCAGGGAGCGAGGTTATTAGCAAGTGCATCAGTGATGTCGTACCCACAGCACCTATTAAAGCCTACCCAAACCAGAAACCGTGGATTGATGGCAGCATTTGAGCGAAACTGAAAGCGCGAACCACTGCTTTTAATCAGGGCAAGGTGACCGGAAACATGACTGAATACAAACAGTGTAGCTATTCCCTCCGCAAGGCAATCAAACAAGCTAAGCGTCAGTATAGAGACAAAGTAGTGTCGCAATTCAACAGCTCAGACACAAGAGGTATGTGGCTGGGTCTACAGTCAATCACGGATTACAAAAAGAAAACCAGCCCCGTCGCGGACCAGGATGTCTTGCTCCCAGACAGACTAAACAACTTCTTTGCTCGCTTTGAGGACAATACAGTGCCACTGACACGGCCCGCTACCAAAACATGCAGACTGGGATGGAGGAGAGTCCCTCCTTCACTGCAGCCGACGTGAGTAAAACATTTAAACGTGTTAACCCTCGCAAGGCTGCAGGCCCAGACGGCATTCCCAGCCGCGTCCTCAGAGCATGTGCAGACCAGCTGGCTGGTGTGTTTATGGATATATTCAATCCATCCTTATCCCAGTCTGCTGTTCCCACATGCTTCAAGAGGGCCACCATTGTTCCTGTTCCCAAGAAAGCTAAGGTAACTGAGCAAAATGACTACCGCCCCGTAGCACTCAATTCCGTCACCATGTAGTGCTTTGAGAGACTAGTCAAGGGCCATATCACCTCCACCCTACCTGACACCCTAGACCTACTCCAATTTGCTTACCGCCCCAATAGGTCCACAGATGACGCACACTGCCCTAACCCATCTGGACAAGAGGAATACCTATGTGAGAATGCTGTTCATCGACTACAGCTCAGCATTTAAGACCATAGTACCCTCCAAACTTGTCATCAAGCTCGAGACCCTGGGTCTCGACCCCACCCTGTGCAACTGGGTACTGGACTTCCTGACGGGCCACCCCCAGGTGGTGAGGGTAGGTAGCAACATCTCCACCCTGCTGATCCTCAACACTGGGGCCCACAAGGGTGTGTTCTGAGCCCTCTCCTGTACTCTCTGTTCACCCACGACTGCATGGCCAGGCACGACTCCAACTCAATCATCAAATTTGCAGACGACACTACAGTGGTAGACTTGATTACCAACAATGACGAGACGGCCTACAGGGAAGATGTGAGGGCCCTCGGAGTGTGGTGTCAGGAAAATAACCTCACACTCAACGTCAATAAAACAAAGGAGATGATCGTGGACTTCAGGAAACAGCAGAGGGAGCACCCCCCTATCCACATCGACGGGACATTAGTGGAGAGGGTAGTATGCTTTAATGACCAGTTTGCCAATGACCATCTGGATAATCCAGAGGAGGAATGGGAGAAGGTCATGTGGTCTGATGAGACAAAAATAGAGCTTTTTTGTCTAAACTCCACTCGCTGTGTTTGGAGGAAGAAGAAGGATGAGTACAACCCCAAGAACAGCATCCCAACTGTGAAGCATGGAGGTGGAAACATCATTCTTCAGGGATGCTTTTCTGCAAAGGGGACAGCACGACTACTCCATATTGAGGGGAGGATGGATGGGGCCATGTATCGCGAGATCTTGGCCAACAACCTACTTCCCTCAGTAAGAGCATTGAAGATGGGTCGTGGCTGGGTCTCCCAGCATGACAATGACCCGAAACACACAGCCAGGGCAACTAAGGAGTGGCTCCGTAAGAAGCATCTCAAGGTCCTGGAGTGGCCTAGCCAGTCTCCAGACCTGAACCCAATAGAACATCTTTGGAGGGAGCTGAAAGTCCGTATTGCCCAGCGACAGCCCCGAAACCTGAAGGATCTGGAGAAGGTCTTTATGGAGGAGTGGGTCAAAATCCCTGCTGCAGTGTGTGCAAACCTGGACAAGAACTACAGGAAACGTATGATCTCTGTAATTGCAAACAAAGGTTTCTGTACCAAATATTAAGTTCTGCTTTTCTGATATATCAAATACTTATGTCATCCAATAAAATGCAAATTAAATACTTAAAAATCATACAATGTGATTTTCTGGATTTTTGTTTTTAGATTCCGTCTCTCACAGTTGAAGTGTACCTATGATAAAAATTACAGACCTCTACTTGCTTAAGTAGGAAAACCTGCCAAATCGTCAGTGTATCAAATACTTGTTCTCCCCACTGTATATGACAAATTCAATTTGATTTGAATTTAACACAGATTAACCCTTGCTAATCATGAGACTCGGGTATGTTGTTTATGGGAACCTGGCAAAAGGAAGTTTAGTTTTCAGCATTAAAATGCCCCTGTGCACAAATTGTGGTCCATACAGAGTCTTGACCTTAACCCCATTGAACACCTTTAAGATGAATTGGATCGCCGACTGCGAGCCAGGCCTAAACGCCCAACATCATTGCCCAACCTCACTAATGCTCTTGTGGCTGAATGGAAACAAGTCCTTGCAGCAATTTTCCAACATCTAGTGGAAACCCTTCCCAGAAGTGTGAAGGCTGTTTTACCAGCAAAGTGTGGACCAACTCCATGTTAATGCTCATGATCTTAACTGGCTTTGTAGCTCACTACCTACAATTAGCAGTGTTTTAAATGGTGGCCAGCTCGAAAACATGGAACAAAAGTATAATTTGGATTTCGATAAATTCCCCAACTGGGTCTGCATTTTAGAAAGTATCCCTGGTTGCGCTGTTCAATTCTTTATCCATTTTATTAATTTATATTTTGATAACTCAGTGTTGTCTTCCATTTGTTTGAAACTAGAGCTTGTCCGAGGCAGGTCGGACACAAGCTTGGTTAGCGACAGTTGCTATCCATTGGATTGCAGCAATGAGTTCTGGGGGCTTAGCGAAGGGTAATGTAAATTTTGATTTCCTTGTTTAAAAAAAAAGATTGCTTATAGAGCCCAAGAGCCAGTGGATTATACGGTTTCTACAATGGTGAAATTATGTGATGGCAAGTAGATGTATTTACATGGCAAATACTTGTTCACCAGGAGCAATGCGTTATATAATTTTGTTTTCATGCTCTGAGAAGGAGAACCAATTGTGAAACAGGAAGATGCTGTTTTTTATACGCTGAAGGTACCAGGACCTACTACCCACTGGCAAAAACTGATTGAATCAACAATGTTACCATGTCATTTCAACAAACAAATTAACTCTGATGATGTTGAATCAACATGGAGAAGTGATTGGATTTGAAAAAAATGAATCAACGTAAAGGATTTTTTTTTTACCAAGCTTCTAACCTTAATCCAATGCAAGGGAATACCCCCCTGAAATGGACAAAAATGAATGGCCAAACCATATACACGATGTCCAATTACCACCCAGTTGATTCGTACAAAGTTGATTGCAAATGCCATATGGCAAGTGCCAGTTGTAACACTTCAAAAATCCAACAGGAGTGCGCTCCACTGGGGTTTTTCATATTGGAAATGCAACCCAAGTCAACATCCAAAAGCAAAATTTTGAAATAATGATTTTTTTTGTCAAAAACGTATCACCCCTTAAAAAAGTGCTTTCTGGACCGTTTTTCGAAATTCTTTAGATTTTTTTTGTCAATTACACATGTGGAAGAACTGTATGAATATACTTTTGTCCAATTTTATTATCATAATTATTTTTTTTCAATTACATGCGCATAAGGCATATATGTTTTGTCCATTTGCAATATGATTTCATAGGAAGTCAAAAGTAAAAAAATGTCAAAATTTTGTAAAAAACTTCACACACCCTTAAAAAAGTGCTTTCTGGACCGTTTTTCAAATTTCTTTCGATTTTTGTGTCAATTACACATGTATAAGAACTGTATCAACATACTTTAGTCATATTTAATTATCATATTTTTTTTTTTTTACTTGTGCATAAGGCATGTTTTCTCCATTTGGAATATGATTTCATAGGAAATCAAAAGTCAAAAGTAAAAAATGTCAAAATTTTGTAAAAAACTTTACACAACCTTAAAAAAGTACTTTCTGGACCGTTTTTTCAAAATTCTTTCGAATTTTGTGTCAATTACACACGTATAAGAACTGTATCAACATACTTTAGTCGTATTTTTTTTTTACTTGTGCATAAGGCATATGTTTTGTCCATTTGCAATATGATTTAATAGGAAGTCAAAAGTCGAAAATGTGAACTTTAAAAAAAAAACTTATCACCCTCGTAAAAAAAGTGCTTTCTGGACCGTTTTTCGAAATTGTTTCGATTTTAAGTCAATTAATCAAGTGTAAGAACTGTATGAATATACTTTTGTAAAATGATATTATAATAATCTTTTTTTTTTTTTTTTACTTGTGCATAAGGAATATGATTTGTCCATTTGCAATATGATTTCATAGGAAGTCAAAAGTCACTTTTTGGGGGGCCAAATGCCAAAATTGACTGGCCTGCTGAACTCGGGATGGCCGGGCAGTGATAGTTGTTCCTGTCCATCACTCGTTGTGTTGATTTCATCATGTCCATTTGGTGATGTTTTTTTCACTATTGAATCATATTGCAAATGCATGTTCATTTGCAATGTTTCAATGGGAATTTACGATCACGAATTTGGCATGCTCAAAAGTCAAACTATACTTTGCTCAAACTATACTTTTGTCAACTTGTATTATCATAATTTTTTTTTAACTTGTGCACAAGGCATATGTTTTGTCCATTTGCAATATGATTTCATAGGAAGTCAAAGGTCAAAGTCAAAAGTCACTTTTTCTTTGGCCAAATGCCAAAAGAAATTTGACATGCTCAAAAATACTGCAGAATTGCAAAATTGACTGACCTGATGAACACAGGATGGCTGGGCAGTGATAGTTGTTCCTTTCCATCACTCGTTGTGTTGATTTCATCATGTCCATTTGGTGATGTTTTTTCACTATAGAATCATATTGCAAATGCACGTGCATTGTTGTGCAACTGGTAACCCAAAAATAAAAATATGGTGATTTCATTATGTCCATTTGTTTATGTTTTCTCACTTTTGCAAAGTCACTGTGCATTTGCAATATGGTTCAATGGGCAGGTACCATCACAAATTTGTCATGCTATAAAAATCCTGCAGGAATGTGAAATTGACTGGCCCGATGAACTCGGGATGGCTGGGCAGTGATTCTGGTTCATCTCAATCGCTCGTTAGGGTTGATTTCAGAATGCCACTTTGGTGATGTTTTTTCACTATAGAATCATATTGCAAATGCACGTGCATTGTTGTGCAACTGGTAACCCAAAAATACAAATATGGTGATTTAATTATGTCCATTTGTTTATGTTTTCAAACTTTTGCAAAGTCACTGTGCATTTGCAATATGGTTCAATGGGCAGGTACCATCACGAATTTGTCATGCTACAAAAATCCTGCAGGAATGTGAAATTGACTGGCCCGATGAACTCGGGATGGCTTTGCAGTGATTCTGGTTCATCTCAATCGCTCGTTAGGGTAGATTTCAGAATGTCACTTTGGTGATGGTACCTCACTGTTTAAACATATTGCAAGTGGACAAGAGTCAGTCAATTAGATATCATTCTGAAACCAAACTGATACAAACTGACACCAAACCCACTTTTTCCAACACGTTTAGTAGCCAACTATTACGTACTTCAGAGCTGGCCCAAAATTCACAACGCCTTCGGTTCAAACCATAAAAAAACCATAAAACACGTAGTTATGTTCTAGCTGCGGGTCAATTTCTTATGTTATGTGTTGGCCTAGCTGAGGCGACCCCGAGTCCCAAGTTTCGGCTCGATAGGTCATTTGGTGCCCGAGCAAAACCCTAATTGGTGCTGAAAATCCACTTTTTTACATGCCTTGCTATGGGGTCCTTGAATGAGCTATCGGACAGAAACGTTGGGGTCCGTCTCTATGGGCCGAGCTGGTTTCAATGCACCTAGCCTTGCGTCTCTGAGACTTTTCTAAATGTCGTCATTTTCGTAATGGTCAAAATGAATTGAAGTCATTGCAAATGTACGAGGCTGTTTCTCGGTCTGAGAACCTTCTAGAGCCACCTAACTCACCACGCACTATCGACCGGAGGTCTAGAACAGGTTTCTAAAGTTTCGGAACTCTAGGTCTGACGGTTCTTTTTTAGCTCGAACAAAGCTAACTATTGCAGCCACTGTCTGTCTCTACGCACCCCAATTCGTCCCTCCTTCCAAGTTGTGTGTTAGTGTGATTTAGTTTTCCTTTGAAATTTTATGGGAAAAATGACTGATTTACAGTTCATGGGGGTTGCCTAATCACACATATGAAGTTTTGGACAGATCTGACTTTTTTAACCCTTCGAAACAGACACCAATTATGGCACTTCCGGTTGGCACAGGTAGCTGTGCCAAGTCAACACATATCCTCATTGGGGTATGCTTTTACAGAATCCTGAGTTTTAAGTCTTTACGTTCAGAACTGACTGATTTACACAGGGTTGAATGCACTATGTCTATCAAACTGGCAGGGTATGGATATACACTTTTAGGGTGATTTTAACCACTTCCGGTTGGTCCAGGAAGCTTAGAATCAACACAGGTAGACCTCATAGTGGCCTGATGGACTGTTATCAAAGACAGGTTCATACGGCATTCATAACCCATATTAGGCTTCAGGTTGAATTTAGTGGTGCAGGCAATGTATTCCTATGGGGAGAGAAGTCAATGCAAACTGTTTGATGTAAACACCTTCTTTTTACTGTTAAGGGTTAACGACGTCGTTGTTGGGCAGGCTTCATTTTGGGCCTACTTTTCTAATGGTCGCTGCGCTTAGACCGAGCGAGCTACGGTCAAGCGGGATATCTCGTTGAACTCGGCACGGCCTAGGGATTATGGTAATGCCATTGCCTGCTCTCTGTGTCTTTAAGCACCGCACTTTGTCACTCCATCCTTGCTGTTTGTGTGTGTGAGAGCTTTTCTTTGACATCTGTTGGGAGAAATGACTGACATACAGTTTATGGGGGTTGCCTAATCACACATAGGAAGTTTTGAAAAGATCTGACCTTTTTAACCCTTGGGAACTGCCACTATGACACCATTTAAGGCACTTCCGGTTGGCACAGGAAGCTATAAATGAACTCATATCCTGATTGGGGTATGCCTTTACAGAATCCTGGGTTATAAGTCTTTACGTTAAGAACTGAGTTATTTACGGAGGGTTTAGTAAGTGTGTGTTATTGCAGAAAATCATAGAAAATCACAGAAATCTCGCAGAGCTCCGCAGCACACTTTAAAAAGATTCGTATGAACACCCTGCAACTGGATCTGTAACTGTTGGGGAAAAAAAACGCCTATTTGTGAACATCACCAATTTGTCATTGTACGATTTATTTTAAATGACGATAGATAAATGGCTGGTTCTTTTTTTATTGACACCGGAGGCTCCTTGACTTTGACGTGAAGTGGAAAAATAATTTCTCTATTTCCATTTTGGACCTTTAATCCCAGAGAAATGGCCATAACTCAAAAACCGTTGAGGCCTAGACGCCATCTTGTTCGGGGCCAACTGCCCATTATGCCAAACCTACGCTCACCAAGTTTCGGCTTCAAAATATTTTCCGTTTTCGAGATAAGGCCCCGTCGTGATTCGTGATGTTTAGTACAATTGCCATATGATTCCTTATGCTCTCTTGTGGGAATTTCCGGGACAGCGGAAAAATGGACCAAAATGTGATTATTTTAAAAAACGGAAACCGAATGTCCGACAAAGTTAGTTTGATGACTTCCCGGTAGGTCCGGCCCTACCGCACGGCCCGCGAATTTTAGAAACGTTTTCGGACGTCTAGTAAGGGACCGTACATTCCCAATATGGACTTTCTCACTAACTATACACGAAATGTCAAAATGTTCCCTTAAGGTATGACAGGGTGACATATTTTGTTTATTTCACATTGAATTCACTGTATAAAAAAATATCTTCATAGCTTCAAACGTCAAGACTAGATGGAGGGTATTCACCTGAAGTTTTACCCAATCATATTTTAAATAAATACAGTTTCAGTAATTCTATCTATTGGTTGTCCCCATTTTTCGTTTCCATTTTTCCAGTACATGTTGAGGATCTCTCCCTGTTAACCCTGCAAATGTCTTGGCTCGTCTTTGTACTGGAATACATATTCCCGCTGTTGTCTTGCCCCCCATCGACTTTAATACATTTAGCTTTGAAAATCCCCAGTGTGTACGTACAGACAGCTGTAGCTTAGAATTGTGAGTCAATCTTTCTCTTGTAATCTGCACTCAAAAGGCTGAATCAATAATATGACTAACTGGCCTGATTGAAAACACACACTTAGAAGTTTAGTCTTATGGCAATAGATTAAATCACCTGTGGGGGAAATTCACCTGTGATGAATGTGGTGTAGTAGTTTGTTATTTATGTTGGAATGAGGAACGAGACCCCTTACACACACACACACACACACACACACACACACACACACACACATACACACAGTCCCCAGCCCTGAAAAATACACAACACCATTCAGAAACAGTGAGCAGAGGCTTAAGAATGTGGGTGGGCTTTGTGGTGAGGGCTGGCGAATCACGGGGGCAGAGCCATGGTAGAGCCCCTCCTCTTGCTCCTTAACCCAGATCCCTGCCAGTAAAGTTATGTAATTCAATAAACACTCCCAGCTTTGTTGCTGAGGGCCAGCTGGACAGAACATATCACACGCACCATTTTTTATATGGATCATTATCAGACAATTCATATGCATCAGACAATTAATTATAAGTTTATGATTGATTGAGAAATACAAGTAAACTCAATTTACATTTTGGTTGGATTTGTTCATCCATATCTGTATGTGTCCATGTACTGTATGGCTAGTAGTTGACAAGGAGGTTCCACATCTGGAACCAGACATCCCAATGTACATAGGATCCAAACAGTGGTCAGTTTTACAGATATTTTCCTGCAATTCTACACAATTTGCCATGGGGTGGGGAGACGTTTTAAAGCAAATTTCTTGCCATGTTAATATAATATCTGAGTGAGCGTCATGAACAAAATCAATGGGGTTCCCCTGGAGGTCAGAACCCCTGTGCACGTGCCCTGCGTGCCCAGACGGTAGTTTGGTAATGATTACTAAAAGTTTAGATAGCTGGCTAGACTAACTAGATTAATATACCAAAATAAACATTTTAACTAACAGGCTAATAAGTAAGCAAAACTGCTGATGCACAACCAATTTTTGAAATTGCACTTTGTGTTTTCTACTACTCTACCATGCACTTGACACATTTATGAAATTGCTTATCCCAGTTACTAATAAGCATGTGTAGCGTGGTTCATTCTGCGTTGTGTAATTTAATGAGGACACTGCAACAACTGGAGGTCTGCTTGTTGGATTTTTATTTGCCCTGCGCACGAAGAGACAACACACAATATGTTAGCCCTTGGCGCAGTCACAGCTCTCAGGCACCTGCGCGAGCACAAGGAAACTCACTCAAACACTGTCCCAAGTACCCACAAGTTACAATAGGTACCCTAGCTAGCGAGCTCAGTAAAACTTGTCAACATAAATATTTATATTGTACATATTGTTACAAAACTTGGTTGCATAAATGCACATTGTGTAAAATTACCAGAGAGCCAAGGACAACATACCTCACTAGCTGAAGGTCATGCTAGACAGAACAATAGGAGGGTACAGTAACACAGGTACCCCACAATGGACCAAACCAAAATATACTAAACTTTTCCAACCAAGTGTATTTACAATATATATATAAAAAAGTGTTTGCACACAAAAAATAACATTTGCAAAAAACACACTGACTTATTGTTATTATTATTATTATCAAAGTATTAACATCCCCTCTTGACCTGGCCTATTTGAACTGGTCCTTGTGTGTAACTTGGTGCATAATCTAGGGGAACAACATCACACATGCACCCGTTAAGGAAATGACTGTAAAAACTGTTAAAACACAGTGGATTGATGAGGTATTTAAAGATTGTATGGTTGAGAGGGATGAGGCAAAAGGAATGGCAAATAAGTCTGGCTGCACAACCGATTGGCAAACGTACTGCAAATTGAGAAATCATGTGACCAAATTGATGAAAAGGAAGAAGATACTACACTATGAAACAAAGATAAATTACATAAAGAATGATAGTAAAAAGCTTTGGAGCACATTCAATGAAAGTTTGGGCAAAAAGAAAAACTCTGCTCCATCATTCATTGAATCAGATGGCTCATTCATCACAAAACCCCCAAGTACTTTAATATTTTTTTCATTGGCAAGATAATCAAACTTAAGTATGACATGCCAGAAACAAATGCTGACACTACACATCCAAAATATATCTGACCAAATTATGAAAGACAAGCATTGTAATTTTGAATTCCGTAAAGTGAGTGTGGAAGACGTTAAAAAAATTGTTGTCTAACTTGGATGGAAAATGACTGAGGATAATAGTGGATGCTATTGCCACCCCTATATGCCATATTTTCAATTTAAGCCTTCTAGAAAGTGTGTGCCCTCAGGCCTGGAGGGAAGCAAAAGTCATTCCCCTACCTAAGAAAAGTAAAGTCCAATTTTACTCGCTCAAATAGCCGACCAATCAGCCTGTTACCAACCCTTAGTAAACTTTTGGAGAGAAAAAATGTGTTTACCAAAAACAATGCTATTTTACAGTATTTGGAATGTTGGTATTTTATTAGGATCCCCATTAGCTGTTGCAAAAGCAGAAGCTACTCTTCCTGGGGTTCACCCAAAACTTGAAACATAACACAGAATGACATAATACAGAACATCATAAAGAACAGCTCAAGGACAGAACTACATTTTTAAAAAGGCACACATAGCCTACATATCAATGCATACACACAAACTATCTAGGTCAAGTAGGGGAGATGCGTTGTGACATGAGGTGTTGCTTTATCTGTTTTTTGAAACCAGGTTTGCTGTTTATTTGAGCAATATGAGATGGAAGGAAGTCCCATGCAATAAGGGCACTATATAATACTGTACGTTTTCATGAATTTGTTCTGGATTTGGGGACTATGGAAAGACCCCTGGTGACATGTCTGTTGGGATAAGTGTGTGTGTCAGAGCTGTGTATAAATTGACTATGCAAACAATTTGGGATTTTCAACACTAATATTTCTTATAAAAAGAAGAAGTGATGCAGTCAGTCTCTCCTCAACTTAGCCAAGAGAGACTGGCATGCATAGTATTTATATCAGCCCTCTGATTACAATTAAGAGAAAAAACGTGCTGCTCTGTTCTGGGACAGCTGCAGCTTAAGTACATTTTAGCAATTTCATTTACTTTTTGTTACTTTTAGACTTTTACTCAAGTAGTATTTTACTGGGTGACTTTTACCTTAATAGAAAATGACTCAAGTAAAAGTCACCCAGTAAAATATTACGTGAGTAAAAGTAAATATACCTTAATAGAAAATGACTCAAGTATGACAATTTAGTACTTTTTCCACCACTGGATGTGGCTGGGGGTTTAACATTTATTTCACATGACCGATCAGTTTAGACAAGTGTGTCTGGATAAGCGTCATCTAATATTTATAAAATATTTTTATCTGGACACTTTGTTTGCCTGGAATTGCGTCACTTCCTCACCTTAGTTATCTTTGTTTTCTTTATTATTTTGGTTAGGTCAGGGTTTGATAAGGGTGGTTGGTTTAGTTTTTGTATTGTCTAGGTGTTTTTGACCTGTTTAGGGTTTTTGTATATCTATGGGGTTTTGGGATTTCTAGGTAAATGTAGGTCTATGGTGGCCTGAATTGGTTCCCAATCAGAGGCAGCTGTTTATCGTTGTCTCTGATTGGGGATCCTATTTAGGTTGCCATTTTCCCTTTTGGTTTGGTGGGTTATTGTCTATGTGTAGTTGTATGTCAGCACTAGTTGTTTTTAGCTTCACATTAATTTGTTTAAGTGTTCTTCATTTTAATAAAAGAAGAATGTATTCCAATCACGCTGCACCTTGGTCTCCTCGTTATGACGAACGTGACAAATTGTTCCTTATTGTAGGCTACTACTTTTACCACTTTTAGCCTTTACCATACTACTCACTGTTTAGCATATGATCTCAATATCAATCCTTAAAGAGATGGGTGGGGCTGGCTTAAGAGGGTGTGAATATTGCAGAATGGGTGTAGACAAAGGAGAGCTCTCCAGTTGGTACCAAAAACATTCAAAAGACATTTTCTCAAAATTGAGTTTTACAAGTTTATCAACTTTCAAAGCAGAATTACTTTCCCATTGTTAAAAAAAATGCAGTGTTTGATATACCATTTTGTATACTTCTACTTTTATCGAATGTAAAAAACACAATTTCAAATGTTGATATGTAAGACCTATTTGAGCCAGTCGATCAAATATTTTAAGAATATAATGGACAGACTATGTTCGTTTCTCTTAGAATAAAAACCTTAGTAAATAACCTTAGTAAGTAATAAGCCAGTTAAATCTTCTACTTTTTTTGTGGAGAGCAATTCTTACACTATTGTTCTAAATTCAATCATCATCATCATCATCATTCTTCTTTATCCTCATCATTCACCTAATTAAATTTTGAATAAACATTGGATTCTATATGGTTTATATCGGCCATTTATTGACTAAATTACTTTAGGTTAGAGACACAAAAGCATAATCAGCGGTCTAACTCCCCCATGCGGTGGTCTGGAGCAATGAAGCAGTGACAAAGGGTACCATACGAAACCACAAATTACCTCTAAATCCCGCGGCATAATCTCAAAACTTTTAATCGAGGAACCACTGTGCCCATTTAATACCAAATTATTAGAGATACACAAATAGTTCTTGCACCCACCATGCGTCATGTGCGTAATTGTCATGACTTCCGCCAAAGTTGGTCCCGCTCCTTGTTCGGGCAGCATTCGGAGGTCGACATCACCGGTTTTCTAGCCGCCACCGATTCACTTTTCATTTTCCATTAGTTTTACCTTCATTGTACACACCTGGTTGCAATTTCCACAATTATATGTTCCTTATTTAACCCTCTGGTTCCCCCATGGTTTTGTGCGTGTTTGTTCGTTGTAAGTTGGTCTGCATTTGTGAGCATGATTATTTTCCTTCGTGGAATATTTGTTGTTTTGAGTAAAGTTCCGTGAATTACTCATCTCTGTGTCCTGCGCCTGACTCCGCCTTACCTGCTACACCTAGATGCCTTACAGAAACCCGCATCCGAAAATGGAGTCAGCAGGTGCACAAAGCCCTCCTTTGTTAGTAGAGTAGCGCGTCCAGCAGCACGCGACCATGTTGCACAGTCTCGGCACAGCCATGGATCGCGTGCTGCAAACAATGGAGTGATGGGAGAGAGGAGGTTGTCCAGCGCCCCCATCATCATCACAACAACTCACACCGCTGTCCACCCCTCCTTCACCTGGTCCCAGTGGGATTCAGTTCGCGCTCCCGAATGAATATGATGGGACGGGTGCCAGGGGTTCCTACTCCAGCTGGAGCTCTACCTGGCGACCGTCCACCCAGCTCCTTCAGGATGCGAGAGAGGGTCCGCCCTCGTCTCCTGTCTATCCGGGAAGGCTCTGGAGTGGGTCAACGCCGTATGGGGAGAGGTCGACGCGGCGTTGGACCACTATGAGGATTTCACTCGCCACTTCCGGGCAGTTTACGACCATCCGCCTGAGGGTAGAGCGGCTTGTTTCACTTAAGGCAGGGGACGAGGAGCGCACAGGACTTTGCTTTGGACTTCCGAACCCTGGCCGCCGGCGCAAGAAGGAATGGCAGGGCCCTGATCGACCATTTCCGGTGCAGTCTGCGCAAGGACGTCTGTCGGGAGCTGGCCTGCAGGGACACCACCCTTACATTCGACCAGCTGGTGGACCCGTCCATCCGGCTGGATAACCTGCTGGCCAACAGCGGACACCCAGATCGGGGTCCGTCAGTTCCATCCCCAGCACATCCGCTCCTACACACATGGAGCTAGGAGGTGCTGCTCTTAGGGTGACCGGAGGGGGGGCCATTCCCTGCACAATCTGTGGCCGCAGAGGGCACACTGATGGTCAGTTCTGGGGGTGTTCCTCAGGGAGTCGAGGCAGCAGGCAGGGCACTGTTGTGTCACCCCAGGTGAGTCGGCACCAGACTCCCTGTTGCTTACACGTTTGTGTTTATAGAATTTCCTGCATTTCCAGCATAAGGCGCTAGTAGATTCAGACGCAGCTGGGAACTTTATTGACAGTTTACTTAACCATAGTTTAGGGATCCCCATTGTTCCTGTTGATATGCCCTTCCATGTACATGCCTTAGATAGTCGACCATTAGGGTCAGCAATGATTAGGGAGGCCACCGCGTCATGAGGAGAGAATCAGTCTCTTCCTTATTGATTCTCTTGCGTTTCCCGTGGTGATGGGCCTACCCTGGTTGGCCTATCATAACCCCACTATTTTGTGGCAACAGAGGGCTCTTAAGGGATGGTCATGAAAGTGCTCGGGGAGGTGTGTAGATGTTTCCATTGGTGCTACTACAGTGGAGAGTCCAGACCAGGTCTCCACCGTGCGCATTCCCTCAGAATATGCCGATTTGGCTCTCGCCTTCTGTAAGAAGAGGGCGACTCAACTATCACCCCATCGATAAGGGGATTGTGTGATAAATCTCCTTTTAGAAGCGCCATTCCCAGGAGTCACGTGTATCCTCTGTCACAGGAGGAGACGGCGGCTATGGAAACATATGTCTCCAAATCTCTGGGGCAGGGCTACATTCAGCCTTCCACTTCACCTGCCTCCTCGAGTTTCTTTTTTGTGAAGAAGAAGGATGGAGGTCTGCGACAGTGTATTGACTATCGAGGTATCAATCAGATTACTGTGAGGTACAGCTACCCGCTGCCTCTCATAGCAAGTTCGATCGAGTCAATGCACTGGGCGCGCTTCTTTATAAAATTGGATCTCAGGAGCGCTTACAATCTGGTGCGTATCCGGGAGGGGGATGAGTGGAAGATGGTATTTAGTACCACCTCTGGGCACTATGAGTACCTCGTCATGCCATACGGGTTGATGAATGCTCCATCATTCTTCCAGGCATTTGTAGACAAGATTTTCTGGGACCTGCATGGACAGGGTTTAGTGGTGTATATCGACAACATTCTGATATACTCCGCTACAAGCGCCGAGCATGTGTCCCTGGGGCGCAAGGTGCTTGGTCGACTGTTGGAGCATGACCTGTACGTCAAGGCTGAGAAATGTCTGTTCTTCGAACATTCCGTCTCCTTCCTAGGGTACCGCATTTCCACGTCAGGGGTGGAGATTGAAAGTGACTGCAATTCAGCCTTGCGTAATTGGCTGACTCCAACCACGGTAAAGGAGGTGCAGTGGTTCTTAGGGTTTTCCAACTACTACCGGAGGTTTATCCAGGGCTTTGGTAAGGTGGCGGCTCCCATTACCTCACTGCTGAAGGGGGTCCGGTGCGACTGCAGTGGTCAGCTGAGGCGGACAGTGCCTGAAGGTTCTGTTTACCTCGGCTCCCGTGCTGGCTCATCCGGATCCCTCCTTGGCATTCATAATGGAGGTGGACTGTCTCAGCGCTCGGGTACACCACCAAAGCTCCGCTTCTGTGCCTCCCTTTTCAAAAAAGCTTAGCTCGGCGGAGCAAAACTATTATGTGGGGGACCGGGAGCTGTTGGCTGTCGTAAAGGCTCTGAAGGCTGGGGGCATTGGCTTGAGGGGACCCTTTTCTCATCTGGACTGACCACCACAATCTGGAGTACATCCGGGTGGCGAGGAGACTAAAACCCTCGCCAGGCAAGGTGGGCCATGTTTTTCACAAGTTTTGTTTTCACCCTATCCTACAGACCAGGTTCCCAAAACGCTAAGGCAGATGCACTGTCCCGGATGTATGACAAAGAGGAGCGGCCCATTGATCCCACTCCCATACTTCCGGCTTCTTGCCTGGTGGCACCGGTGGTGTCGGAGCTGGACGCGGACAACAAGCGGGTGTTACGTACAGAGCCCGCTCCCACCCAGTGTCCAGACTGTTTGATCTATTGGGCCCACACGTCACCCTCCTCTGGTAATCCTGGCATTGGTCGGACAGTGTGCTGTCTTAGTGGGAAGTACTGGTGGTCCACCTTTAAGGACGTGAGGGTTTATGTTTCCTCCTGCCCGGTGTGCGCCCAGTGTAAGGCACCTAGACACCTGCCCAGAGGGAAATTAAAACCCCTACCCGTTCCACAACGGCCGTGGTCACACAAATGCACAGGTCTCAGTGGATTCCTTGACGGATCTTCCTCCGTCACAGGGTAACACCACGATCCTGGTCGTTGTGGATCAGTTTCCTACGTCCTGCCATCTCCTTCCTTTGCCTGGTCTCCCTACGGCCCTACAGACTGCAGAGGCCCTGGTCACCCACGTCTTCCGACACTCAGGGTGCCTGAGGTCATAGTGTCTGATCGGGGTCCCCAGTTCACGTCCAGGGTCTAGAGGGCGTTCATGGAACGTCTGGGGGTTTCAGTCAGCTTCACCGCAGGTTTTCACCCCGAAAGTTTTTACCCACATCCAGGTGGTAAGAGTTAACCTGGATGTGGGTAGGTTTCTGCGGTCCTATTGCCAGGACCGGCCGGGGGAAGGGGCGGCTTTCATCCCCTGGGCAGAGATGGCCCAAAACTCACTCCGCCACTAACCTATCTCCCTTCCAGTGAGTACTAGGTTTTCAGCCGGTTCTGGCACCATGGCATCAGAGCCAGATTGAGGCACCTGCGGTGGATGAATGGTTTAGGCGCTCGGAGGAGACCTGTGCACCTTTCAACAAGCCATAAGGCGGCAGAAGGCAAGCGCCAACCGCCACCGCAGTGAGGCCCCGTAGTTCGCACTTGGGGGGCGGGTATTGCTCTTGACCCGAAACCTGCCCCTCCGCCTGCCCTGCCGGAAGCTGGGTCCGTGGTTTGTGGGGCCATTTAAAGTCCCGAGGACAGTGAACAAGGTTTGTTACAAGTTACAGCTCCCCCTGATTACCGTATTAACCCCTCGTTCCATGTGTCTCTCCTCAGGCCGGTGGTGGCCTTGTGGTAGGTGGTAAATTACCTTTTAATGGCATCAGACTGAGGCTTTGCATCTTTCCTCGTGCTACTAGACCTTAGTGCTGCTTTTGATACCATCGATCACCACATTCTTTTGGAGAGATTGGAAACCCAAATTGTTCTACATGGACAAGTTCTGGCCTGGTTTAGATCTTATCTGTCGGAAAGATATCAGTTTTTCTCTGTGAATGGTTTGTCCTGACACATAAACTGTAAATGTCGGTGTTCCTCAAGGTTCAGTTTTAGGACCACTATTGTTTTCACTATATATTTTACCTCTTGGGGATGTCATTTGATAACATTATGTTAACTTTCACTGCTATGCGGATGACACACAGCTGTACATTTCAATGAAACATGGTGAAGCCCCGACATTGCCCTCGCTAGAAGCCTGTGTTTCAGACATAAGGAAGTGGATGGCTGAAAACGTTCTACTTTTAAACTCGGACAAAAAACAGAGATGCTTGTTCTAGGTCCCAAGAAACAAGGAGATCTTCTGTTGAATCTGACGATTAATCTTAATGGTTGTACAGTCATTTTAAATAAAACTGTGAATGACCTCGGCGTTACTCTGGACCCTGATCTCTCTTTTGATGAACATATCAAGACTGTTTCAAGGACAGATTTTTCCCCATCTACGTAACATTGCAAAAATCAGAAACTTTCTGTCCAAAAATGATGCAGAAAAATGTATCCATGCTTTTGTTACTTCTAGGTTAGACTATTGCAATGCTCTACTTTCCGGCTACCCGGATAAAGTACTAAATAAACTTCAGTTAGTGCTAAATACGACTGCTAAAATCCTGACTAGAACCAAAAAATGTGATCATATTATTCCACTGCTAGCCTCCGTACACTGGCTTCCTGTCAAGGCCAGGGCTGATTTCAAGGTTTTACTGCTAACCTACAAAGCATTACATGGGCTTGCTCCTTACTATCTCTCTGATTTAGTCCTGCAGTACATACCTACACGTACGCTACGGTCACAAGACGCAGGCCTCCTAATTGTCCCTAGAATGTCTAAGCAAACAGCTGGAGGTAGGGCTTTCTCCTATAGTGCTCCATTTTTATGGAATGGTCTGCCTACCCATGTGAGAGACGCAAACTCGGTCTCAACTTTTAAGTCTTTACTGAAGACTCATCTTTTCAGTGGGTCATATGATTGAGTTTAATCTGGCCCAGTAGTGTGGACGTGAACGGAAAAGCTCTGGAGCAACGAAACGCCCTTGCTGTCTCTGCCTGGCCGGTTCCCCTATTTCCACTGGGATTCTCTGCCTCTAACCCTATTACAGGGGCTGAGTCACTGGCTTACTGGTGCTCTTTCATGCCATCCCTAGGAGGGGTGCGTTACTTGAGTGGGTTTAGTCACTGATGTGATCTTCCTGTCTGGGTTGGTGCGCCCCCCCCCCCCTTGGGTTGTGCCGTGGCGGAGATCTTTGTGGGCTATACTCGGCCTTGCCTCAGGATGGTAAGTTGGTGGTTGAAGATATCCCTCTAGGGGTGTGGGGGCTGTGCTTTGGCAAAGTGGGTGGGGTTATATCGTTCCTGTTTGGCCCTGTCCGGGGGTGTCATCGGATGGGGCCACAGTTTCTCCTGACCCCTCCTGTCTCAGCCTCCAGTATTTATGCTGCAGTAGTTTGTGTCGGGCGGCTAGGTTCAGTTTGTTATACTGTATCTGAAGTACTTCTCCTGTCTTAACCGGTGTCCTGTGTGAATTTAAGTATGCTCTCTCTAATTCTCTCTTTCTCTTTCTTTCTCTCTCTCGGGGGACCTGAGCCCTAGGACCATGCCTCAGGACTACCTGGCATGATGACTCCTTGCTGTCCCCAGTCCACCTGGCCGTGCTGCTGCTCTAGTTTCAACTGTTCTGCCTGTGATTATTATTATTTGACCATGCTGGTCATTTATGAACATTTGAACATCTTAGCCATGTTCTGTTATAAACTCCACCCGGCACAGCCAGAAGAGGACTGCCCACCCCTCATAGCCTGGTTCCTCTCTAGGTTTCTTCCTAGGTTTTGGCCTGGGTAGTTTTTCCTAGCCACCGTGCTTCTACACCTGCATTGCTTGCTATTTGGGGTTTTAGGCTGGGTTTCTGTACAGCACTTTGTGATATCAGCTGATGTACGAAGGGTTATATAAATACATTTGATTTGATTTGGTCCACTCCAGCATTATGAGTTGCGGGAGGTTCCTCTGCCCCCTCTGGACATCGAGGGGGCCCCGGCGTATGCTGTTCGAGCCATCATGGACTCAAGGTGTCGGGCGAGAGGCCTTCAGTACCTCGTGGAGTGGGAGGGGTACTGTCCGGAGGAGAGATGCTGGGTGCCGGTGGAGGACATCCTGGACACTTCATTGCTGCGGGAGTTTCACCGTCGCCACCCAGATCGCCCTGCGCCTCGTCCTCCGGGTCGTCCCAGAGGCCGGTGTTGGCGCGCTGCTGGAGCCGCGCGTCAAGGGGGGAGTACTGTCACGACTTCCGCCGAAGTTGGTCCCTCTCCTTGTTCGGGCGGCGTTTGGCGGTCGACTTCACCGGTTTTCTAGCCGCCACTGTTCCACTTTTCATTTTCCATTTGTTTTGTCTTCGTTGTACGCACCTGTTTTCCATTCCCATAATTATATGTTCCTTATTTAACCCTTTGGTTCCCCCATGGTTTTGTGCATGTTTTTTCGTTGTAATTTGTTCTGTATTTGTGAGCTTGATAATTTTCCTTCTTGGAATATTTGTTGTTTTGAGTAAAGTTCCGTGAATTTACTCATCTCTGTGTCCTGCGCCTGACTCCGCCTTACCTGCTACACTTAGATGCCTTACAGTAATGGTGAAGTGAGGTGAAATGTGTATGAGTGTGTTTGACCTGAGGAAGATTTGTTTTGGATTGAAACATTGTCAATAAAGCGGTGAATTTGGAGCTTTAACAGTGCGCAGGCCTTCTTGTTCTTTCATAGGAGCTTTCTGACACAAATATGACTAGAATATTATACACTACACACCTGTCTGAGTCTTCACCAAAAACCCTCAAACTCAAACCAGGTCACAGTGAGTTTCCCCGAATCCAGTATTTTCATCCTCTCTCTCTCTCTCCACCTGTCATCTTCAAACCCCCTCCCATCTCTCTCTCTCCCCCTGTCATCTTCATCCTCTCTCTCTCTCCCCCTGTCATCTTCATCCTCTCTCTCTCTCCCCCTGTCATCTTCATCCTCTCTCTCTCTCCCCCCTGTCATCTTCATCCTCTCTCTCTCTCTCTCCCCGTCATCTTCATCCTCTCTCTCTCTCTCCCCGTCATCTTCATCCTCTCTCTCTCTCCCCCTGTCATCTTCATCCCCTCTCTCTCTCTCTCTCTCTCTCTCTCTCCCCCTGTCACCTTCACCCTCTCTCTCTCCCCCTGTCATCTTCATCCTCTCTCTCTCTGTCTCTCTCTCTCTCTCTCCGTCATCTTCATCCTCTCTCTCTCTCCCCCTGTCATCTTCATCCTCTCTCTCTCCCCTGTCATCTTCATCCTCTCTCTCTCTCTCTCTCTCTCTCTCACACACACACTCCAATCCCTCCTCCTGTTTTTCCAGTTTCCACTCACTGGCCCAGACAGTCTTAGGGTGGCCTGGAGACAAGACTATGTTCTCACTGTCCAACTATTTAACTAACCACAGTGAAGCAGCTTTAATTTCACCTCAGCTCCTCTTGGGGGTCTTTCAGAGACCCAAACAGCTAGCCAGGTAGACACATGTTCATGCACACACAGACTGTGAGAGCTTGTTGAGGCATAGACACATAAAGGCATATATATAGGCATAGACAGAATACATGCTCACACACACACAGGATTTACGAATGCTTGCGCATGCGCACACACACACACACACACACCACCCAACCGGAGCAAACCCAAGACCCCAAGGAAAACATACATCAGTCAGAAAAGACTCCCCCATGTTTGATTATATTAGTTATGTGTCTTTAAAGATTGCTCTCCACCTCATTTCTTTATGTAGAGGTAAGATATATTGGATAACCACCTATCAATGACTGAACTGGACTCAAACTCACCAAACAGGTTTTGGATTCAGAGGTTTTGTCATGACTTCCGCCGAAGTCGGTCCCTCTCCTTGTTTGGGCGGCGTTTGGCGGTCGACTTCACCGGCCTTCTAGCCATCGCTGATCCACTTTTCATTTTCGATTTGTTTTGTCTTTGTTTAACACACCTGGTTTCAATTCCCTAATTACATGTTCATTATTTAACCCTCTGTTTTCCCCATGGGTTTTGTGCGTGATTGTTTTATGTATGTTCGGTCTGTTATTGTGGGCTCGGTATTACGACATGTTATTGGAATATCTGAGTAAAGTTACTTGTGTTACTCATCTCTGCTGTCCTGCGCCTGACTCCTCTACACCCAGACCATCATAGGTTTTTCGTGTTTGCTGAAAAAACGCTTAGTGAGAAATGATTGCAGACAATAACTCGGTATGGCAAGCTATTTATAAATTATGAGTTAAGTGGTTAATGTATTCTCTTTTCCAGTGTCTTATATTACTAGTGTATATTGAGTACTAAATCGTAATAACACATGGACTGTGTCTGAAAATTCTACTAGCTGTCAAATCCTTGATTCCTCCATCCTTGTTGCCTTAATTATTTTTAAAGCGCATTAGAAGAGAGGATCCTAGGTCCTTCCTTCGGACCTCCTCCTCCAATGAGCTTTGAGAGAAATTTAGGAAAAATAAAGGGCTGAAGCAAAATTTGGCAGCCAGTAATGTCAGGTTAATCAAGTGTATTGCAACAGTAAAAATGGGTACAGTGGACGCTACCATTAGGAAAGCTCGAGCCCCAAAAATTATTGAGCCACAGATGCAGTATCTTCATGTGATCATCCTGTTGTTGCAGTAAATGCAAACTTGTAATGTATTCAAGGATTAACAAGGCTTCTAAAATGTATATTTTCCACTTTAATATTTCAGACTTGATTTGCCCTACCGATAAATTTCTGAATCCCTTCAAAAAATTTCAATATATTATAATCCACAAAACAATTCACATTTCCTGTTGCTGGAGGATTCCTTTCCTGCTGTGTAAAACTTGACATCTGTACAGTCTTACAAAAAGTTAAAACTAGCTAGCTAAGTGTCCAGGTTCCTAATGGATGGTGAAGGTGTTTTTGCTGAGTCTATAGATAATGTACAGGCATGTCTGGATGAAGGAGAATATATTGAGGGTATTTGAGGAGTGAGGGCACACACTAGTCACCCTTGGGTCTTGTTATCCTCTCTCCTTTGCGCGCATGTGTGTGTGTGTGTGTGTCTGTCTGTGTGTGTGTGTGTGTGTGTGTGTGTGTGTGTGTGTGTGTGTGTGTGTGTGTGTGTGTGTGTGTGTGTGTGTGTGTGTGTGTGTGTGTGTGTGTGTGTGGGTGTGTGTGTGTGTGTGAATGCACACTGGGTGGTTTTTAATGAATACTCCTGTCCTAACCCTTCTCACACACACCACACACACACACATTTCGGAGGTGTAACACTTGATAAATGAACTCTACTCTACTCCACTCATCAATTATTCAGTGACAGTACCCAGCCTCCAATCCGGCCCTTCTCCTCATCTGATTAAGAGAGAGATAGAGCCTAAAGGACCTGCCAGACACACAGTAGGCTCATTGGAGATGGGAGTAAAGATTTGGTTGGTCAATGTAGAGTTAACTGTTCTGTTACTGTATATTGTGAAACATACGTGGAGCGCTAATAACCTTGCCTTACCTAAAAGTCCATTACCTAGCTTATAGGTCTAGTTGGACGGTTTGTTCCATTGACATATATTTGAAGAGTGATGAACCCGTATCAATCTCCAGGATTATCATGGAGGTATCCATGATCAGCTGTTCAGAGAAAATCACCCCTGAAGTTGGTCAGTTTTTAGCGTGGTGCTGTTTGCATTCTACACAATGCAACGTGCTACTGAAGAAGTGCTACTGAAGAAGATATCATGTCTGTTATTTGGCATAAACTGTAGCTTGCTTGCTACTCATTTAACAGATTAACAGGATACTGTGCTAGCTAGCTGGTTAATATGTGTAAAAATGAGTTTGTGGGTGTCCTAGAAAGCAGGGGCGTTTCGCAACACCCCCTCCGCAAGGTCTGAGCAAGCCTCCCCCCAGATAAAAATGTGTCATCACACAATACTCTGTAATGTCAAAGTGAAAGAAGTTCTATGAATATATTTTCTTTTAACCCCTGGATTCGATCCATGTTAGAATCCCCTTTTGGCAGAGAGGTCGCTAGTTGATTTCATCAGTTGGTTTTAGCTTGGTGTAGCCTGCCTCCTGCTTGCTAGCTTCCTTGACAAACAGGGATGGAATTGTAGCTATCGCTAGCTAAGGATTATGGGCACAGCACTGATAAACAATGTGTAGTTTGAGACTTATTTACATTAGTTTGACAGCTTGCTGATGAAGTTGTAGACATGTTCCCATCTTCAGTCAGTCTATACTTCAGCATGCTTCCAAAGCACCAATCGCTATGTCGTAACGTTGGGTCAGCAAAACGCGCAGCAGGAGACTTGATACTTTACTGACTCGGGGAAGAGCAGGATGTTTGCTGCTTCATTAAAATGTGTTAATTGTGATAGAATAATGTTACTACAGTAGCTAACCTTGCATATGGAAGGAGCCTTGCCTTTTAGTGTTGCAGTAGCTGGTTGGTTAGCTTCTCTTTTGTTTCATTTGAAGTGGCTGACTCAGGTTTAGCTAGCAAGTTAAATAATAACGGATGCGTTTTTGTGTATCAAACATCAGAAATACACTCCTTAGCTAGATGTAAAATCGTGCCACTAAGACCTCGAAATTAAACTTCAAAATGATTTACAGATTTCTTGATTTAGCTTGATTTATTGAGACTATTTTTTAGGGTAACGTAGTGTTGACTGTTGTAGCATGCTAAGGTTCATGGGAAGAAGTTGCTGCCAATGGCATAGGATTCCCACTCGATAAAGAGGCTTCTGAGATTGACTCGATTGACTCGTGAATGCACATAGAGTGATCGAGGGCTCGAAGTTCTCAGTGTTCCATTTGGGATTCTGCTAATAATAACTTAACAACCATTTATATCATGGCAATAGCACAGTAAGAATAATTGCAAGGAATGTATATATAAATGCTAACTTATTATATGCAACAGGGAAGATGGCAAGCAACTGCAGCAACCAGAGCAGAGGACTGTATATTATACAAATAGTAAGCTGTTGCACAGTAACACACAGAGCTAGCGCTCTAAATGTATAAACTAGGTGGTTCGAGCCATGAGTGCTGATTTGCTGAAAGCCGTCATATATGAGACCATAAACCACAGGTTTGACAAAACATTTATTTTTACTGTTATATTTATGTTTCTAACCAGTTTATAATAGAAATAAGGCACCTCTTCAGGTTTGTGGTATATGGCCAATATACCATGGCTAGGGGCTGTTTCCAGGCACTCCACGTTGCCGTATACTGTACCACACCCTCCAGTGCCTTATTGCTTAAATATAGGAAATAAGAAGTTGTAAAAGGTTCATTATATCATTGCATACAACATAAGTTGTAACATAATAATAACACGAATGAGAACTACATAAAATAATGCTATTCTAGCACATACCGCAATAATAACAACAGGAGGGGGAGAACCAGACTATGAGGCACCAGCCAGATGTAAACAAACAACACACATGCTGGATTTTAGTCCTCCAGCGCACTCGGCTAAGGGAACCAAAATTAGTCATTAGGAAGTTCTTGGAATGAAATCGTCCCTAAAGTGATCAGGACGTTATGTCTTGGTCCCCTGGAAGTTTTTGCATAGTTCCCAGCTTTTTCCAGGGACATCACCTGATGGTAGCAGTCACTGATCCATGCACAGCTCTTGTGAATGCAAAAAAAGTAAGTGATTGACACACTTGGGATTTGATCGGACAACCTCTCGATTCACAGCATTCCGATCTTCCTGCCTATATATATCACTCCCTTTGGTTCTTTCCCCAGGCATTATTGACTCTGTTTCTGTGTTTCGGTCCATGTTCCGTTATTTATTAAATTCAATCCCTGTACTTGCTTCCTGATTATTAGCCTACACGTCACAGAATGACACCACACCACATATTTTTTACTGGTGACATCGGGTCCAATTGCCACTGCCAACGCAACCGGGGATGCCTCAGCTGACTCATCAGATTCCCAAGCCTAGTTTGGCTTGTCAGGCTCCCATGCTTCAGCTGGCTCTTCACGCTCCCATGCCTCAGCTGGCACGTCAGACTCCAATGCCTCAGCCAGCTCGTCAGGCTCCCATGCCTCTGCCGAGTTGTGAGGCTCCAATGCCTCAGAAAGCTCATCAGGCTCCCATGCCTCTGCCGGGTTGTCATGCTCCCATGCCTCAGCCAGCTTGACAGGTTCCCGGGCCTCAGCTGGCTCTACAGTTTCCCGCGCCTCAGCAGAAGCGACCAGCCCGCTCCTGGTTGGCGTCCTGTGGCTGGAGCCGTGCGTCAGTGAGGTGTCAGATTTACTCCCCCATTCACATCGACGTGGCTTTAGTGGAGCAGGTCTAGAGCTTCACGTTCCTTGGCGTCCACATCACTAATAAACTATCATTGTCCAAACATACCAAGACAGTCGTGAAGAGGGCACGACAACGCCTATTCCCCCTCAGGAGACTGAAAGATTTGGCATAAGTCCTCAGATCTTCCAAAAGTTCTACACCGGCACCATCGAGAGCATCCTGATTGGTTGCATCAGTGCTTGGTATGGCAACTGCTCGGCATCCGACCGCAAGGCCCTACAGAGGGTAATGCGTACGGCCCAGTACAACACTGGGGCCAAGCTTCCTGCCATCCAGGACATATATACCAGGCGGAATGTCAGAGGAATGCCCTAACAATTGCGAAAGACTCCAGCCACCGTAGTCATAGACTGTTCTCTCTTCTACCGCACAGAAATTAGTACTGGAGCCCCAAGTCAAGTTCAAAAGGACTCCTAAACAGCTTCCACCCCCAAGCCATTATACAGCTAAACAGTTAATGAAATGGTTACCCCGACTTTTTGCATTAACCCTCTTTTTATTTATTTTTTATTTTTTAAAATATGCCCCCTTTTTCTCCCCAATTTCATGGTATCCAGTTGTTAGTAGTTACTGTCTTGTCTCATAGGGGCTCGGGAGAGACGAAGTTCGAAAGCCACGCGTCCTCCGAAACACAACCCAACCAAGCCGCACTGCTTCTTAACTTCTTAAGGTATAGGGGGCAGCATTTTCACTTTTGGATAAATAGCATGCCCAATTTCAACTTCCTGCTACTCATGCCAAGAATATAAGATATGCATATTAGTAGATTTGGATAGAAAACACTCTGAAGTTTCTAAAACTGTTTGAATCATGTCTGTGAGTATAACAGAACGTATGTAGCAGGCAAAACCCAGAGGACTGACCGTTCAGAATATAAAGTATATATTTTTGAGGTCTCTGTCTGTTCACTGAGTTCTCATTGGCAAACGATATTTCTTAGGAACCTCTTTTCAGTTCCTACTGCTTCCACTGGATGCCACCAATTTTGGAATTTGGTTGAGGTTATTAATTTGTGCAATGAAGAAGTAGGGCCATCCTGGAAAAGGGTAACGCTGTTGAGAGTTGGCCAAGACTTGAAAAGTAGCTTTAGTTTCCTCTCGTCCTCTATTGAAAACAGATAGACCCGTCTTCAATTTGATCGATTATTAACGTTTAAAAATACCTACAGTTTTATTACAAAAGTAGTTTGAAATATTTTGGCAAAGTTTATAGGCAACTTTTGAAATATTTTGTAGTGATGTTGCACATTTTGGAAGCTATTTTTTTCTGGATCAAACGTGCCAAATAAATTGACATTTTGGCATTAATCGAACAAAAGGACCAATTGTGATGTTTATGGGAAATATTGGAGTGCCAACAAAAGAAGCTCGTCAAAGGTAAGGCATGTTTTTGTTTACTGTTGTGCTATCATCAGATAATAGCTTCTTATGCATTTGCCGAAAAGCCTTTTTAAAGTCCGACAGGTTGGCTAGATTCACAACGAGTGTAGCTTTAATTGAGTATCTCACGTGTGATTTAACGAAAGTTAGATTTTTATATCAATTTATTTAAATTTGCCGCGCTGCATTTTCCCTGGTTTTTGGTCAAGTGGGACGCAAGCGTCCCCTATACCATAACAAATTAACACAGCGTGCATTCAACCCAGAAGCCAGCAGCACCAATGTGTCGGAGGAAACACCATGCACCTGGAGACCTGGTCAGCGTGCACTGCGCCCAGCCCGCCACAGGAGTCGCTAGTGCGTGATGAGAAAAGGATATCCCTACCAGCCAAACCCTCCCTAACCCGGACGACGCTAGGCCAATTTTGCGTCGTCCCATGGACCTCCCGGTCGCGGCCGGCTGCAACAGAGCCTGGGCTCGAACCCAGAGTCTCTGGTGGCACAGCTAGCACTGTGATGCAGTGCCTTAGACCACTGCGGGGAGGCCTGACCCTCTTTTTTACGCTTCTGCTACTTGCTGTTTATTATCTTTGCATCGTCACTTTACTCTTACCTACATGTACATACAGTGCATTCGGATAGTAATCAGAACCCTTGGTTGGTACAGGCATCATCAGCAGTGTAGCTCGAATTATTGCTCTCTGACTCATGGAAAATGTTGCATGTAAAGTGGGGCAAAAAAGTATTTAGTCAGCCACCAATTGTGCAAGTTCTCCCACTTAAAAAGATGAGATATGATGAAAATTACAGGCCTAGGTACACTTCAACTATGAGAGACAAAATGAGAAAAAAAATCCCAGAAAATCACATTGTAGGATTTTTAATGAATTTATTTGCAAATTATGGTGGAAAATAAGTATTTGGTCAATAACAAAAGTGTATCTCAATACTTTGTTATATACCCTTTGTTGGCAATGACAGAGGTCAAATGTTTTCTGTAAGTCTTCACAAAGTTTTCACACACTGTTGCTGGCATTTTGACCCATTCCTCCATCTCCTCTAGAGCAGTGATGTTTTGGGGCTGTTGCTGGGCAACATGGACTTTCAATTCCCTCCAAAGATTTTCTATGGGGTTGAGATCTGGAGACTGGCTAGGCCACTCCAGGACCTTGAAATGCTTCTTACGAAGCTACTCCTTCGTTGCCCGGACGGTGTGTTTGGGATCATTGTCATGCTGAAAGACCCAGCCACGTTTTATCTTCAATGCCCTTGCTGATGGAAGGAGGCTTTCACTCAAAATCTCACGATACATGGCCCCGTTCCTTTACACAGATCAGTCGTCCTGGTCCCTTTGCAGAAAAACAGCCCCAAAGCATGATGTTTCAACCCCCATGCTTCACAGTAGGTATGGTGTTCTTTGGATGCAACTCAGCATTCTTTGTCCTCCAAACACGACGAGTTGAGTTTTTACCAAAAAGTTATATTTTTGGTTTCATCTGACCATAAGACATTCTCCCAATCTTCTTCTGGATCATCCAAATGCTCTCTAGCAAACTTCAGACGGGCCTGGACATGTACTGGTTAAGCAGGGGGACACGTCTGGCACTGCAGGATTTGAGTCCCTGGTGGCGTAGTGTGTTACTGATGGTAGGCTTTGTTACTTTGGTCCCAGCTCTCTGCAGGTCATTCACTAGGTCCCCCCGTGTGGTTCTGGGATTTTTGCTCACCGTTCTTGTGATCATTTTGACCCCACAGGGTGAGATCTTGCATGGAGCCCCAGATCCAGGGAGATTATCAGTGGTCTTGAATGTCTTCCATTTCCTAATTTTTGCTCCCACAGTTGGTTTCTTCAAACCAAGCTGCTTACCTATTGCAGATTCAGTCTTCCCAGCTTGGTGCAGGTCTACAATTTTGTTTCTGGTGTCCTTTGACAGCTCTTTGGTCTTGGCCATAGTGGAGTTTGGAGTGTGACTGTTTGAGGTTGTGGACAGGTATCTTTTATACTGATAACAAGTTCAAACAGGTGCCATTAATACAGGTAACGAGTGGAGGACAGAGGAGCCTCTTAACCTCTAGCGTCGAGCAATCCCGTATCCGGGAGCGTAATCATAGCCTCAAGCTCATTACCATAACGCAACGTTTCCTATTCATGAAAATCGCAAATGAAATGAAATAAATATATTGAAACACAAACTTAGCTGTTTGCAACACTGTCATCTCAGATTTTCAAAATATGCTTTAACCAAAGCTACACAAGCATTTGTGTAAGAGTATTGATAGCCTAGCATAGCATTAAGCCTAGCATTCAGCAGGCAACATTTTCACAAAAACAAGAAAAGCATTAAAATAAAATAATTTACCTGTGAAGAACTTCGGATGTTTTCAATGACGAGACTTTCAGTTAGATAGCAAATGTTCATTTTTTCCAAAAATATTATTTGTGTAAGAGAAATAGCTCCGTTTTGTTCATCACGTTTGGCTAAGAAAAAAAAACGAAAATGCAGCAACTTACAACGCTAAACTTTTTTCCAAATTAGCTCCATAATATCGACAGAAACATGGCAAACGTTGTTTAGAATCAATCCTCAAGGTGTTCTTCACAATTCTATTCGATGAAAAATCATTCCTGGCAGTCGGTTTCTCATCAGAGGCAAACAGAAAAATACTGCAGCTGGAGATTACGCAATATTTGCGACAGAGGACACCAAGCGACCACCTGGTAAATGTAGTCTCTTATGGTCAATCTTCCAATGATATGCCTACAAATACGTCACAATGCTGCAGACACATTGGGGAAAACGTGAAAAAGGTAAGCTGACTCCTAGCTCCTCCACAGCCATATAAGGAGTCATTGCCATGATGCGGTTTCAAAAAATGCGGCACTTCCTGATTGTATTTTAATCTGGGTTTTTTCTGTAACATCAGTTCTGTGGCACTCACAGACAATATCTTTGCAGTTTTGGAAACGTCAGTGTTTTCTTTCCAAAGCTGTCAATTATATGCATAGTCGAGCATCTTTTCGTGACAAAATATCTTGTTTAAAACGGGAACGTTTTTCATCCAAAAATTACAAGAGCGCCCCCTATATCGAAGATCAGGTCTGTGAGAGCCAGAAATCTTGCTTGTTTGTAGGTGACCAAATACTTATTTTCCACCATAATTTGCAAATAAATTCATTAAAAATCCTACAATGTGATTATCTGGAGTTTCTTCTCATTTTGTCTGTCATAGTTGAAGTGTACCTATGATGAAAATTACAGGCCTCTCTCATCTTTTTAATTGGGACAACTTGCACAAATTGGTGGCTGACTAAATACTTTTTTTGCCCCACTGTATATATGTATGCAGATGTATATAGTTAGCTAACTAAACTCAGCAAAAAAAGAAGCAGCCCTTTTTCAGGAACCTGTCTTTCACAGACAATTCGTAAGAGAGATTGAGCAGGCAACAATGGCTTTGCAACAATTTCGGTTGATCATTTTAGAAAGAGAGGGTCCAGATTGTCTAGCCCGGCTTATTTGTAGGGGTCCAGCTATCTGGATTTGGGTGAAGGAGAAATGGGGAGGCTTGGGCGAGTTGCAGTGGGGGGGTGGAGGGCTGTTGATCGGGGTAGGGGGTAGCCAGGTGGAAAGCATGGCCAGCCGTAGAAAAATGCTTATTGAAATTCTCAATTATAGTGGATTTATCGGTGGTGACAGCGTTTCCTAGCCTCAGTGCAGTGGGCAGCTGGTAGGAGGTACTCTTATTCTCCTTGGACTTTACATTGTTCCAGATCTTTTTTGAGTTTGTGCTAATGGATGCAAATTTCTGCTTGAAAAAGCTAACTGCCTGTGTATATTTGTTCCTAACTTCCCTGAAAAGTTGCATATCATCTGTAATCACTGCCTAAGGTGTTTCTAACAAGGGGGAAGTTCTTATCAAATCAAGATATTAGAGGGTTTTTATCTGATTACATTTTTCAGAAATGTTAACATTTTTCTTCACTTTGACATTACAGAGAATTTTGTGTAGATCGTTCACCAAAAATTACAATTCAGTTTAAACCCACTTTGTAACACAACAAAATGTAGAATAAGTTAAGGGGTCTGAATACTTTCTGAAGGCAATGTGTATGTAAGTAATACATTATAGTGGGTGACAACATTTGGGTCATTCCTAATGACATGAATGTGATGTCAAATTAAAGAGTGTGTGCTCTTTAAAATAAACTTGTAATTGTCATTTGTTCTGTTTTTAAAAAATATGAGAAAAATATGAGAAAAAATGAGAAAATTAGCTATAATCTTAAAAATGACTAAGTAATCTACAGCCACGTTCTAGAATTCTATTGGGTTAAAACAACTCCACAGAACCTAGAGATTACAATTATGACACGTAGGCCAATGGTTTATCCCTACTTGCTAAGAAAGTTTCCAATCGACAAAATGATGAGTGGTGCCCCGATTACTGTAGAATATAGATTAATCCATATTTTGTATTCCATAATTTAATATTATCGTAACGTTAGGCCACTCCGCCTTTTATATTATTAACTTTATATTATGGTGCAGCCTGTCTTTCCAGCAATAAATAGTTCCCAATCGTTCTGATTGTGATGTGATGTCATGTTGTAAAATGTTCCCGGTTAAGTAATTGCACATGCGTCTCTTTGTGAGGATTGCTGAGCTCGTGCAGACATCTCTCAACCTCCCTAGAAAAACTGTTCTGTAGGTGTGTTCATTTGCTACATCTTCCAATCCGGACTTGCGAGTCAAAGTGCTAAGGGTTGATGTGAGGATATTTTTTGCGATTGCAAAGACTTGGCTCTACTTTCCCGATTGCTAAAGCATATATTTGTTCAAGAGGGCAATCTCAAAACAGTACCTGGGAACATCTGCTGAAGGAAACTATATACTAGGTAAGTGCTAACTTGCTTTCTTTCTAAGTCACAAGAAATCACAAGCTAACAATGCTTTTCCTTTGCTAGCTAGCCAATTCGATCCGTATCATGGAAATTCTGTGTTAAAGTGTAACACAATCACATTAAGCAGCTGAAATGACAATGAGCATTTTTATTTGTTTTAACTGAGTTTCTATTGCATATTATTTTGATATATCCATTATAGTATATCCAATTTGCATGCCGCCCCAACAAATCCACAGATTATACAATTTCTATTGCACTCCATACTGCCCTTTCCCACCTGGACAAAAGGAACACCTATGTGAGAATTCTATTCATTGACTTCAGCCCATAAGACTACTGAACACCTAATCAAATGTCTACCCAGACTATTTGCATTCCCCCCCCCCCCTCATTTACACCACTGCTTGCTTTCTGTTATTATACACCTTAACCAAATACATTTAAACTCAGTTATTCACAATTCCTGACATTTAATCCAAGTAAAAGTTCCCTGTTTTAGGTCAGTTAGGATCACCACTTTATTTTAAGAATGTGAAATGTCAGAATAATATTAGAGAATGATTTATTTCAGCTTTTATTTCGTTCATCACATTCCCAGTGGGTCAGCAGTTTACATACACTCAATTACGTTTTGGGTGGCTTCCACAAGCTTCCCACAATACGTTGTGTGAATTTTGGCCCATTCCTCCTGACAGAACTGGTGTAACTGAGTAAGGTTAGCAGGCCTCCTTGCTCGAACATGCTTTTTCAGTTCTGCACACAAATTGTCTATGGGATGAGGTCAGGGCTTTTGTGAAGGCCACTCCAATACCTCTACTTTGTTGTCCTTAAGCCATTTTGCCACAACTTTGGAAGTATGCTTGGGGTCATTGTCCATTTGGAAGACCCATTTGTGAACAAGCTTTAACTTCCTTTGATGTCTTGAGCTGTTGCTTCAATATAGCCACGTAATCTATTTTGTAAAGTGCACCAGTCCCTCCTGCAGCAAAGCACCCCCACAACATGACGCTGCCACCCCTGTGCTTCATGGTTGGGATGGTGTTCTTCGGCTTGCAAGCCTCTCCCTTTTCCTCCAAACATAACTATGTTTATGGCCAAACAGTTATATTTTTGTTTCATCAGACCAGAGGACAATTTTCCAAAATGTACGATCTTTGTCCCCATGTGCAGATGCAAACCGTAGTCTGGCTTTTTTTGGGCAGTTTTGGAGCAGTGGCTTCTTCCTTTTTGAGCGGCCTTTAAGGTTATGTTGATATAGGACTCATTTTACTGTGGACATAAACACTTTTGTACCTGTTTCCTCCAGCATCTTCACAAGGTCCTTTGCTGTTGTTCTGGGATTGATTAGCACTTTCCGCACCAAAGTACATTAATCTCTAGAAGACAGAACGCGTCTCCTTCCTGAGCGGTATGACAGCTGCATGGTCCCATGGTGTTTATACTTGCGTACTATTGTTTGTACAGATGAACGTGGTACCTTCAGGCGTGTGGAGGTGTTGGCTGATTTCTCTAGATTTTCCCATGATGTCAATTAAAGAGGCACTGAGTTTGAAGGTAGGCCTTTCACATACATCCACAGCTACACCTCCTATTGACTCAAATTATGTCAATTTAGCCAATCAGAAGCTTCTAAAGCCATGACATAATTTTCTGGAATTTTCAAAAACTGTTTAAAGGCACAGCCTTTAGTATATGTAAACTTCTGACCCACTGTAATTGTGATACAGTGCATTTTAAGTGAAATAACCTGTCTGTAAACAATTTACTTGTGTCATGCACATAGTAGATGTCCTAACCAACTTGCCAAAACTAAAGGTTCATAGCCTTGTGGCGGAGACACAGGAACTCAATTAGTCCGCAGTGTGGCATCTTTGTTGATACCATGCCAGAATCGACCTCATAGGTGATGCAAACTTTTGCAATTGGAATACAATGTTTGATCAATAACGTCTCTTCCCTGAAATAAAATATTTAAATTCCTGTTATTAACCTACGATCTAAGTATATGGTCATAAATTACATGAAAGACTTGCTTTCTCCTTGGCAATATTCTGACGACAACCTTGGAAGACAAACTCAGTTGAGTCTTCAGTTTCACATTACAACAGTAGAGGCCACTCAGTGACAAATGACAGCAAAACTGATCATTTTGGAGAAATTGCAGTACTATGGATTAGTTATATAAATCTTTGGTAGTAGTATTGATATTTTATCTGGCTTTAACACAAATTAGTATTGCTTTTATTTGCAGTGCTGCCATTTACTTTTGACTCAAGGTTTGATCCAGCAGAGGCTACCACAGTACTGTTGCCTTTGGGTAATGTGAGAGATGATGGGTAAAGTTTTACAAGCTAGCTAGTTGTGGATACAAGCTAATTGTGCTAGCTAGCTAGTGCTAATTGTGCTAGCTACCTATTTCACGCTGGGATTTTTTTTATTGACAGAGCCCGTGTGAGAATGCTAAAGTCGCGTTCATTTCTCAGATTACAGTAATGTTTTTGCAAAAGAGAACATTTTGGCAACTCTTTCTCTCCTGCCACCTAAATTTGAGAAGCAGTCAGGCCGCCGCACATTACTTTCCTCCCTCCCCCTCCTTGTAAATGATATAGGCTGCATTGTTGTTAATAGCTGAATGTGAGCATAATGTATTATTTTGATAATTGAGACATTACTGGATGTTAGAGTTTATTCAATGGTATTAAGACGTTTTTGAATTGGTGTTTTGATTTGTGTGCTTTGTGTATGAAATAGTTCATTTACAAGACCTGAACTTTCAGTTCTTACCATCCCACATACCGGTGAAAGTCACCCTCATATGTTACATTATAGAGGCACCTCAAGGGAAGTAAAAAGAGTATATTGCGTTACCCTAAAAACAGGCACATGATTTGTAATCGTTATTGTGAGAGCCATTAAAGTATGTAGCCTATGTAATCTATATTATTTTTGTGAATTTTGAAATTGTCTGAGTTTGGAATGATCAAAGACATTCATATCTCTGCAGTTTTATACCAATACCTTATGCCGTAAGGAGTTGCACAGGTCCAAATTGTATGAATTAATTGTCTGAATGTTGTTGCAGAAATCTCTGGGTCATAAGCACCTAATACAGAACTGTTCTACAGACATAACATTCTGGTTATTGTTCTGAATAGTAGTAATCTAAGGGCATAGCGGTATTGTGATAACAAAGATTTAACCAGTAAATGTATCAGCAAATGGTAGGCTACTAGTTGGTGGAATGAATGTGTCAATTTGTAGGCGATCTGCTGTACAACTGCGTTCTGCTTATTAAGCACATTTGTCCCAGTTACAACAGACCTCATCCTGAGTGCTGATTGAAATTAATATCAAATTATCATTCTTGGTTTAGGTGCAGCAGAAAACCCTCTCTCACGTTCTCTCTCTCCAGGGGAGTAGGCTGCACAAAATAGGTGTAATGCTATTTTCCCGGTCCCTCTCCAAGGTGCTGAAAATGTTGTTTGACTTTATAAAAAGGCAGAAGTTATTAAAACTGATGGTGCTCACGTTCTGAGACAACTTTTTATTTTTGGCACAATATAACATTGCTAAGGAAACACGTTTGGAACTTTTCAGTTCTCTTTCCAGTTGACAGCGATATCCCCTCTCCCTGTTTAAGGTACTGACCTCCTTCCAGAGTCATTTTTCCCCCTAGAAATGCATTGCTCGGTTACATAAGTAACCTGCGCTGGTTCATGTTACTAGTTGTTACAGATAGATCTTAATGGTGACATGATATTGTCTCCCTGTGGTATAAAACTGATAACAACACCACTATTTTGGTCCCCTTAGAAGTGAGTTGCAATAATGACATCACAATCACAATTAATACCCCCCAAAATAAAGGAGCAATAATATAATATTGTAACACCCTATATCCTAGGTAATTGTAAGCTCTTCCCTAGTCTAGCATTGTCTTCTCTAAGTATGGATAACTTGACTCTCTGCTGAAGCCCTAGTAGCTGACTTGTCCTCTACTGCAAATCCGAATTATGTGGAAACAATAGAATGATTTCAACATAAAATAATCCATCAGACCACACAGGATATTGTCACATGCACTGCATACCAGTCCCTCAAAGGAAGTGGCTCACCAACATTTCTCAGTAGTATAGCGTTAAATGTTTCTGCCAAATTTAAGATAGACCTAAAGGAGGTAGATGTTAGCCAGAGAGCAGTTGGACGCAACTAACCTCAAATTATCTGAAGCAACATGAGGCTTCTATTGAGAAGTTTAAAGAAGAGGATAGGCAACATCTGGCCCAAGTTGCATGACTCCCACGAGGAAGGAAAAATAAAGGATAAGAAACTGGTTTAATTTAAGCTTTTAACCGATATAAGATAAGAAGTAAGTGATTTAAATATGCTATTTGTGATTTTATGAAGCCTGTGCTGGTTGGAAAGTACCTAGATGTTTAAAATACATAATTTTTACGATTCTTTATTTGAATTGCGCGCCCTCCAATTACAAATTAGTGCTCTATGGAAAGGTAATAGTATCAATGAACTGCAGTTCCGACAAGATATAAAATGTTAAAGTAGGAGGAAATCTGTAAATATAATAGTCACAAGCAGTTATCGAAAAACAGAAATGTGAGCTACTATTAGCCCACTTTGCAGAAAACAGAATTAAAAATAACCAAAGACATTCTGCGAATAGCGCTGGAGGAACTAATGGCTCATGCCCAGCAAACAAAGAAGGAAAATGACTCACTCAAACAAGAATGCAATACCTTACAGAACTTGGAAGACTCGTACAAGCACAAAGACATGACTAGACAACTGGAGGACACGAGAAGATGGCTGTTACTTCTGCTTTAACAACTAACACAGTGTTAAAACATTTTAGGGCTGGGGTCCTTTTTTCAGAATTTCCAAATTACTGACGTGCCCAAAGTAAACTGCCTGTTACTCAGGCCCAGAAGCCAGGATATGCATATAATTATTACCATTGGATAGAAAACACTCTGAAGTTTGAAGAAATTTTAAATTGATGTTGGAGAAAATCCGAAGAAAAACCAACCAGAATATTTTTTTGTTGAGATCTCATGCTCTTACAATGGAAAGCTATGGGTCCTATGCAATCCCAGCTACCATATTGCAATTCCTATTGCTTCCACTAGATTTCAACAGTCGTTGGTCAAGGTTTCAGGCTTGTTTCTTCCAAAACTAGGAAGAATTTTGAGTTTTGGTATTGGGAGTCACAGTTGGAAATCAGTCTGTGTGCGCGCACTTGCTAATTTTACTTTTCTATTGAACATACTTCTTTCCGTATGAAATGTTATAGTTTAATTACATTTCAGGGTACCTGAGGATGTATAGAAACGTAGTTTGACATGTTTTAACAAAGTTTAATGGTCGTTTTTTGGATTCTGCATGTTTAACTCTAAAAAATTGGGGCCAACTAAACAGACTTTTGGGATATAAAGAAGCATTCTGTCTAACAAGATGACCATGTATGTTGTAGCTGGGACCCTTTGGATTGCAAATCAGAGGACATTTTCAAAAAGTAAGTGATTATTTAATTGCTGTTTGTGATTTTATGAAGCCTGTGCTGGTTGGAAAATATGTTGATGTGGGGAGTCGTCCTCAAACAATTGCATGGCAGGCTTTCGCTGTAAAGCCTATTGTAAAATCAGACAATGCAGTTAGATTAACAAGAATTTAAGCTTTTTAACCGATATAAGACACTTGTATGTACCTAGATGTTTAAAATCCATAATTTTTATGATTATTTATTTGAATTGCGCGCCCTCCAAATTCACCAAATTGTTGTCATGACCTCATGCTGTGATGTGGTTAAAGTAGACAACACTGATAACCACCCGACGATGCAGATCTTTACTCGGCAGAAGATGACCCACGCTATGGGAATCTGGAGCCACCCCCTTGCAACACTCAAACCCATGCCAATCAATTGTGTATGCCATTCTCGACGCCAAACCAGAACTGACCTCCCACCCAACTCCTTGGTGAGAGAGAAACATTAATCTGTGCTTTAGAACCATCTAAGTCTCAGCATTACTGCCCACGTGTTGCAAACGGCATTCAGCTAGAGAGAAAAGTAGTTGACAACTTGATAATGCACTGTCGTCAGCGAAATTGGCCATCTGTAAATCATTGTTTGATTCTTAATGTGAGGACTCTTCAATTCCTTCTTGCTACCACCCCTGAAGCTGTTTCCAAACTCAAACTTCACAACAAGGAGTTGAAACACTACATGCTTGTTGTGCCAAAGCTGACCCACTCTGTCTACATTGGTGCAGACATACTAGTGAGATTGGTGGCACAGCTAGACACAGTCAACAACATTCTGTGGTCACATGCAGCTGTGGACCTGAATGATTGCTATTTTGATCTTTAGTGCATGCGCTCTGGTCAAACAATTCCTCAAGCTTGTCAAGTCGGTAATTAATTGGGAAGCTGTCATTCCTGCGAAAACACTGGGAGTCCCACTTTGATTGAACCTAAAACTAGGTCAATCACTCAATGGTTCCCAAGCCTTCTTTCAACCGTCGCCCAAAAGCAAGGGAGATCGTTTTTCTTATGATTTAATAACGAGAAAATCTAGAGGCTCAAGTCTGTCCTCTACGTATGATTTTGGCAAAATTAAATAAACGTCCCTTTTTCAGGACCCTGTCTTTCAAAGATAATTCGTAAAAATTTTAAACACTGTTTCCCATGCTTTTCAATGAACCTTAAACAATTAATGAACATGCACCGGCTAGAGGCCTTTCTACCGACTCTGAATAACACCAAAAGAAAGATGCCCAGGGTCCTTGCTCATTTGCATGAACGTGTCATATGCATGCTGCAAGGAGGCATGAGGACTGCAAATGTGGCAAGGGCAATAAATTGCAATGTCTGTACTGTGAGACGCCTAAGACAGCCCTACAGGGAGACAGGACAGCTGATCGTCCTCGCTGTGGCTAACCACGTGTAACAACACCTGCACAGGATCGGTACATCCGAACATCACACCTGCGGGAAAGGTGCCATGGATCGTCACTACAGGCTGGAGGCTCCGGGCCATGGGTTATCACTGGAGGCTCCGGGCCATGGGTTATCACTGGAGGCTCCGGGCCATGGATTATTACTGGAGGCTTCATGCCATGGATCATGACTACAGGCTCCGGGCCATGGATCATCACTGGAGGCTTTGTGCCATGGATCATCACTACAGGCTCCAGACAATGGATCATCACTACAGGCTTCGGGCCATGGATCATCACTGGAGGCTTCGGACCATGGATCATCACTGGAGTGGAGGCTTCTTACGTGTAGCCGGAACAGGTCTCTTCAGACTGAGGAGACGTACTGGCAGCCTGGTGCGTGGAGCTGCCACAGGGCTTACCAGGCTGGGGAGACATACTGGAGGCCTGGTACGGGGAACCGGAACAGGATACACTGGGCCGTGGAGGCGCACTGGAGGTCTCAAGCATAGAGCTGGCACCATCCGTCCTGGCTGGATGCTCACTCTAGCCCGTCCAATATAGCGCACCGGCAGTGACTAACCCCAATTTTTTGGGGAGTGGCCACCCGGTCTTCCTTGCCAGCCGTGACCCTGTGTAACGCTGGGCCCCTTTACTAGCTGCTTCCCCTTCTTCACTGCTTCCACCTGCTTCCACGGCAGATGATCCTTTCCAGCCAAAATGTCTTCCCATGTCCACTCTGTCTTCTCCTCCCGGCCATGCCGCTTGGTCCGTTTGTGGTGGGTTGTTCTGTCGCGATCTTCGTGAAGGAAATGACCAGACCAAGGTGCAGCGTGGTAAGCGTACATACTTTTATTTTTAATGTCGCCAACAAAACAATAAACAACCAAATAAACGTTTTGCTATACATGCCACTAACAAAGACAACAACCCACAAATGAGAAAAGGAAAAAAGGCTGCCTAAGTATGATTCCCAATCAGAGACAATGATAGACAGCCTGACCAAAAAAACATAGAAAATAAAAGGATATTTGTATCTATTGAATTATCCTTCAGTCTGTTTTGATTCTACTGAGGAGAAATGTGCACAGTGTGCAGCATTGATTTTGCATTTATTTAGTCCAATCAAGATCATTAAAAAAAACAGCAACTAGAGTCCTTTTCGGACAGCAGTACACCAGAACACAGTGAAAAGTAGCCAGACTGGCTACTCTAGGTAGTCCTGTATGGCCACACTTCCAATATTCCAGCAGATAGGAGCCACAAAACAAATCATGCTCTTTACGGTACAAGCAGGAACCTTGGGAAACATGGTACATACTAGACACCATCATCACCATCGTCATCACCTATCATTTTCAATCTGAGAGAGCCTGAAATCAAGGTAATTATGTACCAGTCCCAGTTGTGTAGTTTTCTAAAACAAACTGGTCACTAAGTGATCCTTAGAAAATGCTGCTTATTAAAGATTAGAGAAGGCGAAAATCATATTCACATAAACAACTGAAAATATACATGCTTCTGTGGTCCCGAGGCAATCAAAAGGCTAAATATTTGAACCCTTGTGAAACTGTATGTTCTGCTTATTGACTATCAATTCCTAAACCAAAGGAGTGGAAAACGTTCTACAAAACCTCTCGCAAACCAAATGATTCATTCATTGAAATGTTAAGTGGTTCACCTCCTTTTCCCTCCACTTGCGAGCTGATGTGGTGTTGGTGGTAGTGTGTTTGTATGCTTATGTGTTTGAATCTCTCTCCAGGCGTTGTGCATTAGGCCGAATGCCATGCACCTTCGCCCACCACTCTCCTCCCACACCCCTGTACACCGAGGGCACAACACAAGCCCTAGCTGCAACCAGTCTGATAAAGGCACATTTCATTGATGTTTGAGCAAGCTAGCCTCAGAGATGAGTGAGGACCAGTGACGAGACATCTCTGACAATGCCTCTGTGATAACTATGTTCAGTTTGTCTCAGTTGTTGAATCTTATATTCATACAAACATTTACACGGGCACACTTTTATTGAGAATTAAGTTGCAGTTGACAGTGAGAAGACGTTTATTTTTTTGTTGAGTTTATACAGAGTACTGCACAGACGTACATTTTTTATTTATTTAACCATTATTTAACTAGGCAAGTCAGTTAAGAACAAATTATTTTTTACAATGTCGGCCTACCCCAGTCAAACCCTAACCTGGACGACGCTGGCCAAATTGTCCACCGCCCTATGGAACTCCCAATCACAGCCGGTTGTGATAAAGCCTGGAATCAAACCAGGGTCTGTAGTGATTCCTCTAGCATTGAGATGCAGTGCCTTAGACCGCTGTGCCACTCAGGAGCTCTACAATGACTTAGGTTTAAAAATATGCTCAACTGGACACCTTAATGATGCAGTGAATGAACTGAGAGTGAAAGCATGCAGGTAATTCTACGCCATTCAAAAAACAAATCTATTTGAAATGCCTAACTAAAAACGAATTGAATGTGTCATTGAACCAATTGCACCTTATGGCAGTGAGATGTGGGGTCCACTTGCAAAACAAGATTTCACCCAATGGGACTAACACCCCATTAAAACCCTGCATGCAGAGTTCTGAAAGATTATCCTACATGCATGCAGGGCAACATTAGGCCAAACTCAAAAATTAGCAGTTAAGTTTTGGAAACAACTAAAATACAGTGACCACCTCTCATATCATTACCAAGCCCTGCAAAACCAATAGCTGAGCAAAGAAAAAAGTCCCCTCATCCAGCTGGTTCTGGGGCTGAGTTCACAAACCTGTTCTTCTAACACACTGAAGCCTCAGGACCAGAACATCCAATTAGTCAGATCAAAACAAAACTACAATGCTTATTGGGAAACACAAGCATAAAACAAAATGCAGAGCTATCTGACCATGGTTACTGATCAAAACCTTAGAAAAAGCCATTGAGAAGGTAGACACAGGAAAACATAACTCCCTGTAGAGGAAAGAATGGGCAAACACTGCAACACAGCAGAACCCGTGACAGAGCTGCATTTCCTGACAAAATGTAAAAAAATATAAATTAATTGTCATTTCCCCAAATTTGAAACCCTTACTCAAGGTTTCAACGACCTCTCTGATAAGGATAGATTACCCGTTCTGTTGGGGGAAGACGCAGAGAGCTGTGGGTTGGCAGCGTATTACATTGCTGCCTGCCATAAGATGAGGGACAGTGTCTGACAGACCGACCAACCCGCACATGTTCTCTATGCTTATTACTATTGTTCAATGTATGGTTATTTTGACCCTTGGTTATTGTTGTTACTTTTGTCCCGTTGACAATATTGATGATTTATTATTAAATATGTTAATATTGTAAATCCCAAAGTAAGCGTTGGCAACATGTACATTGTTACGTCATGCCGAGAGAGATACTATGGCTTGACATGTCACCCAGATAGACTTTGGGTGGGTTGGGGGTTTGATATCTAGGGGGAGAGGGGGAAGATATAAGTAGTGAGGGACACAGAGTGGAAGGTGTTTAATCTGTATGTCCCGGTGACTGTCTGACTAGTGATCAGTGTTTGGGATAGTTCTGTAATCGGTGAAGGAATCAGGTTCGACCTACATATTGATAGTACATTCATTACCAAACAGGTTCCTTACATTATCAATCACATGTATTTCATGAAGCCCTTTTTACTTCAACTGTTACCAAATGGGAAGCGCTGACTGTTGACATGTATTTTGGTGTTGAGCTAAGGAAAGTCAGTGCCACTTTACATTATGAGAAAAATATATATTTACCAAGTAATCCCATAGGCATGTTCAGTATAACTACATTGGAAGAGCACTACATTTAGTTAGTACTTACAGTTCATACAACTGTTTTACCGGTTTGGATCTTCCAGGGCATTTGTGCATTGATTCCCTCTGATTGGAATACCTATGTAAGAATGCTGTTCATTGACTACAGCTCAGCATTCAACGCCATAGTACCCTACAAGCTCCACATTACGCTTGAAGCCTTTGGGTCTCAACCCCACCCTGTGCAATTGGGTCCTTGACTTTCTGATGGGCTGCCTCCAGGGAGTGAAGGTAGGAAACAACATCTCCACTTCGCTGATCCTCAACACTGGGGTCCCACAAGGGTGTGTGCTCAGCCCCCTCCTGTACTCCCTGTTCTCCCATGACTGAGTGGCCATGCACACCTCCAACTCACCTAAAACCCAAACAAACTTTTACAGATGCACAATTTGAGAGCATCCTGTCAGGCTGTATCATCACCTGGTGCGGCAACTGCACCACCCACAACCGTAGGGTTCTCCAGAGGATGGTGCGGTCTGCACAACGCATCACCGGGGGAAAACTACCTGCCCTCCAGGACACCTACAACACCCGATGTCACAGGAATGCCAAAAAGATCATCAAGGACAACAACCACCCGAGCCACTGCCTGTTCACCCTGCCTTAAAGCTGGGACCGAGAGACTGAAAAATAGCTTCTGTCTCAAGGCCATCAGACTGTTAAACAGCCATCACTAACACAGAGAGGCTGCTGCCTACATACAGACTTGACATCATTGGCCACTCTAAGAAATGGATCACTCGTCACTTTACTAATATCACTTTAATAATGATCTTTACATATATTGTATTACTCATCCAATATGTATATACTGTATTTAATACCATCTATTGCATATTGCCTATGCCACTCGGTCATTGTGCATCCATATATTTATATATACACATTCTTATTCCATCCCTTTGCTCAGAAATGTGTGTATTAGGTAGTTGTAGTGGAATTCTTTGATTACTTGTTAATATTGCTGCACTAGGAACTAGGAGCATTTCACTACACTCACAATAACATCTGCTAACCATGTGTATGTGACCAATAAAATTTGATTTGATAATATCTTATCTGCCAGTGTTGGTGAAGCAACATAGTGGACTGTCACTGCGCAGTGTATGGTTTTTATGAGACTCTGCAAACGTATTCTACTTTAAGTGACCATATCCAATTGGCTATAACAGCTTCCTCTTCTCTGGGAACGCTTTCTGCTAGATGTTGGAACGTTGCTGCTGGTACTTGCTCCCATTCAGCCACAAGAGCATTAGTGAGATCAGGCACTGATGTTGGGCGATTAGCCCAGACTCCAATTCATCCCAAAGGTGTTTGATGGAGTTTAGGTCAGGGCTCTGTGCAGGTCAGTCAAGTTCTTCCAGACCGAGCTCGACAAACCATTTCTGTATGGATCTCGCTTTGAGCACTTGGGCATTGTCATGTTGAAACAGGATAGTGCCTTCCCCAAAGTTTTGCCACTACGTTGGAAGTACAGAATCGTCTAGAATGTCATTGTATGCCATAGTGTTAAGATTACCCTTCACTGGAACTAAGGGGCCTAGCCTGAACCATGAAAAACAGCCCCAGACCATTATTCCTCCTTCACCAAACTTTTCAGTGTGCATTGGGGCAGCCGACGCCTGCTATTGCACATGACGATCTTAGGCTTGTGTTTTGCTGCTTTGCCATGGAAACCCATTTTATAAAGTTCACAACGAACAGTTATTGTGCTGACGTTGCTTCCAGAGGCAGTTTGGAATTGAGTAGTGAGTGTGCAACCGAAAACAGATGTCTTTACATACTAAGTGCTTCAGCACTCAGCGGCCCCGTTCTGTGAGCTTGTGTGGCCTACCACTCCTCGGCTGAGCCATTTTTGCTCCTAGACGTTTCTACTTCACATTAACATCACTTACAGTTGACCGGGGCACCTCTAGCAGGGCGGAAATTTGACAAACTGAATTGTTGGAAAGGTGGAATCCTATGATGGTGCCACGTTGAAAGTCACTGTGCTCTTCTGTAAGGCCATTCCACTGCCAATGTTTGTCTATGGAGATTGCATGGCCGTGTGCTCAATTTTATACACCTGTAAACAACCGGTGTGGCTGAATTAGTCAAATCCACTAATTTGATGGGGTGTTCACATAATTTTTCAAAATCTACACTTGTCTTTTCTGGAAACAACTACGTTTTAGTTCCATGGAATTGTAACGGTCATGGTGTAACACCATGTCATTTGTAACTAATATGGCCAATCCAGAAAAGACAAGCGTAGATTTTGAAAAATTATGTGAACACCCCATCAAATTAGTGGATTTGACTATTTCAGCCACACCGGTTGTTTACAGGTGTTAGTCAAAAGACAGACTTGGAAAGATTCCATTTTCCTCAGGGAGAAACTACATTATTCTCAATCAGCAGGGTGAGTTTATCACAGCTTCATCTGCAGTCCATGGAGATAAATGTAATGGGGCTGTGGCTGGGCTGCTCCCTCCCATATGAGTTTGGAGGGGAGAGAGGGAAAAGAAGAGGGAGAAGGGAAGAGAGAGGAAAGGAATGGAAGGATGGATGGATGGATGGAGAGAAGTTGAGCAGGAGAGATGGATGAAGAGTAGGAGAGAGGGAGAGAGAGATGGAGTGAGATTGATGGAGAGAGGGAGTCTTAATAAGGCTATTGAGTGGCTTTTACACCTCATCTCTGTAGAAATGAATTTGGAGAGAGCTTTAGGGAATTAATCAGAGCACTCTGCCAGGGATATGTAGTGCAACCAACTATGAAGGGTAAAATCAATGCACTACCTCTCTCCACACATCTTTCTCTCTCTAACCCCACTTTCTCCCTCCCTCTCTAATTACATATCTCTTTATTTCTGTCTCTCCTCTGTCACTCCCTCTTTACTCCTCTCCTTCATTCTCAACACCTCTCTTTCTCTCTCTCACTCTACACCTATCTCGCTCCCCCTTTCTTTTTCTCTCTCCCTCTTTCTCTGCCAGCTCTCCCTCCCTCTCTCTCTACACCTCTCTCTCTCTTTACATATCTCTCTCACTCACTCATTCTTATTTTGTAATGAGTATTCCATTAACTGAAGCTGAAGATGTGGTTTGTTACTGTATGTTCAAAAATAATATATGCATGTACAGTACATGCCTCGATAAAGCTTATTGATCTCACCAAGTAGTTATTTGGTAAACATTAGACCATATGAATTACTGAAAATATGCAGTGCCTTCAGAAGTGTCTGTCCTAGCCTATAACTGAGAGATATAAGAAAGATCAGAATTTTGGTTATTTTTACAACTGACTCTACAGACAGAAGTTGGCAGATCGGCTGTACCAACTACAGACAAGTTCCAAGACAACTGTGGGGGTTGTAGAGGAAAACGGAGATCATCATTGTATTCGTGAGAGTCATCTTTCCATAGTGGGGCTAAAAAAATGTGTAGGCCAAACCATTCGGACACTAAAGATGATTTTGTGAGAAGATACATTTGCTGATGTCCAATACAACACATTACTGAGTCCCACTCTACATATTTTCAAGAATAGTGGTGTCTGCATCATGTTATGGGTGCATTTGTAATCTTTAAGGACTGGATAGTTTTTCAGGATAAAAAATAATCAGAATGGAATTAAGCACAGGCAAAACCCTAGAGGAAAACCTGGTTCACTCCTCTTTCCACCAGATGCTGGGAGATAAATTAACCTTTCATGAGGACACTAGCCTAAAACACAAGGTCAAATCTACGCTGGAGTGTTTTACCAAGAAGACAAAGAATGTTCCTGAGTGGCAGATTTGATTTAAATCTACTTGAACATCTATTGCAAGACCTGAAAATGGTTGTGTTGATGATGAATAATCAATTTGTGCTTGAATCGTTGTTTTCATAATAATGTGAAAATGTTTCACAATCCAGGTATGAAAATCTCTTAGAGACCTACCCAGAAAAACTCACAGCAGTAATCTTTGTCAAAGGTGCTTCTACAAAGTATTGACTCAGTGGTGTGAGTACTTATTTTTAATTTTCAATACATTTGCAAAAAAATCTTAAAAAATGTTTTCACAGTGTATTGTGATATTGGTCTGGTTGCTGATAGGGGAAACTTGCTGAATGATCAGATAATTGATTGTCAAAAGCTCTTATTTTAGGCTATTTACAGAAAAATAAGTCCTGGATGCTTTGGTAGCAGTAGACAACAAGAAATCCACAGGGGCTGACCATTTGGATCCCTGTCTGCTTAAGTATGCAGCGCCCATCATAACTCACATTATTTATTTAACATTATCAGGAAATATTTAAAAAGTATGGAAATCAGCTCTTGTGCTACCACTCCATAAGGGTGGGGATAGAGTTAGGTAAATCAGCCATTAATTTCTTTGTATGGAGTGATCTACAATACACTTTTAAATTGGAAGGATTGGGGCCAGTAGGGCATTTCAGATGGTTTTAAAGGATATGTTTAGCTAAGAATGAGTCTGTTTTTATGATTGTGTTTTGCTTTCTGTGTATTAAATATTAGATTTATATTTTAAGATAAAAAAAAAATTAAAAATTCAACTGGGCATTGAGACCAGGGTGTCACGTTCTGACCTTTATTTCCTTTGTTTTTTCATTATTTAGTATGGTCAGGGCGTGAGTTGGGGTGGGCAGTCTGTTTGTTTTTCTATGATTTGGGTATTTCTATGTTTCGACCTAGTATGGTTCTCAATCAGAGGCAGGTGTCATTAGTTGTCTCTGATTGAGAATCATACTTAGGTAGCCTGGGTTTCACTGTGTTTGTGGGTGATTGTTCCTGTCTCTGTGTTTGCACCAGATAGGACTGTTTTAGGTTTTCTCACGTTTGTTGTTTTGTTAGTTTATTCATGTATAGTTTCTTTATTAAAGTACAATGAATAACAACCACGCTGCGTTTTGGTCCGCCTCTCCTTCACTACAAGAAAACCGTTACACAAGGACTTTCACAAGGGAGCCCTGCATTTACAATTTCATAAGACAAGTAAAATGCAGCACACAAATACTGAAAAACAATTACATTCCTCAGTAAGAAGGTCTCGACTCAATATTTTAAATTGCCAGAGCTGCAGCAGAACGATGTATTTTGTAGTTGTTTCTAGCAATCAGTTGCTTTAACACAAAGTGGATTTAAGTAGTTTGGTGGAGACCCAGGGAATTTTAAGAGTTGACCAACCTTCTGAACGGGTTTGGTATCTCATGTTTTTATATTTTAACAGCGACGTTAGGTAAGTCGGAAGCTTGTGTCGTACAGCTTTTTAAACATAACGGGAATAATGAGACACAGGTGTGACTGGGATACAGAGAATAAAATGGTCAGTGGTGAATCCAAAGATGAAACCAGCTTTTCTGGGTATTGTGGTTTGGAGTTGGCTGCACTATTGCTACACTAGACCATACTCCAATGGTGATTGGACACAAAATCTGAGCATGCACTGGTGTCATGGCCTATGTGGTGGGAGAAGTATGATGGCATGGAGCAATCACAGACACACCTCCATTTTCTTTCTTCACCATAGCACCTAGATGAAGGCTAGCTTTACTGCATCCATCACTCAAGCTTTTCACAAACGTGTTCTTAATTTTCATCCAACAGTGACTGAAAATCTTTTGTAGACACAGATTATTCAGCACCGCACAGTAGGCAACTAAATAAATGGTTGAAACAAACTCTTCCCTTATCAAAAATCATCTTTGGGGTTTCCTCATTATCCTCTTACTCACTCAAACACGTGTGTGGGTGTGTGTCCGCGTGTGTATGTTCGTGTGTGTATTACGTGTCTGTGTGTCATGATCGTCGTTGGAAGCATACTCGGACTAAAGCGTAGCGTGATCTGGGTTCCACATATTTTTAATGAAACGCACAAAAACAATAAAGCATAAACTAAACGTTCTGGAGTGCTCATAGGCAACAACACAAGAACAAGATCCCACAAAACACAGTGGGGGTATGGCTGCCTAAATATGATCCCCAATCAGAGACAACAATAAACAGCTGCCTCTGATTGGGAACCATACCAGGCCAAAATGGAAATACACAACCTAGATTACCCACACTAGTCACACCCCGACCTAACCAAAATCGAGAACAAAAAGGCTCTCTATTGTCAGGGCGTGACACTGTGTGTCTTTAGCCACATTTATACCTGACATTAACATGCGTCCTTTGTCCTGATCTTGTCCACATTCTGATTTGTGTCTTATCTGGCATTGTGACTACATATCCTGGTCCCTCCCTGTATGCAAGTTATTTGAAAGGTATTCTTTCTAAATAATATTTATTTATTTATTTTTAAACACATTGATGCCATGTCAATGATTTTAGAGGGCAGAATAATTGATATTTAAATGGTTTCACTGTCCAGATCCATCTACAATTGTAAGATATCCAGACACAATGTGTGCCTGACTACCTCTAGAGGTGGGTACAATATGGGTACAATCAGAATTTAGACAAGATCAGGACAAAGGATTCATGTTAGCACCATGGATATAAGCGGGGCTTTTATGTAGTCGGACAAGTGGGGACATTTTTCAGCTCCCCAGGAGGAAAAATGCTATTTTAAGATTAGGGGTGAGGTTTAGGGTTAGGGTTACAAATAGGGTTAGGGTTAGAATTAAGATTATGGCTAGGAGTTAAGGTTATGGTTGGGAGTTTAGAGGAAGCCAGAGGAAGGGGTCGTAGGGGTAATTACCCCCCCCCCCCCCCCCCCCCCGGGGCCCAGGGATAGTGTAGGCTTTTCAGCCTTACATAGGAAAAGGGGACCCACTCTGATCTGGAGGTAGAAAAAATGTCAACAGCACTGAATTACTATGGCAAGACAAGACAAAGAAAGACAAAGATTGAGCATTAAGAGGGAGAGTGGTGCTTGATTGAGGCTGGCGGAGGGCGATCACAGTTGTGTTTCTGTGTCTGTGCATGTGTGTGTGCATTTGTGTGTGAGTGATAGATAGATAGATAGATTGTTTTGAAACTTCTGTATGTGTAATGTTTACTGTTCATTTTTATTGTTTATTTCACTTTTGTATATTATCTACCTCACTTGCTTTGGCAATGTTAACACGTTTCCCATGCCAATAAAGCCCCTTGAATTGAATAGATATATAGATAGATATATAGATAGATAGATGTGTGTGCATATGCATTTTTTAGTACTGCTGATCTGCTCTGTTCATCAGCACCATCTGCCCCCACCCACCCCTCTCTCTTTCACACACACAAGCCCTGCCTCATTGCTTGGCTGGTCCCTTGGGAAATAGTTGTAGATAAGTTAGTCAATTAGGGAGGTATTATTGGCCTCACCCTCAGAGGACGGAGCTGATGATGCTGTGATTACTCTGCTATGCATTCTGCTATGGCCCCAACACTGTGTGTATGAGTGAGTGCGTGTGAGTGAGTGTGTGTGAATGAGTGTGTGAGTGTGTGTAGCAATGTGTTTGCTGAGGGTGATTATTAGAGAAAGTAAAAGAGAAAGAGTGTGATTGTGTGCGTGTAAGTGTGCGTGCATGTGTTTCTGCACCATCGAGCATCTTGACTGGCTGCATCACCCTTTGGTATGGCAAAAGCACCACCCTTAACCACAAAACTCTACAGAGGGTGGTGGGGACGGCCCAGTTCATCACTGCCATCCAAGACCTCTATATCTGGCGGTGTCAGAGGAAGGCCTTAAAAATTGCTGAAGACTTCAGCCACTCAAACCATACTGTTCACTCTGCTTACAATCTGGCAAACAGTACCGGAGCATCGGCTCTTGGACAAACAGGCTCCGAGACAGCTTCTACCCCCAAGCCATATGAATGCTAAATAGCCATAAAAACACAAAATAGCTAATTAAATGGTTAGACGGACCCTTTATTGACCCTATATTGCACTGACTCTATGCATACTCACAAGACTATATATACACATCCACTCACTCACTAACTCACTCACACTCACTCACACACACACACTACACTCTCACACAAAACCGTCACATATTCACATACACTACATACACACATAACACACACAGAGGTCTTCATGGGTCCAAGAAGTTGGGGCTTTCCCACCCGAACCCGATATGCATAAATGCATTTTTCAAATATGGAGACCCATTCTTAATGGACCCGAGGACAACTAGACCCGTTCTGGATAGACCAGGTCGGATCCAGACCCTATCCGATCCGTGTGAGGGAAGCATCAGATTATTATTTTTTAAACAACTTCATTAACCGGAGCTAATAAAGCAGGAGAGGAGGGAGAGAGAGAGGAGCCGCTCTAGCAGACGGGGGACCAAGCCGACGTACGCTATAGTTGACTAATATCTGCCATAGCTAGGTTATTTATCATCAAATATGACTATGTAGTACCTGTCTTGACTGCATCAAACCAAGAGAAGCGAGTTAAGCTAGCTAACATTAGCTAACTGAGGCTGCAGTGCATGCACTTTCTCATCCAACAAATAACAACTCAATTCAGATTATTAAGTAACAGCCCACCTGTTCGCTCTTGGTCGTTGTAGCCTATCGTTCTACTTGAACTTTTAATTCCATCATTTTAATTCCATCTTCCACTGATTAGATATCTCCTAAATTTTGCGACACACAGAGGCAAGAGCAGCAGCATAAATTATGGCATTGCTCTCTACTGCGCAGTTGCATTCATCTTTATGGTCCTTAACTGACAAGTCAGTTAAAATTACACATACCGAGACCTATGACAATTATATCAGATCCGACCCAGACCCGTGACATTATTTCGATTTATAGATCAAATCAAATCAAATCAAATCAAATTTTATTTGTCACATACACATGGTTAGCAGATGTTAATGCGAGTGTAACAAAATGCTTGTGCTTCTAGTTCCGACACTGCAGTAATAACCAACAAGTAATCTAACTAACAATTCCAAAACTACTGTCTTATACATAGTGTAAGGGGATAAAGAATATGTACATAAGGATATATGAATGAGTGATGGTACAGAGCAGCATAGGCAAGATACAGTAGATGATATCGAGTACAGTATATACATGAGGTGAGTATGTAAACAAAGTGGCATAGTTAATCTTAAGTCTACCCCTTCCTTTTTCGAACATTCTGTTAAAAATCGTGCAACTTTTCAGCGTCCTGCTACTCATGCCAGGAATATAGTATATGCATATGATTAGTATGTGTGGATAGAAAACACTCTGAAGTTTCTAAAACTGGTTAAATCACGGCTGTGACTATAACAGATCGTGTGTTTCATCGAAAAGCGCAAGAAAAACTGCTCTCTGAAAGCTAAAAATTATTTCCATGCGTCACTTTCATGGGTTGTTAAAAGGGCACAAAATTAATTATGGACCTGCATGCAATTCCTACAGATTCCACACGATGTCGCCATTGTCGTCATTTTCCAGGGACTTTTTTCTTGGTAAATCCAACTAACTGGATTCAATTTCTTCCGGTCTCCACCAGGATGTTTTGAATGTGCACATTGGCAGCCATTGATTTGAAGACGAGGAGCTATTGAATATACATCGCCCTGTAATCATTTTGATAGATTATAAACGTTTACTAATACCTAAAGTTGGATTACAAAAGTATTTCGAAGTGTTTTGTGAAAGTTTATCGTCGACTTTTTTAATTTTAAAAAATGACGCGGCGTATTAAAACAATGTTTTTTTCTGAATCACACAGCTTCCATAGAAAGCTATTTTGGGTATATATGGACCGATTTAAACGAAAAAAAGACCCAATAGTGATGTTTATGGGGCATATAGGAGTGCCAAGAAAGAAGCTCGTCAAAGGTAATGAATGTTTTATGTTTTATTTCTGCGTTTTGTGTAGCGCCGGCTAAGCTAAATCTTTGTTTACGTCGCATTCAGGCATTTTGGGGTGTTGCATGCTATCAGATAATAGCTTCTCATGCTTTCGCCGAAAAGCATTTTAAAAATCTGACTTGTTGGCTAGGTTCACAACGAGTTTAGCTTTAATTCAATACCCTGCATGTGAATTTTGATGAACGTTGGAGTTTTAACGAGTACATTTAGCATTTAGCGTAGCGCATTTGCATTTCCAGGTGTCTACTTGAGACATCTGCGTCTCAAGTAGGAGCAAGAAGTTAAAGTGGCTAGTGATACATGTATTACATAAGGATGCAGTCGATGATATAGAGTACAGTATATACGTATGCATGTGAGATGAATAATGTAGGGTAAGTAACATTATATAAGGTAGCATTGTTTAAAGTGGCTAGTGATATATTTACATCATTTCCTATCAATTCCCAATATTAAAGTGGCTGGAGTTGAGTCAGTGTCATTGTCAGTGTGTTGGCAGCAGCCACTCAATGTTAGTGGTGGCTGTTTAACAGTCTGATGGCCTTGAGATAGAAGCTGTTTTTCAGTCTCTCGGTCCCAGCTTTGATGCACCTGTACTGACCTCGCCTTCTGGATGATAGCGGGGTGAACAGGCAGTGGCTCGGGTGGTTGATGTCCTTGATGATCTTTATGGCCTTCCTGTAACATCGGGTGGTGTAGGTGTCCTGGAGGGCAGGTAGTTTGCCCCCGGTGATGCGTTGTGCAGACCTCACTACCCTCTGGAGAGCTTTACGGTTGAGGGCGGAGCAGTTGCCGTACCAGGCGGTGATACAGCCCGCCAGGATGCTCTCGATTGTGCATCTGTAGAAGTTTGTGAGTGATTTTGGTGACAAGCTGAATTTCTTCAGCCTCCTGAGGTTGAAGAGGCGCTGCTGCGCCTTCTTCACGATGCTGTCTGTGTGAGTGGACCAATTCAGTTTGTCTGTGATGTGTATGCCGAGGAACTTAAAACTTGCTACCCTCTCCACTACTGTTCCATCGATGTGGATAGGGGGGTGTTCCCTCTGCTGTTTCCTGAAGTCCACAATCATCTCCTTAGTTTTGTTGACGTTGAGTGTGAGGTTATTTTCCTGACACCACACTCCGAGGGCCCTCACCTCCTCTCTGTAGGCCGTCTCGTCGTTGTTGGTAATCAAGCCTACCACTGTTGTGTCGTCCACAAACTTGATGATTGAGTTGGAGGCGTGCGTGGCCACGCAGTCGTGGGTGAACAGGGAGTACAGGAGAGGGCTCAGAACGCACCCTTGTGGTGCCCCAGTGTTGAGGATCAGCGGGGAGGAGATGTTGTTGCCCGTCAGGAAGTCCAGTACCCAGTTGCACAGGGCGGGGTTGAGACCCAGGGTCTCGAGCTTGATGACGAGCTTGGAGGGTACTATGGTGTTGAATGCCGAGCTGTAGTCGATGAACAGCATTCTCACATAGGTATTCCTCTTGTCCAGATGGGTTAGGGCAGTGTGCAGTGTGGTTGAGATTGCATCGTCTGTGGACCTATTTGGGCGGTAAGCAAATTGGAGTGGGTCTAGGGTGTCAGGTAGGGTGGAGGTGATATGGTCCTTGACTAGTCTCTCAAAGCACTTCATGATGACGGATGTGAGTGCAACGGGGCGGTAGTCATTTAGCTCAGTTACCTTAGCTTTCTTGGGAACAGGAACAATGGTGGCCCTCTTGAAGCATGTGGGAACAGCAGACTGGTATAGGGATTGATTGAATATGTCCGTAAACACACCGGCCAGCTGGTCTGCGCATGCTCTGAGGGCGCGGCTGGGGATGCCGTCTGGGCCTGCAGCCTTGCGAGGGTTAACACGTTTAAATGTTTTACTCACCTTGGCTGCAGTGAAGGAGAGACCGCATTTTTTTGTTGCAGGCCGTGTCAGTGGCACTGTATTGTCCTCAAAGCGGGCAAAAAAGTTATTTAGTCTGCCTGGGAGCAAGACATCCTGGTCCGTGACTTGGCTGGATTTCTTCCTGTAGTCCGTGATTGACTGTAGACCCTGCCACATGCCTCTTGTGTCTGAGCCGTTGAATTGAGATTCTACTTTGTCTCTGTACTGACGCTTAGCTTGTTTGATTGCCTTGCGGAGGGAATAGCTGCACTGTTTGTATTCGGTCATGTTACCAGACACCTTGCCCTGATTAAAAGCAGTGGTTCGCGCTTTCAGTTTCACGCGAATGCTGCCATCAATCCACGGTTTCTGGTTAGGGAATGTTTTAATCGTTGCTATGGGAACGACATCTTCAACGCACGTTCTAATGAACTCGCACACCGAATCAGCGTATTCGTCAATATTGTTATCTGACGCAATACGAAACATGTCCCAGTCCACGTGATGGAAGCAGTCTTGGAGTGTGGAGTCAGCTTGGTCGGACCAGCGTTGGACAGACCTCAGCGTGGGAGCCTCTTGTTTTAGTTTCTGTCTGTAGGCAGGGATCAACAAAATGGATTCGTGGTCAGCTTTTCCGAAAGGGGGGCGGGGCAGGGCCTTATATGCGTCGCGGAAGTTAGAGTAACAATGATACAAGGTCTTTCCACCCCTGGCTGCGCAATCGATATGCTGATAAAATTTAGGGAGTCTTGTTTTCAGATTAGCCTTGTTAAAATCCCCAGCTACAATGAATGCAGCCTCCGGATAAATCGTTTCCAGTTTGCAGAGAGTTAAATAAAGTTTGTTCAGAGCCATCGATGTGTCTGCTTGGGGGGGGATATGTACGGCTGTGATTATAATCGAAGAGAATTCTCTTGGTAGATAATGCGGTCTACATTTGATTGTGAGGAATTTTAAATCAGGTGAACAGAAGGATTTGAGTTCCTGTATGTTTCTTTCATCACACCATGTCACGTTAGCCATAAGGCATACGCCCCCGCCCCTCTTCTTACCAGAAAGATGTTTGTTTCTGTCTGCGCGATGCGTGGAGAAACCCGTTGACTGTACCGCCTCGGATAGCGTCTCTCCAGTGAGCCACGTTTCCGTGAAGCAAAGAACGTTGCAGTCTCTGATGTCCCTCTGGAATGCTACCCTTGCTCGGATTTCATCAACCTTGTTGTCAAGAGACTGGACATTGGCAAGAAGAATGCTAGGGAGTGGTGCACGGTGTGCCCGTCTCCGGAGTCTGACCAGAAGACCGCCTCGTTTCCCTCTTTTTCGGAGTCGTTTTTTTGGGTCGCTGCATGGAATCCACTCCGTTGTCCTGTTTGTAAGGCAGAACACAGGATCCGCGTCGCGAAAAACATATTCTTGGTCGTACTGATGGTGAGTTGACGCTGATCTTATATTCAGTAGTTCTTCTCGACTGTATGTAATGAAACCTAAGATGACCTGGGGTACTAATGTAAGAAATAACACGTAAAAAAACAAAAAAATGCATAGTTTCCTAGGAACGCGAAGCGAGGCGGCCATCTCTGTCGGACCCGGATTGGATTTCGAGTCTTCTGGTGCAGGTGGATCCGTGAAGACTTCTAATACACACACACATACAGTGGTTCATCATTTCAAAGTTTTGAGATCATGCTGCGGGACTTGGAGATAATTTGTGCTGAAGTACGTTACCCTGCGTTACTGCTTCATTGCTCCAGACCACCGCAAGAGAGAGTTAGAGCACTGATTATTCTTTTGGAAGCTGTAAAAAAATATATATATATTCCATGATATTCTTAATAAGATATATGTGTTGGCTGAAAATAAGCAGCAAGTGATGTTTGCTAAATAATCAAGTTGATGGCACAGTCATATAGCCTCGGCACCTACATAATGCTGAGTGACTCACTCATTCATGGCTTTGGATCAAAATAAATAAGTACCAACAGTCTTTCTGATAGTCTAGGGGTGAAAAAAAGAAAACAGAAGTGATTATAAAAAGTAATGATTCTACAATTGCTCACTTGTTTTGGTCTCATATAAGCACAGTCTGTGAAGAGCGTTTAGCTAAAATAAGCAATGTTTTATAAAACTTCTTCAGGATTGGTGGGTCCCCTGCGGGACAGTTGAGCTAATGTAGGCTAGTGCTATTAGCATTAGTAAGTAACAAGAACATTTCCCAGGACATAGACATATCTGATATGGGCAGAAATGTTAAATTCTTAACCAGTTAAGTGCTAGGGTGCGCTATTCTAAATTTTGTTCCCGTTTTAAACAAGATATTTTGTCACGAAAATATGCTCAACTATGCATATAATTGACAGCTTTGGATGGAAAACACTCTGACGTTTCCAAAACTGCAATGATATTGTCTGTGAGTGCAACAGAACTGATGTTACAGGCGAAACCCAGATAAAAATCCAACCAGGAAGTGCCGCATTTTTTGAAACTGCCTCATGCCAATGACTCCTTATATGGCTGTGAATGAGCTACGAATGAGCTTACGTTTTCCACGTATTCCCCAAGGTGTCTACAGCATTGTGACGTCTTTTTACGCATTTCCATTGAAGAATAGCCATTAAGGGACCATATATAGCAAGTGGTCACATGGTGTCTCCCGCGGAAAATCTTGCGTAAAATACTGAGGTAGCCATTTTTCCAATCGCTTTTTATGAGAAACCAATTGCCTCAACGGATATATTATCGAATATATATGTTAAAAACACCTTGAGGATGGATCCTAAACAAAGTTTGCCGTGTTTCTGTCGATATTATGGGCCTATTTTTGAAAAAAGTTTGGCGTTGTAGTGTTAGCATTTTCCGGTCGATTTCTCAGCCAAGCATGATGAACAAACGGGAACTATTTCGCCTACAAAAATAATATTTTTGGAAAAAAGGAACATTTGCTATCTAACTGGGAGTCTCCTGAGTGAAAGCATCTGAAGTTCTTCAAAGGTAAATGATTTAATTTGGTTGCTTTTCTTATTTTCGTGAAAATGTTGCCTGCTGCAAGCAGAGCCTAGCATAGCATTATGCCATGATAAACTTACACAAATGCTTGTTTAGCGTTGGCTGTAAAGCATATTTTGAAAATCTGAGATGACAGGGTGATTAACAAAAGGCTAAACTGTGTTCCAATGTTATTCACTTGTGATTTTCATGAATAGGAATATTTTCTAGGAAGATTTATGTCCGTTGCGTTATTCTAATTCGTGTCAGGCAATGATTACGCTCCCGGATCCGGGTTTGAGAGTCACAAGAAGTTTTAACCTATCACATTCGGGCTCGACAATATCGTTAATCTCTCAGACATTGTTCAATGATCTCAAAAGGGCTTTGAAGTTGGTTAAAAAGGGAACGATGCGATACTACACTTTGAGGTTTCACTCAGACTACCTCGCCTCTCTCATTGAGACTCATGCTGAAATGACACTTTTGTTCACTCTGTGTATGTTACCAGCCTCGAATCTGAACCCCTGTTACTCGGAGCAGACGGATCGGTTACTCCCACTGATTGATTGGAAAACCAACCATGTATGGTCACAGTGCCTGCTGCACTGACCACACTCTCTTCTCCTAATGCTAGCTACAACGCAGTCATCCACAAGGGGTATCTGTCGACAGCCCCCCTTGAGAAAAATACACTTAGAAACCTTTTAGTGCAGAATCCGATTCAGCGAGATATTACGATATTTCAACACATTCCATCAGCAAACCTGATTGACCTTTCTTTTCATTATTTCGAGCCAGCAGTCTCTGTGAATGAGAAACTCCCCTCCTCCTTGGAGTCGTGTAATACTGTAGTTGAGATGAACTTCTCTTGCCCTTTGGACACTTCCACAAATACTGCGGACGTCTCTGAAATAAAAGCATCAACGTGCAGAGTGTACTCTGCTTAGGATGATTAATTTTCCACTTTGTGGGGGACTGTCACCACTTACATTGACGCTAATGGCATCAGTCCCGCAACTGAGCTAATGACTCCCACTGGTGAAACACTGTGTGATATCACAGACAGATATCCTCATCTCATTTCGCAGGTGCTAGAACGGTTGCCACATCCGCATGTGACAGGCCTCGACAGCCACTGAATGTTTTGAAGCACAAACACCGGGAGATTTAGTTGAAAGGTTACAGCCATTCTCATAATGACGCAGCTGCTGACAACTCGTACATAGGGTCTCATATTTAGTTTGTGCCTCGGATACCAACACCAACAGGTGGGGGGGTCCCGAGACACAAAGAGGGGGGGATACTAGCCCAGGCCCATGATGAGCCTCATCGAGGCCGGTAGGAGGGTCGAGGCTACGTGCAACACTGTACGATACCGCCAGAGCAGAAAATAAATCTAATTGTAAAAGTCCCCATGAGAACAGAGAGGGGCGGACAGGTCCCATGATGGGGAAAACCTTAGAACACATCGTAAATATCACTGAGGTGTACGACACCGGTTGTAAAATAAGTCCAGTGCACCTTCCACCTCCAAAGAAAATGACAAAAATAACAATTCCTTGCCATGTGTAGATCAACTAAAATGCAACTAGTAAAATTCTCTAATCATGTGTTCCGGTAGGATAACATTTCAGAATAAATCGGAAGGATAACTGGTCCCCTTGAGTACCAAGTACCAATGCCAGCACAGTCAGTCCAGCCACAATCAGTAAGAAGGTTAGAGACCTCACAAGTCAAATTGCTATTGATAACAGCAACATAGGGGTTAATAGTCACTCAAATTGCAACAAGTGTAAGGGAATCTCCAGAACACTCTTCTGATGGTTAACACACATGCCACTAATAAATAGGACCCCCCCATTCAGGAGGAAAGTTATTAGAAGTAATGAACCATGATCACACAGCGTATGACTGGTTCAGTGCTTATAGAGTAAGTCCATCGTGACGTTAGCTCCTCCGTGGATAATATAGCTATGAAACACTCACCTTCATACCTATCACCACTACAACGATGTAAGACACATTGACGTGTAGTAAAACTACTAAATGTCCCCTTAAGGCAGGCGTTCCCTTAGCGGAACCCCTCGACAACATTCCACTGAAAAGGCAGCACGCGAAATTCATAAATGTTTTTTAGAAATATGTCACTTTCACACATTAACATTACAGCAAATGAAAGATAAACTTCTTGTTAATCTACCCATTGTGTCCAAGTTCAAAAAGGCTTTACAGCGAAAGCACCAACATGAATATGTTAGGTCAGAGCCAAGTCCAAAAACACACAGCCATTTTTCCAGCCAAAGATATGAGACACAAAAAGCAGAAATATAGATAAAATGAATCACTAACCTTTGATGATCTTCATCAGATGACACTCATAGGACATCATGTTACTCAATACATGTATGTTTTGTTCGATAATGTGCATATTTCTATTCAAAAATCTCAGTTTACATTGGCGCGTTACGTGCAGTAATGTTTTGATTCCAAAACATCCGGTGATTTTGCAGAAATACTCATAATAAACATTGATACAAGTGAAATTCACAGAATTAACCTCTTGAACCTCTGGGGGCAGTATTTCATTTTTGGATGAAAAACGTTCCCGTTTTAAACACGAAAAGATGCTCGACTATGCATATAATTGACATTAACCACTTGGCATCCTGCTGCCCAAGTGCCTTGTAAAAGTACTCATCCCCCTTGGCGTTTTTCCTTTTTTGGTTGCATTACAACCTGTAATTTAAATGGATTTTTATTTGGATTTCATTTAATGGACATACACAAAATAGTCTAAATTGATGATGTGAAATGAAAATAACTTGTTTATAGGGGGCAACATTTTCATTTTTGGATGAATAGTGAACTGCCTACTACTCAGTCCCAGATGCTAATATAAGCATATTATTATTATTATTGGATAGAAAACACTCTGAAGTTTCTAAAACTTCGAATGATGTCTGTGAGTATAACAGAACTCAAATGGCAGGAGAAAACCAGGAAGTGGGAAATCTGAGGTTTGTAGTTTTTCAAAGCTTGGCCTTCCAAATACACAGTGTCTATGGGGTCAAGTTGCACTTCCTAAGGCTTCCATTAGATGTAAACCGTCTTTAGAAACTTGTTTCAGGATTCTGCTATAAAGGAGGGGCAAATGGGAGCTGAATGAGTCATGGGTCTGGCAGAGTGTCTCAGGCTCGTGACGTGCGGTCCCGACAGAGTTAGCTCTCGTTCCAGTGCTTTTCTACAGACAATGGAATTCTCCGGTTGGAACCTTATTGATGATTTATGTTAAAAACATCCTAAAGATTGATTCCATACATCGTTTAACTTTTCAAGTTTTTGTCTGGACGTAGTGCTATCGCCTCATGAAGATGGATTACTGGGCTGAACACGTTAACAACAAGTGGCTATTTGAACATAAAAGATGGACTTTATGGAACAAATCAGTCATTTATTGTCGAACTGGGATTCCTGGGAGTGCATTCTGATGAAGATCATCAAAGGTAAGTGAATATTTATAATGTTATTTCTAACTTCTGTTGACTCCAACATGGCAAATATTTCTTTGGCTGGATTTTGCTCTGAGCTCCGTACTCAGATTATGCTTTTTCCGTAAAGTTTTTAGGAAATCTGACACAGCGGTTGCATTAAGGAGAAGTCTATTTTTAACCTGTTGCGACGAGCAATCCCGTATCCGGGAGCGTAATTATAGCCTCAAGCTCATTACCATAACGCAACGTTAACTATTCATGAAAATCGCAAATGAAATGAAATAAATATATTGGCTCACAAGCTTAGCCTTTTGTTAACAACACTGTCATCTCAGATTTTCAAAAAATGCTTTTCAACCATAGTTACACAAGCATTTGTGTAAGAGTATTGATAGCTAGCATAGCATTAAGCCTAGCATTCAGCAGGCAACATTTTCACAAAAACAAGAAAAGCATTCAAATAAAATAATTTACCTTTGAAGAACTTCGGATGTTTTCAATGAGGAGACTCTCAGTTAGATAGCAAATGTTCAGTTTTTCCAAAAAGATTATTTGTGTAGGAGAAATCTCTCCGTTTTGTTCATCACGTTTGGCTAAGAAAAACCCCCGAAAATTCAGTCATTACAACGCAAACTTTTTTCAAAATTAACTCCATAATATCGACAGAAACATGGCAAACGTTGTTTAGAATCAAACCTCAAGGTGTTTTTCACATATCTATTCGATGATAAATCACTCGTGGCAGTTTTGTTTCTCCTCTGTTCAAAATGGAAAAATGCACGCACCTGGAGATTACGCAATAGTTTCGACGGAGGACACCGAGCGGACACCTGGTAAATGTAGTCTCTTATGGTCAATTTTCCAATGATATGCCTACAAATACGTCACAATGCTGCTAACACCTTGGGGAAACGACAGAAAGTGTAGGCTCATTCCTTGCGCATTCACAGCCATATAAGGAGACATTGGAACACAGCGCATTCGAAATCTGGCTCACTTCCTGTATGACATTTCATCTTGGTTTCGCCTGTAGCATTAGTTCTGTGGCACTCACAGACAATATCTTTGCAGTTTTGGAAACGTCAGAGTGTTTTCTTTCCAAATCTGTCAATTATATGCATAGTCGAGCATCTTTTCGTGTTTAAAACGGGAACGTTTTTCATCCAAAAATGAAATACTGCCCCCAGAGGTTCAAGAGGTTAATTCTGTGAATTACACTTGTATCTTTTATTAGAGCATTGGACTAGTAAGCAAAAGGTTGCAAGATTGAATCCCAGAGCTGACAAGGTAAAAAAAATAAAATCTGTCATACTGCCCCTGAACAAGGCAGGTAACCCACTGTTCCTAGGTCGTCATTGAAAATAAGTATTTGTTCTTTACTGACTTGGCTAGTTAAATTAAGTTAAAATAAAAAAATACAAAATAATATGTATAGACAGTTATGTGCCTTTCCAAATCATGTCCAATCAATTGAATTTACCACCGATGGACTCGAATCAAGTTGTAGAAACATCTCAAGGATGATCAATGGAAACAGGATGCCCCTGAGATCAATTTGGAGTGTCAGAGCAAAGGGGTATGAATACTTTTGTAAATTAGTTGTATTTTTGTTTAACATTGTGTAAGTACTTTTTTGACGGGGCACAACTATCAATGAAACAAACAACTGCCCTACTGTGCACATTATTTTATCAACAAAACAAAACAAAGCAAATCACCCAAAAATTTACATGTATTTCTCAGCTGCAATATTCTGCTCAGCAAGAGGGCACTCCACACTCATTTTAGTTCAAAAGTCTCCTTCGCATCACTACATAGCCGTGGGAAGTAGGGGTGCTAAGGGTGCTGCAGAATCCCCTGAAAAACCATAATAAAAAAAATGAAATATTAATGAAAACATTAAAACAATTAAAATAAAAAATGTACTGTATATACATGGAATCAAATGGTAACCAAAAAAGTGTTAAAAAAATCTAAATATATTTTAGAGTTGAGATTCTGCAAAGTAGCCACCCTTTGCCTTGATGACAGCTTTCCACCAACTTCACTTGGAATGCTTTTCCAACAGTCTTGAAGGAGTTCCCACATATGCTGAGCACTTGTTGGCTGCTTTTCCTTCACTCTCATCCTAAACCATCTCCATTTGGTTGAGGTCAGGGGATTGTGGAAGCCAGGTCATCTGATGCAGCACTCCTTCACTCCCCTTCTTGGAAAAATATCCCTTACACAGCCTGGAGGTGTGTTGGGTAATTGTTAGTTTGAAAAACAAATGATAGTCCCACTAAGAACAAAAAACATGGGATGGTATATCGCTGCAGAATGCTGTGGTAGCCATGCTGGTTAAGTGTGCCATGAAATCTAAATAAATCACAGACAGTGTTACCAGCAAAGCATCCCCACACCATAACACTTCCTCCTCCATGCTTTACAGTTGGAATTGCACATGCGGAGATCATCCTTTCACCCATACCACGTCTCACAAAGACACGGCGGTTGGAACCAAAAATTTCCAATTTGGACTCAAGACCAAAGGACATACTTCCACTGCTTTAATGTCCGTTGCTCATGTTTCTTGGCACAAGCAAGTGTCTTCTTATTGTAAGGGAATACCCCCCTGAAATGAACAAAAATGAAGGGCAAACCCTTGGCATTGGACAAACCATATACACGGTGTCCAATACCACCTAATGTGGCGTTGATTCGTGTAAAGTTGATTGCAAATGCCATATGGCAAGTGCCAGTTGTAACACTTCAAAAATCCAACAGGGGTTTTTCATATTGGAAATGCAACCCAAGTCGACATCCAAAAGCAAAATTTTGAAATAATTATTTTTTGGTCAAAAACTTATCACCCCTTAAAAAAGTGCTTTCTGGACCGTTTTTCGAAATTCTTTCGATTTTTTTTGTCAATTACACATGTGTAAGAACTGTATGAATATCCTTTTGTCCAATTTTATTATCATTATTTTTTTATTTTTTATTACGGCATATGTTTTGTCCATTTGCAATATGATTTCATAGGAAGTCAAAAGTCAAAAGTCAAAAATGTCAACATTTTGTAAAAAACTTCACACACCCTTAAAGTGCTTTCTGGACCGTTTTTCAAAATTATGTCGATTTTTCTGTCAATTACACACGTATAAGAACTGTATCAACATACTTTAGTCGTATTTTATTATCATAATCTTTTTTTTTTTTTTTTCTTGAGTATAAGGCATATGTTTTGTCCATTTGCAATAAGATTTATTAGGAAGTCAAAAGTCGAAAATGTGAACTTAAAAAAAAAAACTTATCACCCTCGTAAAAAAAAGTGCTTTCGGGACCGTTTTTCGAAATTGTTTCGATTTTAAGTCAATTAATCCTGTGTAGGAACTGTATGAATATACTTTTGTAAAATGTTATTATCATATTTTTATTTTTTTTACATGTGCATAAGGGATATGATTTGTCCAAATGCACGTGCATTTGCAATATGTTTCAATGGGCATTTACCATCACGAATTTGGCATGCTCAAAAATCATGCAGAATTGCAAAATTGACTGACCTGATGAACACAGGATGGCCGGGCAGTGATAGTTGTTCCTTTCCATCACTCGTTGTGTTGATTTCATCATGTCCATTTGGTGATGTTTTTTTCACTATTGAATCATATTGCAAATGCACGTGCATTGTTGTGCAACTGGTAACCCAAAAATAAAAATATGATTGTAAATGCATTTACCGGGACTCCTATTGTCCATGCCCGCTATGGGAGTACCCTACTACGGCCCTCTATCCATGGGGGCCGCCCTTGAGTGCTTTATGGACAGTTTAAAATATGACGATGGATGCAGATTGTGATTTTCCTCCGTGCAACTGGTGATTTGAAATGTGCATCTGGTAACCCAAAAATTAAAATACTGTTTTAAATACATTTACCGGTACTCCTGTCATCCATGCCCGCTATGGGAGTACCCTACTACGGACCTCTATCATTGGGGGCCGTCCTGAGTGCTTAATGGACTGTTTAAAATATTCTGATGGATACGCATTGTTTTCATGATTTCATTATGTCCATTTGTTTATGTTTTCTCACTTTTGCAAAGTCACTGTGCATTTGCAATATGGTTCAATGGGCAGGTACCTTCACGAATTTGTCATGCTATAAAAATCCTGCAGGAATGTGAAATTGACTGGCCCGATGAACTCGGGATGGCTGGGCAGTGTTTCTGGTTCATCTCAATCACTCGTTAGGGTTGATTTCAGAATGTCACTTTGGTGATGGTACCTCACTGTTTAAACATATTGCAAATGGACAAGGGTCAAGTGGACAAGAGTGGATTAGATATCATTCTGACACCAAACTGACACCAAACCCACTTTTTCCAACTCATTTAGAAGCCAACTATCACATATGTCAGAGCGGGCCCATAATTCACAGCGCCTTCAGTTTAAAACATAATAAAAACGTAAAACACATAGTTACGTTCTAGCTGCAGGTCCAGTTCGGACATTATGTGTAGGCCTATGTGAGGCGAGCCCGAATCCCGAGTTTCGGCTCGATAGGTCCTTCGGTGCCCGAGCAAAACCCTAATTGGTGCTGAAAATCCACATTTTTCCATGCCTTGCTACGGGGTCCTTGAATGAGCTATCGGACAGAAACGTTGGGGTCCGTCTCTATGGGCCGAGCCAGTTTCAGGGCACCTAGCCTTGCGTCTCTGAGACTTTTCTAAACGTCGTCATTTTCGTAATGGTCAAAATGAATTGAAGTCATTGCAAATGTACGAGGCTGTTTCTCGGTCCGAGAACCTTCTAGAGCCACGTAACTCACCACGCACTATCGGCCGGAGGTCTAGAACGGGTTTCTAAAGTTTCGGAACTCTAGGTCTGACGGTTCTTTTTTAGCTCGAACAAAGCTAACTATTGCAGCCAATGTCTGTCTCTACGCACCCCAATACGTCCCTCCTTCCAAGTTGTGTGTTAGTGTGATTTAGTTTTCCTTTGAAATTTTATGGGAAAAATGACTGATTTACAGTTCATGGGGGTTGCCTAATCACACATATGAAGTTTTGGACAGATCTGACTTTTTTAACCCTTCGTAACAGCCCCTGAGACACCAATTATGGCACTTCCGGTTGGCACAGGAAGCTATAAGTCAACACATATCCTCATTGGGGCATGCTTTTACAGAATCCTGAGTTTTAAGTCTTTACATTCAGAACTGACTGATTTACACAGGGTTGAATGCACTATGTCTATCAAACTGCAGGCAGGGTATGGATATACACTTTTAGGGTGATTTTAACCACTTCCGGTTGGTCCAGGAAGCTTAGAATCAACACAGGTAGAGCTCATAGTGGCCTGATGGACTGTTATCAAAGACAGGTTCATACTGCATTCATAACCCACATAGGCTTCAGGTTGAATTTAGGGGTGCAGGCAATGTCTTCCTATGGGGAGAGATGTGATTGTAATCTGTGAGATCAAAAAACCCTGTTTTACTGTTAAGGGTTAATGCCACACGGTCAATGTTAGGCTTGCACAGATCGGGAGGACCTTAGGAACATCCCTGTGGTGGAATTTTTCTTCTCACCCTAACGGTTCTCTCACTGTCACCCAAAATCAAATGACGTTGTGGGGCTTCATTTTGGGCCTACTTTTCTAATGGTCGCTGCGCTTAGACCGAGCGAGCTACGGTCAAGCGGGATATCTCGTTGAACTCGGCACGGCCATTGCCTGCTCTCTGTGTCTTTAAGCACCGCACTTTGTCACTCCATCCTTGCTGTGTGTGTGTGTGAGAGCTTTTCTTTGACAGCTGTTGGTAGAAATGACTGACTTACAGTTCATGGGGGTTGCCTAATCACACATATGAAGTTTTGAAAAGATCTGACCTTTTTAACCCTTGGAAACAGCCACAAGGACACCATATAAGGCACTTCCGGTTGGCACAGGAAGCTATAAATAAACGCATATCCTGATTGGGGTATGCCTTTACATAATCCTGAGTTTTAAGTCTTTACGTTAAGAACTGAGTTATTTACGGAGGGTTTAGTGAGTGTGTGTTATTTCAGAAAATCATAGAAAATCACAGAAATCTCACAGAGCTCCGCAGCACACTTTAAAAAGATTTGTATGTACACCCTGCAACTGGATCTGTAACTGTTGAAAAAAAAACACCTATCATTGAACATCCCCAATTTGTCATTGTACGATTTCTCTTAAATGACGATAGATAAATGGCTGGTTCTTTTTTTATTGACATCGGAGGCTCCTTGACTTTGACGTGAAGTGGAAAAATAATTTCTCTATTTTCATTTTGGACCTTTAATCCCAGAGAATTGGCCATAACTCAAAAACCGTTGAGGCCTAGACACCATCTTGTTCGGGACCAACTGCCCATTATGCCAAACCTACGCTCACCAAGTTTCGGCTTCAAAATATTTTCTGTTTTGGAGATAAGGCCCCGTCGTGATTCGTGATGTTTTGTACAATTGCAATATGATTGCTTATGCCCTCTTGTGGGAATTTCCGGTACAGCGAAAAAATGACCAAAATTTGATTATTTTATTAAACGGAAACCGAATGTCCGAGAAAGTTCATTCGATGACTTCCCGGTAGGTCCGGGCCTACCGCACCGCCCGACGCCGACCGCAAATTTTACAAACGTTTTCGGACGTCTAGTAAGGGACCGTACAGTTGCAATATGGACTTTCTCACTAACTTTACACAAAATGTCAAAATGTTCCCTTAAGGTATGTTGGTGTCCTTTAGTAGTGGTTTCTTTGCAGCAATTTGATCATGAAGGCCTGATTCACACAGTCTCCTCTGAACAGTTGATTTTGAGACTTGTCTGTTACTTGAACTATGTGAAGCAATTATTTGGGCTGCAATTTCTAAGGCTGGAAACTCCAATGAACTTATCCTCTGCAATAGAGGTAACTCTGGGTCCCCATGAGATCTAGTTTCATCATAGTTCTTGATGGTTTTTGCGACTGCGCTTGAAGAAACTTTCAAAGTTCTTTTAATTTTCCGTATGGACTGACCTTCATGTCTTAAAGTAATGATTGACTGTTGTTTATCTCTGCTTATTTGAGCTGTTCTTGCCATTATATGGACTTGGTCATTTACAAAATAGGGTTATCTCCTGTATACCCCTTATCTTGTAAAACACAACTGGCTCAAATGCATTGAGAAGGAAAGACATTTCACAAATATACTTTTAAGAAGTCACACCGGTTAATTGAAAGGCATTCCAGGTAACTATCTCATGAATCTGCTAAGAGAATGCCAAGAGTGTGCAAAGCTATCATCAATGCAAATGGCGCTAGTTTGAATATTCTCAAATATTAAATATTTGTTTAACTTCTTGGTGACAGGGGGCAGTATTTTCACGTCCAGATGAAATGCATGCCCAAATTCAACTGCCTGCTACTCATCCCAGAAGATAAGATATGCATATCATTAGTAGATTTCGATAGAAAACACTGACGTTTCTAAAACTGTTTGAATCATGTCTGTGAGTATAACAGAACTTGTTTAGCAGGTGAAACCCCAAGGACAAATCACTCAGATTTGTTTTGTTTTTGAGGTCACTCTCTTTTCAATGAGTTTTCATTGGGAATCCAGATTTCTAAGGGACCTTCTTGCAGTTCCTATCGCTTCCACAGGATGTCAACAGTCTTTAGAAATTGCTTGAGGGTATTCCTTTGTGTATTGAAGAAGTACGGCCATCTTGAACGAGGGTCACTTGAAGTGTACTGTTAGATATAGGCTCGTGACCAGAAAGCATGCTACAGTTTGTTTTCTTCCTGTATTGAACACAGATCATCCCGTCTTCAATTTTATTGATTATTTACGTTAAAAAATACCTAAAGTTGTATTACAAAAGTAGTTTGAAATGTTTTGGGGAAGTTTACAGGTAACACTTGAGATATTTTGTAGTCACGTTGCGCAAGTTGGAACCAGTGTTTTTCTGGATCAAACGCGCCAAATAAATTGACATTTTCGATATATATGGACGGAATTAATCAAACAAAAGGACCATTTGTGATGTTTATGGGACATATTGGAGTGCCAACAAAAGAGGCTCATCAAAGGTAAGGCATGAATTATATTTTTATTTCTGCGTTTTGTGTCATGCCTGCAGGGTTGAAATATGGTTTCTCTCTTTGTTTACGGAGGTGCTATCCTCAGATAATAGCATTATTTGCTTTCACCGAAAAGGCTTTTTGAAATCTGACATGTCGGCTGGATTCACAACAAGTGTAGCTTTAATTTGCTATCTTGCATGTGTGATTTAATGAAAGTTTGATTTTTAGAGAAATTTATTTGAATTTGGTGCTCTGCATTTTCCTGGCTTTTGGCCAGGTGGGACGCTAATAGCATCCCACATCCCAGAGGTTAGTAATTTTTTGGCTACTAAATGATTGCATATATTTTATTTCATAGTTTTGATGTCTTCACTATTATTATACAATTTAGAAAATAGTCAAAATGAGTACGCGTGTCCAAACTTTTGACTGATACTGTACATATTGAAAAATCTAATCAAATCAAATTGTATTTGACATACACATGGTTAGGAGATGGTAATGCGAGTGTAGCGAAATGCTTGTGCTTCTAGTTCCGACAATGCAGTAATAACCAACGAGTAATCTAACCTAACAATTCCACAACTACTACCTTATATACACAAGTGTAAAGGGATAAAGAATATTTACATAAAGATATATGAATGACTGATGGTACAGAACGGCATAGGCAAGATGCAGTAGATGGTATCGAGTACAGTATATGAGATGAGTAATGTAGGGTATGTAAACAAGGGGGCAGTATTTTCATTTTTGGGAAAAAAACGTTCCCGTAGTAAACAGGATATTTTGTCAGGACAAGATGCTAGAATATGCATATAATTGACAGCTTAGGATAGAAAACACTCTAACGTTTCCAAAACTGTAAAAATATTGTCTGTGAGCATAACAGAACTGATGTTGCAGGCGAAAGCCTGAGAAAAATCCAATCCGGAAGTGCCTCATGTTTTGAAAGTGTTGCGTTCCTATTGAGCAGTGAATGGGCTATCAACCAGATTACTCTTTCTCCGTATTCCCGAAGGTGCCTACCGCATTGTGACGTAGTTTTACGCATTTATGTTGAAGAATACCCGTAAGCGGGTACATTGCGCAAGTGGTCACCTGATGCTCCCAGAGAGATTCTCGCATAAAATACAGAGGTAGCCATTACTCCAATCGGTCCTACTGAAAAACGAATTGTCCCGATGGATATATTATCGAATAGATATTTGAAAAACACCTTGAGGATTGATTATAAACAAGGTTTGCCATGTTTCTGTCGATATTATGGAGCGAATTTGGAATATTTTTTGCCGTTTTCGTGGCTGCAATTTCCGGGCGATTTCTCAGCCAAACGTGAAGAACAAACGGAGCTATTTCGCCTACAAAAATAATATTTTGGGAAAAAAGGAAAATTTTCTATCTAACTGGGAGTCTCGTGAGTGAAAACATACGAAGCTCATCAAAGGTAAACGATTTAATTTGATTGCTTTTCTGATATCCGTGACCAAGTTACCTGCTGCTAGCTGGACAAAATGCTATGCTAGGCTATCGATAAACTTACACAAATGCTTGTCTAGCTTTGGCTGTAAAGCATATTTTACCTGCAAAATCGGCAGTGTATCCAATACTTGTTCTCCCCACTGTACATATACATATGAGTTGAGTAATGTAGGGTATGTACACATTATATTAAGTGGCATTGTTTAACCTGTTGGATCTCTAGGGGCGCTATTTCATTTTTGGATAAAAAACGTTCCCGTTTTAAGCGCGATATTTTGTCACGAAAAGATGCTCGACTATGCATATTCTTGACAGTTTTTGAAAGAAAACACTCTGAAGTTCCAGAATCTGCAAAGATATTGTCTGTAAGTGCCCCAGAACTCATTCTACAGGCGAAACCAAGATGATGCGTCAAGCAGGAAATGAGCAGAATCTCTGAAGCTCTGTTTTCCTCTGTTGTCTCCTTATATGGCTGTGATTGCGCAAGGAATGAGCCTACACTTTCTGTCGTTTCCCCAAGGTGTTTGCAGCATTGTGACGTATTTGTAGGCATATCATTGGAAGATTGACCATAAGAGACTACATTTTCCAAGTGTCCGCCTGGTGTCCTGCGTGGAATTCGGTGCGCAAACGCCAGCTGCTTGTACTTTTCCATTTGATTGAGGGGAGAAACCATGCTTCCACGAACGATATATCATTGAAGAGATATGTGAAAAACACCTTGAGGATTGATTCTAAACAACGTTTGCCATGTTTTCAGTCGATATTATGGAGTTAATTTGGAAAAAAGTTCGCGTTTTGAGGACTGAATTTTCGTTTTTTTTTTGGTTGCCAAATGTGATGTACAAAACGGAGCAATTTCTAATACACAAAGAATCTTTTTTGGAAAAACTGAGCATCTGCTATCTAACTGAGAGTCTCCTCATTGAAAACATCCGAAGTTCTTCAAAGGTAAATTATTTTATTTGAAGGCTTTTATGTTTTTGTTGAAATCTTGCGTGCTGGATGCTAACGCTAATGCTAACGCTAAATGCTACGCTAGCTAGCCACTTTTACACAAATGATTGTTTTCCTATGGTTGAGAAGCATATTTTGAAAATCTGAGATGACAGTGTTGTTTACAAAAGGCTAAGCTTGAGAGATGGCATATTTATTTCATTTCATTTGCGATTTTCATGAATAGTTAACGTTGCGTTATGGTAATGAGCTTAGGTCTGTAAATAGAATCCCGGATCCGGGTTTGGTCGACGCAACAGGTTAAGGTGGCTAGTGATACATTTTTTCCATCAATTTCCATCTATTTCCATTATTAAAGTGAGCTGGAGTTGAGTCAGTATGTTGGCAGCAGCCACTCACTGTTAGTGGTGGCTGTTTAACAGTGTGATGGCCTTGAGATAGAAGCTGTTTTTCAGCCTCTCGGCCCCTGCTTTGATGCACCTGTACTGACCTCGCCTTCTGGAACATCTTGCATATCTTAATTTATTTCCACAATTAACTAATAATATGTTTAATAATGTAGGCAGTGCAGTCAACGGATTGTTACCTATAACCAGGATTACCATTAAAAAATATATTTTTTGGCAAGCAATTATTATTTTGGCAAACACTTATTGTGATTCATCCTATATTGTTGTCCCTAACATTATTACCCCATAGCAACAAATGTGGGATACATACTGTTATGTTCCCCTAGTTTCTGTGTTGTGGGTTTGTATGTGTGTGTATTTCAGGAAATGGCTTCCTGGATTCCTGAAGCAGCTGATTGGTCAGCACCATCGCTGATTGGAGCTCTGACCCATCCCTCTCGTCAGGGTATACAGCTGTCTCTTCATTACCAACTTCTTCTCCAGCTTGATAATAGCCAGTGTTCCTTCATTAGAGAAAATAGCTTATTTTTATGTCCTGTGTTGTTGTTGTGGCATTCAGTAAAAGGTTTGTTGATATTATTTTGTAGCTGCTCCTTCAGAGGTATGTGTATGACAACAGGACTTAGTGTTTTTGGTTATTTAAATGTTTCACTTCAATTATTGGTAAATTATTCTGTTTCATTTGTTCTCAGGGGGAAAGGGAAACGCACCTTGGGAGTGTTTAGGCAAGAGACCTGCGGGCATACATAACCCGTAGTATTTCATCTGTCTATGCACTGTTGGGGAATCAGAATTGGTTGGTAACATAGGTAAGATGTTTTATATTCATGATATGTTTGTAAGTTACTTCTCATCAGAATGTGTTTGTATAATACTGTGGCAGGGTTGCAGTATCTGTTCTATGTCAAGACTAAGTTGCTTGGGCCGGAGAGAGGGGAGAGGTCAAGCGTGTATCTCTTGGCTCCACAATGTCTGTGTGCCAGTCAGTGTGTCTCTGTGATCTTGTCAAGATAGGATGGATTTGATATATGCCTGTTGATATGGAGGATTGGTTTATGGTTCTGAGTTTGAGAAAAGAGCATAGTTTGGGAGACAAAGCTGAACGATTTATTATGTCTATGCTGTCTGACTCTGTGTGTTTTTTGCTATTAAAGGATCTCAGTTGAAATGTGGAAGGGACTCTCAGAGAATTCATTGATAGACACTGAATTGATCTGAGAGTCACAGGGTTGTGATAGAGCTCATATAATTAAAGATGGACTTTGATAACTAACTCTGACTTGTGTGTGGTTTGCCCTCATGATTTGGTAAATAGAGGAAATTTCCACGACAGCACACTGGGTAAGACCTCGGCGGACCACCCCCTGTATTTTGGTTAGCGCGCCAGGTGTAACTTGAGGTTAGGTGGGAAGGCAGGTAAGGTAGAAGAGGGGACTCTTAGTAAACTTGACATTTCTTTGCTTTGGTTCCATCCAGACCCTTTTCCCCACTTTACCGTGTTCAGGAATAACAAATTCCCTGTAAACTGTATTTTTCTCTGCCTCTGTCGTCCTTCCCCGCACCTACGATCACACACTCCATGGGGAGTTGAGATGTAGCAGGGCGTTGAATTCCCTCCTCCAAGATGCGTACATCTCTCATACACACACACACACTCCCCACAAACCACAAGCTCAGATGTTAAAAATTGTTCCATACCGAGCCCAACTCAAGAAAATACTTGATGTGCGAATGCATATACAGTTGTAGCTGTTTGAGATGGCATGCAAAATTGATTAAGAATGGAGAGATTTGATTAACCAACGTCAAGTCCTACCCGATGACACTCAGATACACTCCCTTACCCTGAAACACACACATACTGGTCCCCCGTTGTGACCATTTTTCCAAGCATCACTGTGCAGTCAGACCTTTGATTATTATTTGTCCCCTCTGATAGTATTGAATTTTCTATGCTTTAAAGATTTAGGATATTTTGTATTGTGAAGATCTCTGCTAGGTACCATTTGCTAATTGTATTGGGTAACTAATCAATCGGATTACTTTTAAATGGATACGAACCGTCGTCCTCACATCTTTGAAATATTCCTTGAATTATTATTTGATGAAATGTCAAATGGAAAATGTTATTGACAATACACATACACTACATAACCAAAAATACGTGGACACCTGCTCGTAGAACATCTCATTCTCATTAATATGGAGTTGGTCCCCCCTTTGCCGTGATAACAGCCTCCACTCCTCTGGGAAGGCTTTCCACTAGAATGAATGAAAATGTTATTTCCGTGTCAAATTGGCAACCCATCCCTTTTGGGATTATTGACACATAAACAAACATTACAATAATTCACTAGGGTAATTAAATAATGATTCTTCTTCTGGCATTCTCTGCATTTTGCATCACATACAGAGTGAAAAAGTAAAAAGTAAATCAATACATAATAGTAAATAAGGTTATCCAAACAATAATTACATCCCGAGAACAGCAAAATAATATACATACATATATACATAAACTCAGCAAAAACAGAAACGTTGTTCAAAGATAATTAGTAAAAATCCAAATAACTTCACAGATCTTCATTGTAAAAGGTTTAAACACTGTTTCCCATGCTTGTTCAATGAACCATAAACAATTAATAAACATGCACCTGTAGAATGGTCGTTAAGACACTAACAGCTTACGGACGTTAGGCAATTAAGGTCACAGTTATGAAAACTTAGGACACACTAAAGGCCTTTCTACTGACTCTAAAAAACACAAAGAAAGATGCCCAGGGTCCCTGCTCATCTGTGTGAAAGTACCTTAGGCATGATGTAAGGAGGCATGAGGACTGCAGATGTGGCCAGGGCAATAAATTGCAATGTCCGTACTGTGAGACGCCTAAGACAGCTCTACAGGGAGACAGGATGGACAGCTGATCATCCTAGCAGTGGATGAACGCACAATCCTTCCATCTGTGCTCAGACTGTCCGCAATAGGCTGAAAGAGGCTGGACTGAGTGCTTGTAGGCCTGTTGTAAAGGCAGGTCCTCACCAGACATCATTGGCAACAACGTTGCCTATGGGCACAAACCCACCGTCGCTGGACCAGACAGAACTGGCAAAACGTGCTCTTCACTGATGAGTTGCGGTTTTGTTTCACCAGGGGTGATGGTTGGATTCGTGTTTATCATCCAAGGAATGAGCGTTACACCGAGGTCTGTACTCTGGAGCTGGATTGATTTGGAGGTGGAGGGTCCGTCATGGTCTGGGACGGTGTGTCACAGAATCATCTGACTGAGCTTGTTGTCATTGCAGGCAATCTCAATGCTGTGTATTACCAGGAAGACATCCTCCTCCCTCACGTGGTACCCTTCTCTAGGCTAATCCTGATATGACCCTCCAACATGACAATGCCACCAGCCAAACTGCTCGTTCTGTGCATGATTTCCTGCAAGACAGGAATGTCAGTGTTCCGCCATGGCCAGCAAAGAGCCCGGATTTCAATTCCATTGAGCATGTCTGGGACCTGTTGGATCGGAGGGTGAGGGCTAGGGCCATTCCCCCCAGAAATGTCCAGGAACTTGCAGGTGCCTTGGTGAATGTATGGGCTAACATCTCACAGCAAGAACTGGCAAATATGGTGTAGTCCATGAGGAGGAGATGCACTGCAGTACTTAATGCAGCTGGTGGCCACACCAGACACTGACTGTTACTTTCAATTTTGATCCCCTTTTTGTTCAGGGACACATTATTCCATTTCTGTTAGTCACATGTCTGTGGAACTTATTCAGTTTATTGTTGAATCTTGTTATGTTCATACAAATATTTACACATGTTAAGTTTGCTGAAAATAAACGCAGTTGACAGTGAGAGGACATTTATTTTTTTGCTGAGTATATTTAGGACACATGTATGGGTATTCTGACACGGCAGTGTGTCAACGAGGAGGATGTTATTAGACAGTGAGCGTCTACAGGTCTGTGACAGGCTTTTCAGGTACTGGCCCTGACCTTCCTGTGTGTGTGTGCTTGACTTCCCCACATTGACACCAGATGGCCCTTCCCATCATGGCCGATGGAGGAACTCAGCTGTCAGGGTCTCCTCCCGTCTGTGGTCAGTGTGTGTGTGTGTGCCACTGTCCCTGCTCTCCCTCACTGACCTATTTGTATTCTGGGCAGAGAAGACGAGGCTCAAGGCCGAGTGCCTGCTCCCCTCTCTCCTCTCCCCACATGGGAGGGCATCTGTGGGGCTGCGCTTGGCAGATAGGGCCAGACCCTGTATGGCAGGAGTTTAAACAGTGGAACTCATCCACACACAACCTCAACAGCCCACAGAGAACAAGTCTGTGTAGGGGGGTTGGGGTGGGCGATGGGGTGCATGTGTGCACACATGGAGTGAGTATGCTTGTTCCCTGTGAAGTTGTAAATGACCTATGCCTATTCATTCATTCTAACATCTGTATTTTTATTGAACAAATTACACTGAAAATGTATTTATCAGTTCTGTACAACACATGTATCATTACCCACCAGTCTTTCTCCAGTGGCAGATAGAGAAGCTAAACAGGCAGATAACGATAAAGATGAAGAGATGAGTAAAAAAGAAGGTGCAAATCACAGAAGCTCTCCATGTAATCTGATTAGTCAGAGTACCTCTCCATCCTCTGTGATTGAGACTGCTGTTTGAGTGGTCAGCCTCTGTGTGTGTGTCCGTGTGTGCTCGTGCATGCGTGTGTGTGACAGAGCAACAAGATCTCACAGTCTCACATCAGAATTAGACGTTCATCCATGTTTCTCAAATGTGTGTTTAAGGTTAAGATAGGTTAGGTTTTTGGGTTAAGGTTAGGATTAAGGTTAGAGTAAGGTTTAGGGAAAATAGGATTTTGAATGGGACTGGAGTGTGTGTGTGTGTGTGTGTGTGTGTGTGTGTGTGTGTGTGTGTGTGTGTGTGTGTGTGTGTGTGTGAAAAGAGAGAGTGAGTGAGCGAAAAGAGAGTGAGTGAGCGAAGATAGAGCCAACAACACTCCTGGACCATGTGAAGTTGTGACTGAACTATGAGTATGAAGTCTACCCTGATAGCATTTACAGTATATATGTAGGTCTCTATTCCTTTTGTTATAGACTGTCAGCCAATATTTTTAGCCCATTTCTACAAATATATAACTAGCTTATTTATGATTTAATGACCTTTATCATAACAATCTTGAGATAGATTTCCACATTACTCTAAAAGAGAAAATGGTGTTGGTGCATCTATTTTTGGACTTTTAAATTAATGATACACTGTATATACAAAAGTATGTGGACACCCATTCAAATTAGTGGATTCGGCTATTACAGCATACAATGACATTCTAAACGATTCTGTGTTTCCAACCTTGTGGCAAAAGTATGTGGAAGGCCCTTTCCTGTTTCATCATGACAATGACCCCATCCACAAAGTGAAGTCCACACAGAAATGGTTTGTTTGAAATTGGTGTAGAAGAACTTGACTCTCCTGCACAGAGCCCTGACCTCAACCCCATTGAACACCTTTGGGATGAATTGGAACGCCGACTGTGAGCTAGGCCTAATCGCCCAACATCAGTGCCCGACCTCACTAATGCTCTTGTGGCTGAATGGAAGTCCCAGCAGCGGTGCCCCAACATCTAGTGGAAAGCTTGCCAGCAGCAAAGGGGGACCAACTCCATATGAATGCCCATGATTTTGGAATGAGATGTTCGACAAGCAGGTGTCCACATACTTTTGGTCATGTAATGTATACTATAGATATAATAAAATGTTGTGGTTTGAACTGCAGATTTACCTTTTTTAACACAATGCACAATATGATAAACACTACAGTGTAGTACACTGTACAGTAGACAGCACAGTACAGCATGTTTCAGTGCTTAACTGAGTGATTGTGTTACTGGATGGTTATCTGAGCTAATTCTTTGAGTGTTACACACTACTGGGTTAAATAATCTACACAACAGAACAAGGCTGTGTGAGAGTGTGCGAGAGAGTCTGTGGTTGGGGCAGCGTGCAGTTCTTAGGAGGTTCATTTAAAACCACTCAGGAATTTCTGACAGACACACATCCATTATTTGCAGCCACATGCACTACAAGGATGCACACAAACATGAACACACGCTCTGTCTCTCATACATGTGCAGACGCACGCTCTCTCTCACACACATTATTTGTCATCGATGTAGACTTAACCCTAACCCTTTATATAATTTTTATTTAACCTCAAAATAAAAGCTTGAAATGCTTTCTTACGAGCATATACAGTGCCTTGCGAAAGTATTCGGCCCCCTTGAACTTTGCGACCTTTTGCCACATTTCAGGCTTCAAACATAAAGATATAAAACTGTATTTTTTTGTGAAGAATCAACAACAAGTGGGACACACTCATGAAGTGGAACGACATTTATTGGATATTTTAAACTTTTTTAACAAATCAAAAACTGAAAAATTGGGCGTGCAAAATTATTCAGCCCCTTTACTTTCAGTGCAGCAAACTCTCTCCAGAAGTTCAGTGAGGATCTCTGAATGATCCAATGTTGAACTAAATGACTAATGATGATAAATACAATCCACCTGTGTGTAATCAAGTCTCCGTATAAATGCACCTGCACTGTGATAGTCTCAGAGGTTCGTTAAAAGCGCAGAGAGCATCATGAAGAACAAGGAACACACCAGGCAGGTCCGAGATTCTGTTGTGAAGAAGTTTAAAGCCGGATTTGGATACAAAAAGATTTCCCAAGCTTTAAACATCCCAAGGAGTACTGTGCAAGCGATAATATTAAAATGGAAGGAGTATCAGACCACTGCAAATCTACCAAGACCTGGCCGTCCCTCCAAACTTTCAGCTCATACAAGGAGAAGACTGATCAGAGATGCAGCCAAGAGGCCCATGATCACTCTGGATGAACTGCAGAGATCTACAGCTGAGGTGGGAGACTCTCTCCATAGGACAACAATCAGTCGTATATTGCACAAATCTGGCCTTTATGGAAGAGTGGCAAGAGGAAAGCCATTTCTTAAAGATATCCATAAAAAGTGTTGTTTAAAGTTTGCCACAAGACACCTGGGAGACACACCAAACATGTGGAAGAAGGTGCTCTGGTCAGATGAAACCAAAATTGAACTTTTTGGCAACAATGTAAAACGTTATGTTTGGCGTAAAAGCAACACAGCTGAACACACCATCCCCACTGTCAAACATGGTGGTGGCAGCATCATGGTTTGGGCCTGCTTTTCTTCAGCAGGGACAGGGAAGATGGTTAAAATTGATGGGAAGATGGATGGAGCCAAATACAGGACCATTCTGGAAGAAAACCTGATGGAGTCTGCAAAAGACCTGAGACTGGGACGGAGATTTGTCTTCCAACAAGACAATGATCCAAAACATAAAGCAAAATCTACAATGGAATGGTTCAAAAATAAACATATCCAGGTGTTAGAATGGCAAAGTCAAAGTCCAGACCTGAATCCAATCGAGAATCTGTGGAAAGAACTGATAACTGCTATTCACAAATGCTCTCCATTCAACCTCACTGAGCTCGAGCTGTTTTGCAAGGAGCAGTGGGAAAAAATGTCAGTCTCTCGATGTGCAAAACTGATAGAGATATACCCCAAGCGACTTACAGCTGTAATCGCAGCAAAAGGTGGCGCTACAAAGTATTAACTTGAGGGGGCTGAATAATTTTGCACGCCCAATTTTTCAGTTTTTGATTTGTTAAAAAAGTTTGATATATCCAATAAATGTCGTTCCACTTCATGATTGTGTCCCACTTGTTGTTGATTCTTCACAAAAAAATACAGTTTTATATCTTTATGTTTGAAGCCTGAAATGTGGCAAAAGGTTGCAAAGTTCAAGGGGGCCGAATACTTTCGCAAGGCACTGTATATATATATATATATATATATATACGCACATATAGTAACACCAGTACCAGATCAATGTGCTGGGGCACAAGGTGTGTGCGTACAGAAACCCTCAGGATTTCCGTTAGGAAAATATGGCAGTGTACAACGTGACTGTTCAGGAGTAGGCTATAGTACTAAGAGCAAAATAATCCTGAGATTTCCACACCCTAATTGTAGTCCAACCCATACCAAAACAGAGATTCAGAGAAAAAAAAAATCATTGATTTATCAAGACCAGTCCTCATGCTTGTCTCAGAGCAGCGAGAAACGGTGCTGAAATAGTTAAGGGTAGGCTATTGGTTCAAATCCTATTGCTTCTATCTTCAATATGCTTTAAACGCCACAATGTCACAAATAATTGAACACACACAATTCTTAAAACTCTGAGAAGGGTATGTCTTGACTTGCCCTCCTGGATGGAGATCAAAGGTTTAAATACCCCCCTCTCCTGGGCGAGTTGGACAGTTTTATGACGGTCATACATACCTTGCAGGAACTTTCTCTCTCTAGCCAGGCAGTATTAAGAAAGAACCCTTGTGTTATGAGGACATTTTTCCCGCCAGAACTACAACATCCAAAAGTGGATAATGAAACAGTATTCCTAACGTGGGAAATGGTCGGGAGGGACTTCATGAACAATCATATCAGATAATTTATTGTTTGGTGATATCATTAAAGACCTTATAACAGAAACATTGTAACTTTAAGAGCTTGCGCAATGTTTTTGTCTTAGTTACATCTAAACGTTGTAATACGTATATGATTAAACATGAAACTATTTGTGAGAAAATCACATGTAATTTTAGCTTTCTAAATGAGAATTGTTTTTCATGTTAAGTTTTACCCAGTCAGTAATCATGCACACGTGAGCACAGACATTATGCCAAAAGGATGGAACGCCCATTTTTTTTAGAGTGCTTATAAAAGGACTCCAAACGAAATGTACATTACACTAGAAAGCGTGAAGTGGTGGATACACGTGGAAATGGTTAGGGTCTACCAGAACAGAGAATGTGAAGACCATCTTCAAATCAAATCAAAATCAAATAAAATGTATTTATATAGCCCTTCGTACATCAGCTGATATCTCAAAGTGCTGTACAGAAACCCAGCCTAAAACCCCAAACAGCAAGCAATGCAGGTGTAGAAGCACGGTGGCTGGGAAAAACTCCCTAGAAAGGCCAAAACCTAGGAAGAAACCTAGAGAGGAACCAGGCTATGTGGGGTGGCCAGTCCTCTTCTGGCTGTGCCGGGTGGAGATTATAACAAAACATGGTCAAGATGTTCAAATGTTCATAAATGACCAGCATGGTCGAATAATAATAATAAGGCAGAACAGTTGAAACTGGAGCAGCAGCACAGTCAGGTGGACTGGGGACAGCAAGGAGTCATCATGTCAGGTATTCCTGGGGCATGGTCCTAGGGCTCAGGTCAGTTGAAACTGGATCAGCAGCACAGCCAGGTGGACTGGGGACAGCAAGGAGTCATCATGTCACGTAGTCCTGGGGCATGGTCCTAGAATTTCTCTCAAATTACTCACATAGACGGACCAGGCAATTTCAACAGAGAAACGACAAAGACATACAAATGAAAATATGTGTTGCATTTCTAAATCCGAATGAGTGGTTGCTAGGGTGTTAAATATCCATATTTACGATGAGCGAATTATTCAACTGTATGTACGATAGTTGAATTCCTTTGTCTCTCCTTCTCTTGCTCTTTCTTTCCCCACACCTTTCATTGTGTAACAAACCTTCTTATAGGGTTAGTCCACTAGGAACTTTTCATCGCATTATGATAGTAATCAATGTATAATCTATCTTGTATGTGTGTGTTTATGTAATTCTGTGTGATTATTTAGCTAAGTAAATAAATAAGTAAGCCAATGTGTGAATCGCTGAGTCATCATGTTGATTTGGGTTCGTCCAGATTCGATGATGTTGAGAATGATATGAGATAATAACAATTAATGGAAGACTAATATGATAACAAAATATTCTGATATTGTTGAGTTAATTCGGGAAATGGTAACTCATTAAACACACTTTTTCAGTGGTGCCCCAAGATTGCTAATGATAAAAATGTTTAAGCAATTTATTTATTCACGTAATCAATTAAAGGTAGTTAACTTCTTTGGGACTGGGGGGCAGTACTGAGTAGCTTGGATAAAAAGGTATCCAGTGTAAACTGCCTGCTACTCAGGCAACTAGAATATGCATTTAATAAGTATATTTGGATATAAAACACTCTGAAGGTTCTAAAACTGTTTGAATGATGTCTGTGAGTATAACAGAACTCATATGGCAGGCAAAAACCTGAGAAAAAATCCAACCAAGAAGTGGGAAATCTGAGGTTTGTAGTTTTTCAAGTCATTGCCTATCGAATATACGGTGTCTATGGGGTCATATTGCACTTCCTAAGGCTTCCACTAGATGTCAACAGTTTCAAATGAGGTTTTGGACATAAAGATTAACTTTATCGAACAAAACACACATTTATTGTGTAACATGAAGTCCTGTGATGAATTGAATCGCTATTTCAGATTTTTGTGAGCCGTCTCCTTGGCTGGGAAATGGCTGTATGGTTTTCTGTGACTAGGTGCTGACCTAAAATAGTCGTTGGTGTGCTTTCGCCGTAAAGCCTATTTGAAATCGGACACTGTGGCTGGATTTACAAGAAGTTTATCTTTAAAATTATGGGATTTATGGGATTTCTGTTGTTTTGAATTTGGCGCCCTGCAATTTCACTGGCTGTTGGCGAGGAGGGACCTTACCATTCTACATATCCCAGAGAAGTTAATCGATTGATAAAATAATCGTCATCACATTAAAACCTCTCTGGGATAGGCGGGACGCTTGCGTCCCACTTGGCCAATAGCCAGGGAAAATGCAGAGCGCCAAATTCAAATAAAATACTATTAAATCAAACTTTCATTAAATCACACATGTAAGATACCAAATTAAAGCTATACTGCTGAATCCAGCCAACATGTCAGATTTCAAAAAGGCTTTTTGGCGAAAGCATAAGATGCTATTATCTGATGATAGCACAACAGTAAACAAAGAGAGAGTAGCATATTTCAACCCTGCAGGCGCGACACAAAACGCAAAAATATACATAAATCATGCCGTACCTTTGACAAGCTTCTTTTGTTTGCACTCCAATATGTCCCATAAACATCACAAGTGGTCCTTTTGTTCGAATAATTTTGTCAATATATATCCAAAATGTCCATTTATTTGGCGCGTTTGATCCAGAAAAACACAGCTTCCAATTTGCGTAATGTGACTACAAAATATCTCAAAGGCTACCTGTAAACTTTGCCGAAACATTTCAAACTACTTTTGTAATAAAACTTTAGGCATTTTTAATTAAGCGTTAAGAAAAAAATAAGCAAACACTTTTGGTGTTTGCCAAAATGCACATGGGCGACTCCCCAAACATATGGAAGAAGGTATTCTGGTCAAATGAGACTATAATTCAGCTTTTTGGCCATCAAGGAAAATGCTAATGTCTGGCGCAAACCCAACACCTCTTATCACCCCAAGAACTGCATCCCCAAAGTGAAGCATGGTCATGGCAACATCATGCTGTGGGGATGTTTTTCATCGGCAAGTACTGGGAAACTGGTCAGAATTGAAGGAATGATGGATGGCGCTAAATACAGGGAAATTCTTGTGGGAAACCTGTTTCATTCTTCCAGAGATTTGCGACTAGGACGGAGGTTCATCTTCCAGCAGGACAATGACCCTAAGCATACTGCTAAAGCAACACTCGAGTGGTTTAAGGGGAAACATTTAAATGTCTTGGAATGGCCTAGTCAAAGCCCAGACCTCAATCTGATTGAGAATATGTGGTATGACTTAAAGATTGCTGTTCACCAGCGGAACCCATCCAACTTGAAGGAGATGGAGCAATTTTGTCTTGAAGAATGGGCAAAAGTCTCAGTGGCTAGATGTGCCAAGCTTATAGAGACATACCCCAAGAGACTTGCAGATGTAATTGCTGCAAAATGTGGCTCTACACAGTATTGACTTTGGGGGGGGATGAATAGTTATGCATGCTCAAGTGTTCTGTTTTTTTTGTCCTATTTCTTGTTTGTTTCAAAATAAAATATATTTTGCAACTTCAAAGTGGTAGGCATGTTGTGTAAATCAAATGATACAAACCCCCCCAAAATACAGGTTGTTAGGCAACAAAACCGGGAAAATGCCAAGGGGGTGAATACTTTCGCAAGCCACTCTAAGGTCCCACAGTTTTCTGTGCAGCATTGAAGGTCCACAAGAACACAGTGGCCTCCATCATTATCAAATGAAAGAAGTTTGGAACCACTAAGTCTCTTCCTAGAGCTGGCTGCATGGCCAAACTGAGAAAGCAGGGGATAGATGCCTTGGTCAGGAAGGTGACCAAGAACCCGTTGACCACTCTGAAAGAGCTCCAGAGTTCCTCTGTGGAGATGGGAGAACCTTGCAGAAGGACAACCATCTCTGCAGCACTCCACCATTCAGGCCTTTATGATGGAGTGGCCAGACGGAAGCCACTCCTCAGTAAAAGCCACTCCTCAGTACAAGGCACATGGCCGGATGAAACCAACCAACTCTTTGAACTGAATGCCAAGCGTCATATCTGGAGGAAAACAGGCACCCTTTCCTAGGGTAAATCATGGTGGTGGCAGCATCCTAGTGTGGGGATGTTTTTCAGCGGCAGGGACAGGGTGACTAGTCAGGACCGAGGGAAAGATGAACAGAGCAAATTACAGAGAGATCCTTGATGAAAACCTGCTCCAGTGTGCTCAGGACCTCAGACGGGTGAAGGTTCACCTTCCAGCAGGACAACAACCCTGAACACACAGCCAAGACAATGAAGGAGTTGCTTAGGGACAAGTCTCTGAATGTCCTAGAGTGGCGCAGCCAGACCTCGGACTTGAATCCGATCGAACATCTCTGGAGAGTCCTGAAAATAGCTGTGCGGTGACGCTCCCCATCCAAACTAACAGAGCTTGAGTGGATCTGCAGAGTAGAATGGAGAAACTCCCTAAATACAGGTGTGCCAAGCTTGTAGCGTCATACCCAAGAAGACCCGAGGCTGTAATTGCTGCCAAAGGTGCTTCAACAAAGTGTTGAGTAAAAGGTCTCAGTACTTATTAAAATGTGATATTTCCATTTTTTATTTGTAATACATTTGGAAAAATATCTGAAAACCAGTTTTTTTTGTCTTTATGGGGTATTTTGTGTAGATTGAGGGTAAAACTATTTAATCAATTTTAGAATAATACTGTAACGTAACAAAGTGTGGAAAAAATCAAGGGGTATGTGTGTCTCAATACTTATGTAAATCACTGTATGTGAAGTCAAAATTGAAGATAAACATACTGATTTATTTCCCCAGAGTGAGGTGAAACAGGGGAACAACTTGAGCTCAAGTTCAAGGATAGAAAACACTCTAAAGTTTCCAAAACTGTAAAAATAAGGTCTGTGAGTATAACAGAACTGATATTGCAGGTGAAAGCCTGAGAAAAATCCAATCAGGAAGTGACTCTTATTTAGAAACATCTGCATTCCTATGCATCCCTATTGAGCAGTGAAGGGGATATCAACCAGGTTCCTTTTTCTATGGCTTCCCTAATGTGTCTAGTGTCACAAGACATAGTTTCAGGCTTTTATTTTGAAAAATGAGAGTCATTGCGTCAGTGGTCAGCTGGTGGCTCTCAGTGATATGTGCGTAATAGACAAATGCGGCAATTGTTTCTCTCGCTCCTACTAAGAAGCCAACTGACCCGGTGGATATATTATCTAATAGATATTTGAAAAACACCTTGAGGGTTGATTATAAAAAACGTTTGCCATGTTTCTGTCGATATTATGGATCTAATTTGGAATAGTTTTCGGCGTTGTCGTGACCGCAATTTCCGGTCGATTTTTCATCCAAACGTGAAGAACAAACGGAGCTATATTGGCTACAAAAATAATCTTTATGGAAAAAAGGAACATTTGCTATCTAACTGGGAGTCTCGTGAGTGAAAACATCCGAAGCTCATCAAACGTAAATGATTTAATTTGATTGCTTTGCTGATTTTCGTGACCAAGCTGCCTGCTGCTAGCTAGGCATAATGCTATGCTAGGCTATCAATAAACGTACACAAATGCTTGTCTTGCTTTTGCTGTAAAGCATAATTTCAAAATCTGAGATGACAGGGTGATTAACAAAAGGCTAAGCTGTGTTTCAATATATTTCACTTGTGATTTCATGAATATGAATATTTTCTGGTAATATTTTTGTCTGTTGCGTTATGCTAATTAGTGTCAGTTGATGACAATTCTCCCGGATCCGGGAGCGGTAGTTCCAAGAGATAAAATATTTTCCCCCTTGCAGGGCAATTTGTTTTTCCTCTGTCGTGTTGGAATAGTTCATTATTCAACAACTTCCTGACGGGCCGCCCCCAGGTGGTAAGGGTAGGCAACAACACATCTGCCACTCTGAACCTGAACATGGGGGCCCCCCAGGGGTGCGTGCTTAGTCCCATCCTGTACTCCCGGTTCACCCATGACAGCATGGCAAAGCACGACTCCAACACCATCATTAAGTTTGCTGACGACACAACAGTATGTCTGATCACCGGCAATGAGGAGACAGCCAATAGGGAGGAGGTCAGAGACCTGGCAGTGTGGTGCCTCTCCCTCAATGTGAGCAAGACAAAGGAGCTGATCGTGGACGACAGGAAAAGACGGACCCAACAGGCCCCCATTAACATCGACGGGGATGTAGTGGAGCGGGTCGAGAGTTTCTAGTTCCATTTCATGTTCTGGATAATAATTGCCTCAATCTTTTGTGGTAAGTATCCAAGGCTTCATTTTCATTTTGTCTTGCTTGTCTGAAAATGTATGTTTCATATTCTGTGTTGACCTTTGGACAGAAATATGCATTGAGCTTGGCTACAGCTGTTTCATCAGTTGCTCTACATAACAGTAATTCCCTTTTCTGTGTGTTATCCTCAGTGTCCACATCATGTGAAAAATAACTTTTGATTTGATTTTCCTCCACAGTTATTGCATGATTTGTTTTGACGTTTGTCGCTTTTGTTATATTTTTTATTTTGCGCACACTGAAAGTTATTTTTTGATTTTGATTGCGCATTCTCCATGCCTGCAGGTTGTTTATCTAACATCTCTTGTGCCCTGCCTGTATCAAGTAGTTTTTGGAGAGCCATTGAACCATCTTCTTACCGCCATCCGGCGGAGGAGCATGGAACTGCAGCTAAGTATTATCTGTGACTTTATTTCTTTATCAATATTTGCAAACTCCCATGTGGATGCTAATTGCCTCAATCTTTTGTGGTATACATCCAAGGCTTCGGTTATCATTTTGTCTTGCTTGTCTGAAAATGTAGGTTTCATATTCTGTGTTGACTTTTGGACAGAAATATGCATTAAGCTTGGCTACAGCTGTTTCATAGTCATCAGCTGCTCTAGTATCTTGCAGTGTGTCAAATATATCATACAAATCCGACCATGTAACAGTAAGGCCCTTTTCTGTGTGTTATCCTCAATGTCCAATGCCACTACAAAACTGTTGAATCTGTTGATCCATTTTTTCCACCTTGAGTTGATTGAGCTGGGCTCTCTGTGCACATCAAGCATCAGACAATTTGCTAAACTAGCCATTGTGGTATTGTACTATAATGCACAATGCTAGCTAGCTGATTCCAATGTTAGCTAGGCTGTTGTTGCTATCTGCATTTACTCACATAGGCACGTAGTTCATCTGGTATTTTGCATTCTTCTCTTGTGCGTTTCACTCGTCGCCAATTGTGACATCCCACTGTTAAGATTGCTTATATGTTTATAAGAAGTGAGGTCGGGGCATTCGTATACTTTAGTTTAACTTTACTCGGAAGTATAAGTATAAGTATATGGTTCACATGGCATATCACGCCCACTGTCTGGCTACTGTAAAACATGGAACTGGAATCCCACAGTACGAATACACGGACTGGATTATGGCATAATGGTCACTACATTACAGGGGGACATTTTTTAAGATGGTCATACCATGGATCTTTTAGCGAATTTTATTTTAGAACCCTTGTAGGCATCAACACACACATATATATATATATTTATATATGGGGATAAAATATTGAATTTGGGTTTTACTACTATAGCCCATAGAAATGCATTAAATAAATTGAAAAACAGAAAGGAAAAATCAGTAGGAATAATGTTTTGAAGTGCCTGTCCTATATCTAGGAGATATAAGAAAGCTCAGGACACATACAGTATTTAACCCCTTTTTTTTGCAAAGAATCTACGTCCATAATTCCATTCATTTTTTAAACAGGTACTGAGTTACCTTCAGACGAGTCCCGTGACAGTTCTGGGGGTTGTAGAGCAAAATGCAACACCATCATGTTTGTGAGAGTCTCATCTTTCCATAGAGTGGTCATATAAGTTAATGTGGTCAATTGGTAGTCTACAAATTATTTGTAATTATATTCTGGCCCCCTGCTCAAGAAAAACATTGGCCCGTGGCTGAATCTAGTTCATAATCCCTGCTCTAAATGGACAGTACACGGTGCCAGACTATCTGGCCACCACTACAAAACTGAGAAAAACACTGACTATGTACAGACTCAGCATGGCCATAGAAACATTCCATCATAGGCAGATCCGGCTACCCACAGAGAGCAGGTTGTGCTCACTCTGCCCTCAGAGAGGTCAAGACAAATATGCATTTTTCATACACTGAACCATTCAGACTTATGGGCAATTTTCTTCCCCAAAATTGAAATCAAATACAAAGATTTTAAAACAGAAAAGGAGACAATCCAATATCTTATCCCTTTGTGCCATTTTAGCTGCAAAATATGTAGCTTCCTGCCACACCGTTAGGGGCATCCAGAGGAACGACCAACCACGACAATAACATTGCTACCTGTGTCTTTCTCACAATTTAATTAATGTCCTCATTAATGTCTTACTCTGCTATGCTGTCAATTGTTATAATTCATTGTGTACAATTATTTTTCCTATTATTGTTATCTATCTGCGACATCATTGGTTTGATATGTGTCTAAAGGTTTGCTTTGTCAATGCATGTAGTAATGCTTTCCATGCCAATAAAGCCTTTTGAATTCAATTGAATTGAGAGAACAAGAGAGACAAATAAAGATAAAGAATTAGAGATAGAGTGAGAGAGAGATCTAGTTCACTTGCTTTGGCAATGTTAACATATGTTTCCCATGCCAATAAAGCCCTTAAATTGAAACTGAAATTGAATTGAGAGAGAGTGTTTGAGGAGCCCTGCAATTCTCCACACTCCCTTTTTTTCTAGCGAGCGAGGCCAGGGGAAGTGGCGGGCGAGAGAGAAGCTGCTGCCATGACTACCCGCTGGCAACTTCTCTCCCCGTGTGTTCCTAGAGCACTGGCTGTTCCCTCTCTACCCAACGCCTGGGAGTGAGGAGGGGAGGTATGGAGTGAGGGAGGGGAGGGGTGGAGCTGCTGAAGGGAACAAGGAGAGGTCTCTCTTCCACAAAACTGAAGGGTTGCCGGCTGGGAAAAGAGCAACAAAAGAGGAACAACAGGGGCTCCGATGTCAGATCAGCCCACGGCCCATACAGCCCAGCATCCCCGGTAGACCCTGCCAGCCGAAGGGGGAGGAAGTGGTGGGAGGAGGTTGGGGAGTGACAAGGGATAATTGGTTCAATGCTGCTATAGGATTCAGGTGGCTGGTGGCTCCGAAGCTCTCAGAGAAATTCTTCAGTATTTGGTGCTTTTACAGTTTTAGTTGAGAGATTGTAGGTGGTTTCCACTACATGTGGCATATACATATTATCTATACACACAGGGTTGGGTAGTAATGGTTTACATGTAACTGGGATTATTTAATCTGATTACAAAAATGAAGTAATAGCCCATAAACAGCTGAATACATTTAGGATTACTTCATCTAATATCAATAGAAACATTTGATAAAAATGTGTCAGCTTTGCTGTCATTTTGCACAAACTCAACACTTCTCACATGCTCTCAACACAATTCTATTGTCCTGCTGATAGCCCATGGATGGCTTCTTTTGTATTCAAATTTTTGAATGAATAGGTAAGGCTGCCAAACCATTTGTGACCCACAACCTCAATTCTGTTTTCAGTGGCAACATTTAAAATTGTGTTTTTTTTATACATTGGATAACATTTCAGATACAAAATTGTATGTCATACACTGCAGTTCAGGAGCAATGGGCAAGTAAATCTGCCTTGTAACTCCAATTTTGAGAAAATAGCCCTTGAATATTTTAGTACATCTACTGGAGAGCTCTTCTTTGTCTACACCTATTCAGCATCGTTCACACCCTTTTCAGCCTTAACCACAACACACCTCTAAGATTTCACACGTGAGGCCATGTGCTAAACAGAGTGAGTAATGTAGTGTAGTAAACAACCAAAGATTTGAATGAAAATTACAATCAAATAGCTCAACAATTAGGAAAAAAGTAGTCGGCTTGTGGGCTGCAATCATGCTACATTTAATTAAATCCAACCTGAGAGACTACCCCCGGTCTTCTAAAGTTCTCCTCGCTGCTTCTCTCTCTGTCTATTTACCCCTTTCTTTCTCTTAGAAAAACAGACCTCTGTGTCTGTGCTTGTCTCTCTTTTTTCTATGTAGAGGCCTTTAGTAGCTACAGTATGCGACTGCATCGCCTTGCATTTTTGTGTGCAAATGTTTTCATCTTGGCCTGTAGGTCCAGGTTTCGTTGGACTGTTTTCTATATACTGAGTATTGACAACCCAGACAGACTTTCTTGATACATTGTGCATTATATGTCCATTGCGCTGCACACAGTTTCAACTTAGTCTTTAATGATGCATGCCAAGATATACCGGAGAAGGGATTGTTGATATTGCAACCACACAACTCAAACGCTGCTTTACCAATATGAACAAAATCACAAACCCCTTTTTTTAGTTTGAGCCCTCAAAAAGAACTGTTGTCCACTATAGAACTGTTGTTCACTACATCTTACCTACTGTTGAATCAATATGTTTTGACCATGACAGTTTACAATCCAGGTTTACTCCAAGCAGTTTAATCACCTCAACTTGCTCAATTTCCACATTATTCATTACAATATTTAATTGAGGTTTAGGGTTTAGTGAATGATTTGTCCCAAATACATTGCTTTTAGATTTTGAAATATTTAGGACTAAATTATTCCTTGCCTTCCATTCAGAAACTAACTGCAGTCATTTCAGTCACTGTAGTAGCTGACGTATACAGTGTTGAGTCATCCGCATACATAGACACACTGGCCATGCTTACAGCCAGTGGCATGTCGTTAGTAAATATAAAACAATGTGGGGGGCCTAGACAGCTGCCCTGAGGAATTCCTGATTCTACCTGGATTATGTTGGAGAGGCTTCCATTATTTAATCTATTTACATATTTTGACTTTCTCAGAAAATCACTTAGACAATACCTTTGATGATACAGTGGTAGCAGTACAAGGTTATACAATATACAGAAAAGAGAAATGCCAGTGTTGGAGGTGTTGCTCTTTATTTTCAGAACCACATTCCTTTAAAGTTTAAAAAGGACTTCATGTTAAATACTGTTGAAGTAACATGGCTACAGATTCATCTGCCTCACCGAAAGACCATTCAGGTGGGAAACTGCTATAGACCACCAAGTGCTAACAGTCAGTATCTGGATAACGTGTGAAATGCTTGATAATGTATGCCATATCAACAAAGAGCTATATTTTCTGGGTGATTTTAAATATTGACTGGCTTTCATCGAGCTGCCCAATCAAGAAAAAGCTTCAAACTGTAACCAGTGCCTGTAACCTGGTTCAGGTTATCAGTCAACCTACCAGTGTAGTTACAAACAGCACTGGAATGAAATCATCAACATGTAGGGATCACATCTTTACTACGGATGCAGAAATGTGCTTGAAAGCAGTATTGAGATCCATCGGATGTTGTGATCACAATATAGTAGCCTAGGAAAATCACAGTTCAAAAGGCTGGGCCTCATATTGTGTAAAGAGGTCATATAATACGTTTTGTTTTGATTCCTATGTTGTTGATGTAAAGAATATTTGATGGTCCGTGGTGTGTAGTGAGGAGCAAACAAACTTTGCACTTAACACATTTACAAAATTGCTTATCCTATTTAATAAAAAGCATGCACCCATTAAGAAAATTACTTTAAAAACTGTTAAACCACTGTGGGTTGATGAGGAATTAAAAAAATATATGGTTGAGAGGGACGAGGCAAAAGGAATGGCAAAGAAGTCTGGCTGCACAACCAATTGGCAAACATACTGCAAATGGAGAAATCATATGACTAAACTGAATAAAAGAAGAAGAACCTACATTATGAAACAAAGATAAATTATGTTAAGAATGGTGGTAAAAAGCTTTGGAGCACCTTCAATGACATTTTGGGCAAAAATACAAATTCCACTCCATCATTCATTGACTCAGATAGCTCATTCATCACAAAACTGTTTTATGTGGCCAACTACTTTAATGATTTTTTCATTGGCAAGGTCAGCAAACTTAGGCATGACATTTTAAGTTTCATTTTATTTCACCTTTATTTAACCAGGTAGGCTAGTTGAGAACACGTTCTCATTTACAACTGCGACCTGGCCAAGATAAAGCATAGCAGTTTGAACAGACAACAACACAGAGTTACACATGGAGTAAACAATAAACAAGTCAATAACACAGTAGAAAAAGAAAAAAAGAGTCTATATACATTGTGTGCAAAAGGCATGAGGAGGTAGGCGAATAATTACAATTTAGCAGATTAACACTGGAGTGAAATGATCAAATTGTCATGTGCAGGTAGAGATACTGGTGTGCAAAAGAGCAGAAAAGTAAATAAATAAAAACAGTATGGGGATGAGGTAGGTAAACTGGGTCGGCTATTTACCGATGGACTATGTACCCTGTGGCACCCCCATAGAGACTGTCAGAGGACCGAACAACATGCCCTCCGATTTGACACACTGAACTCTGTCTGCAAAGTAGTTGGTGAACCAGGCAAGGCAGTCATTAGAAAAACCGAGGCTACGGAGTCTGCCGATAAGAATGTTGTGATTGACAGAGTCGAAAGCCTTGGCCAGGTCGATGAAGACGGCTGCACAGTACTGTCTTTTATCGATGGCGGTTATGATATCATTTAGTACCTTGAGCGTGGCTGAGGTGCACCCGTGACCGGCTCGGAAACCAGATTGCACAGCGGAGAAGGTACGGTGGGATTCGAGATGGTCAGCGATCTGTTTGTTGACTAGGCTTTCGAAGACCTTAGAAAGGCAGGGCAGGATGGATATAAGTCTGTAGCAGTTTGGGTCCAGGGTGTCTCCCCCTTTGAAGAGGGGGATGACTGTGGCAAGTTTCCAATCCTTGGGGATCTCAGACGATATGAAGGAGAGGTTGAACAGGCTGGTAATAGGGGTTGCGACAATGGCGGCGGATAGTTTCAGAAATAGAGGGTCCAGATTGTCAAGACCAGCTGATTTGTACGGGTCCAGGTTTTGCAGCTCTTTCAGAACATCTGCTATCTGGATTTGGGTAAAGGAGAAGCTGGGGAGGCTTGGGCGAGTAACTGCGGGGGTGGGGGGGGCGGAGCTGTTGGCCGAGGTAGGAATAGCCAGGAGGAAGGCATGACCAGCCGTTGAGAAATGCTTGTTGAAGTTATCGATTATCATGGATTTATCAGTGGTGACCGTGATACCTAGCCTCAGTGCAGTGGGCAGCTGGGAGGAGGTGCTCTTGTTCTCCATGGACTTTACAGTGTCCCATAACTTTTTTGAGTTAGAGCTACAGGATGCAAATTGCTGCTTGAAAAAGCTGGCCTTTGCTTTCCTGACTGGCTGCGTGTATTGGTTCCTGACCTTCCTGAACAGTTGCATATCGCGGGGACTATTCGCGCTATTGCAGTCCGCCACAGGATGTTTTTATGCTGGTCGAGGGCAGTCATGTCTGGAGTGAACCAGGGGCTATATCTGTTCTTAGTTCTGCATTTTTTGAACGGAGCATGCTCATCTAAGATGGTGAGGAAGTTACTTTTAAAGAATGACCAGGCATCCTCAACTGACGGGATGAGGTCAATATCCTTCCAGGATACCCGGGTCAGGTCGATTAGAAAGGCCTGCTCGCAGAAGTGTTTTAGGGAGCGTTTGACAGTGATGAGGGATGGTCGTTTGACTGCGGACCCGTAGCGGATGCAGGCAATGAGGCAGTGATCGCTGAGATCCTGATTGAAGATAGCGGAGGTGTATTTGGAGGGCCAGTTGGTCAGGATAACGTCTATGAGGGTGCCATTGTTTACAGATTTAGGGTTTTACCTGGTGGGTTCCTTGATGATTTGTGTGAGATTGAGGGCATCTAGCTTAGATTGTAGGACTGCCGGGGTGTTAAGCATATCCCAGTTTAGGTCACCTAACAGAACAAATTCTGAAGCTAGATGGGGGGCGATCAATTCACAAATGGTGTCCAGGGCACAGCTGGGAGCTGAGGGGGGTCGGTAGCAGGCGGCAACAGTGAGAGACTTATTTCTGGAGAGAGTGATTTTTTAAATTAGTAGTTCGAACTGTTTGGGTATGGACCTGGAAAGTATGATATTACTTTGCAGGCTATCTCGGCAATAGACTGCAACTCCGCCCCCTTTGGCAGTTCTATCTTGACGGAAAATGTTAAAGTTGGGTATGGAAATCTCAGAATTTTTGGTGGCCTTCCTAAGCCAGGATTCAGACACGGCAAGGACATCAGGGTTGGCAACAAATGAGGGTACCTGGGGACATGTGCCTGGAGACATGCAGGGCCTGGGTTTACCTCCACATCACCCGCGGAACAAAGGAGGAGTAGTATGAGAGTGCGGCTAAAGGCTATCAAAACTGGTCGCCTATCAAAACTGGTCGCCTAGAGCGTTGGGGACAAAGAATAAAAGGAGCAGATTTCTGGGCATGGTATAATATATTTAGGGCATAATGCACAGACAGGGGTATGGTGGGGTGCGGGTACAGCGGAGGTAAGCCCAGGCACTGGGTGATGATAAGAGAGGTTGTATCTCTGGACATGCTGGTTGTAATGGGTGAGGTCACCGCATGTGTGGGAGGTGGGACAAAGGAGGTATCAGAGGTATGAAGAGTGGAACTAGGGGGTCCATTGTAAACTAAAACAATGATAACTAACCTGAACAACAGTATACAAGGCATATTGACATTTGAGAGAGACATACAGCGAGGCATAAAGTAATCACAGGTGTTGATTGGGAGAGCTAGCTAAAACAACAGGTGAGACAACAACAGCTAATCAGCTAACACAACAACAGCAGGTAAAATGGCGATGACTAGGCAGAGAGGGTCGGATTAACTACACACAGAGCCTGAGGCACAGAGGATGGAGTATTCGTCGGCAGACCAGTTGTGGTGGTGTGGCGGGGCGCCGTGTCGCCAGAGAATCCAAGCCAGATGGCGAAAGAGGTGTTGTAGAATTTAGTTTGCTAGCCGGCAGATGCGCCTGGCTCACGGCTAACTGGTGCTAACTTCGTGGCAGTGGCGTTAGCCACTATAGCCAATCGGTAGCAGCGGTGAACCGGTGCCAAGGTCCATAGTATACAGAAAGGAACCCGGTGGAGTATTGGGCTCTAGCCGTGTATGAGTGGGGTTCGGGTGAACAGCTGAGTAGGCCAGGAGGTGGGCCTCAGGGATAGCTTCGATACTGGATGCCACGGTGAGTGCAAACTAGCTGTGAGCTAGCTAGCTGCAAGCTGTGAGCTAGCTAGCTGCAAGCTAGCCGTGAAGATCAGAAGTAGTGGTCCAGGGATTACGGCAGGAATCCGGCGTTGTTGTGGAGAGACAGTCCGATACTGGTACACTGGCGAGTATTATCCAGGCTAAAAACAGGGCTGGTATCTGTGCAGAAGGTAAAAGCTGCTAGCAGTGGCTAACAATGACTAATAAATGGCTCGTAGCAAATTAGCTGGTTAAATTCTGGAGGTTCTAGATTGTGTTCTAAAGTTTATTTTTTTTAAAATAATAGCGATACCGTATCACATTGGGTGAGGCAGGTTACCGGAAGGTATAATCGTATTAAAAATCCAAAAGGAGATTGAAAATAAAGTTGAAATATAAATGCGAAAAATACAAAAAAACACGAGACACTAACAAAACTCGTCTTCACTGCTACGCCATCTTGGATCAATGCCAGCAACAAACACTGACACTACAAATCCAAGTATATCTGACCGAATTATGAAAGACACGAAATGTTAATTTTAATTCTGTCAAGTGAGTGTGGAAGAGGTGAAGAATGACAAGCCACCGGGGTCTGATTACCTGGATGGAATATTACTGAGGATAATATTGCCTCAGTAATATAAAAAACGTTTGACATGTTTCTGTGGACATTACGGATACTATTTGGAATTTGTCTGCGTTGTCGTGACCGCTCTTTCCTGTGGATTTCTGAACCTAACGTGCCAAACAACGGAGGTATTTTGGATATAAAAATAATCTTTATGGAAAAAAAATAACATTTATTGTGTAACTGGGAGCCTCATGAGTGAAAACATCCGAAGTTCATCAAAGGTAAATTATTAATTTGATTGCTTTTCTGATTTTCGTGACCAAGCTCTTGATGCTAAGTGTACTTAATGTTTGACCAGATAAAATGCTATTTTATATTAACCTGTTGAGACTAGGGGGCAGTATTTTGATGTTTGGATGAAAAACGTACCAAATGAAACTGCCTATTTCTCAGGCCCAGAAGCTAGAATATGCATATAATTGGCAGATTAGGATAGAAAACACTCTAAAGTTTCCAAAACTGTCAACATTTTTCTGTGAGTGTAACAGAACTGATATTGCAGGCAATAACCTGAGGAAAATCCGACCATGAAGTGCCTCTTATTTTGAAACCTCCCTGTTCCATTGCATGCCTTCCCTGCATTTAAAGGGATATCAACCAGATTCCTTTCCCTATGGCTTCATGGTGTGAACAGTCTTTAGACATAGTTTCAGATTTTATTCTGAAAAACGAGAGAGAACGATCACATCGCGTCAGTGCATAGCTGGGTGTCCCCAGAGTTTTGCATGCGCCAACAGCTTGGAGCAGACATTTTCTCTCTCTCTCCTATTGAAAAAGCTACCATCCGGTTGAAATATTATGGATTATTTATTGTGAAAACAACCGGAGGATTGATTATAAAAAACATTTGACATGTTTCTGCGAACTTTACGGATACTATTTGGAATTTTCGTCTGCCCGTCGTGACCTGCACGGGCCTGTGGATTACTAAACAAAACGCACCAACCCAATGGAGTTTTTTTGATATAAAAATGTTCTTTATCGAACAAAAGGAACATTTATTGTGTAACTGGGAGTCTCGTTAGTGAAAACATCCGAAGATCCTCAAAGTGAAGCGATTCATTTTATTGCTTTTCTGACTTTCGTGACAAATCTACTTTGCTGCTAGCTGTTTGTAATGTTTTGTCTGCTGAGAGAGATGTCCTCACATAAATGTTTGGTTTGCTTTCATTGTAAAGCTTTTTTAAAATCTGAGATGACAGGTGGATTAACAACAAGCTAAGCTGTGTTTTGCTATGTTGCACTTATGATTTTTAGTAATTTAATTTGAATTTGGCGCTCTGCAATTCAGCGGATGTTTACAGCGCCGAGCGACCGATGAAGAGAAAATAAATATATTGGCGCACTAACGGGATGAGTGCGCCAACTTTTAAACAAATTGACATCAGATTTTCAGCACGTGTATAGCTAAGGACATTCAACAAGCAGAGCACTTACACAACTGACTGATGATTGGCTGAGAGAAATGTATAACAAAAATATTGTGGGGGCTGTTTTGTTAGACTTCAGAGAGGCTTTTGACATTATCGATCATAGTCTGCTGCTGGACAAATGTATAAATTATGGCTTCACACCACCTGCTATATTGTGGATAAAGACTTACCTGCCATACAGAACACAGCGGGTGTTCTTTAATGGGACCTCTTCAACATAATCCAGGTAGAATCAGGAATTCCCCAGAGCAGCCCCTTACTTTTTTCAATATTTATTAATGACATGCCACTGGCTTAAAGGATGGCCAGTGTGTCTGTGTATGCGGATGACTCAATACTATACACGTCAGCTACTGCAGCGACTGAAATGACTGCAACACTTATCAAAGAGCTGCAGTTGGTTTCAGAATGGGTGGCAAAGAATAAGTTAGTCATAAATATTTAGCATTGTATTTGAGACAAAACAATCCCTAACACTAAACCTCAACTAAATCTTGTCATAAATAATGTGTACATTGAGCAAGTTGAGGTGACTAAACTGTTTGAAGTAACCCTGGATTGTAAACTGTCATGGTCAAAACATTGTTACAGCAGTAGCTAAGAAGGGGAGAAAACTATCCATAATAAAGTGCTGCTCTACCTTCTTAATGGCATTAGCCAACATGGCAGGTACTATAGGCTCTAGTGTTGTCGCACCTGGAATTCTGTTCAGTCGTGTGGTCAGGTGCCACAAAGAGGGACTTAGGAAAATTTAAATTGTGTCACGACTCCTACAGAAGGTCCTGTTCGGGTGACGCTCGGCGGTCGTCGTCACCGGCTTATTAGCTGCCACTGATCCTTTTCCCCCTTTTCTGTTTATTAGTTGCACCTGTGTTTAGTTTAGGCTAATTGGTTGGGCTTTATTTACCAGCCAGCCCGACTGCTGGTTGTGCGGGATTATTTCAGTGTACGTGTGTATATCAAATCAAATTGTATTTGTCACATGCACATGGTTAGCAGATGTTAATGCGAGTGTAGCGAAATGCTTGTGCTTCTATTTCCGACAATGCAGTAATAACCAACGAGTAATCTAGCTAACAATTCCAAAACTACTACCTTATACACACAAGTGTAAAGGGAAAAAGAATATGTACATAAAGATATATGAATGAGTGATGGTACAGAGCGGCATAGGCAAGATGCAGTAGATGGTATCGAGTTCAGTATATACATATGAGATGAGTATGTAAACAAAGTGGCATAGTTTAAAGTGGCTAGTGATACATGTATTACATAAAGATGCAGTAGATGATATAGAGTACAGTATATACATATACATATGAGATAAATAATGTAGGGTATGTAAACATTATATTAAGTAGCATTGTTTAAAGTGGCTAGTGATATATTTTACATAAATTCCCATCAATTCCCATTATTAAAGGCTGGAGTTGAGTCAGTGTGTAGGCAGCAGCCACTCAATGTTAGTGGTGGCTGTTTAACAGTCTGATGGCTTTGAGATAGAAGCTGTTTTTCAGTCTCTCGGTCCCAGCTTTGATGCACCTGTACTGACCTCGCCTTCTGGATGATAGCGGGGTGAGCAGGCAGTGGCTCGGGTGGTTGTTGTCCTTGATGATCTTTATGGCCTTCCTGTGACATCGGGTGGTGTAGGTGTCCTGGAGGGCAGGTAGTTTGCCCCCGGTGATGCGTTGTGCAGACCTCAATACCCTCTGGAGAGCCTTACGGTTGTGGGCAGAGCAGTTTCCGTACCAGGTGGTGATACAGCCCGACAGGATGCTCTCGATTGTGCATCTGTAGAAGTTTGTGAGTGCTTTTGGTGACAAGCCAAATTTCTTCAGCCTCCTGAGGTTGAAGAGGCCGCTGCTGCGCCTTCTTCACGATGCTGTCTGTGTGGGTGGACCAATTCAGTTTGTCTGTGATGTGTACGCCGAGGAACTTAAAACTTACTACCCTCTCCACTACTGTTCCATCGATGTGGATAGGGGGGTGTTCCCTCTGCTGTTTCCTGAAGTCCACAATCATCTCCTTAGTTTTGTTGACGTTGAGTGTGAGGTTATTTTCCTGACACCACACTCCGAGGGCCCTCACCTCCTCCCTGTAGGCCGTCTCGTCGTTGTTGGTAATCAAGCCTACCACTGTTGTGTCGTCCGCAAACTTGATGATTGAATTGGAGGCATGCGTGGCCACGCAGTCGTGGGTGAACAGGGAGTACAGGAGAGGGCTCAGATGGGGTGGGGATGGGCTGGGGATGCCGTCTGGGCCTGCAGCCCTGCGAGGGTTAACACGTTTAAATGTTTTACTCACCTCGGCTGCAGTGAAGGAGAGTCCGCATGTTTTGGTTGCGGGCCGTGTCAGTGGCACTGTATTGTCCTCAAAGCGGGCAAAAAAGTTATTTAGTCTGCCTGGTAGCAAGACATCCTGGTCCGTGACTGGGCTGGTTTTCTTTTTGTAATCTGTGATTGACTGTAGACCCTGCCACATACCTCTTGTGTCTGAGCCTTTGAATTGTCTCTATACTGACGCTTAGCTTGTTTGATTGCCTTGCGGAGGGAATAGCTACACTGTTTGTATTCGGTCATTTTTCCGGTCACCTTGCCCTGATTAAAAGCAGTGGTTCGCGCTTTCAGTTTCACGCGAATGCTGCCACGGTTTCTGGTTTGGGAATGTTTTAATCTTTGCTATGGGAACAACATCTTCAACGCACGTTCTAATGAACTCGCTCACCGAATCAGCGTATTCGTCAATGTTGTTTTTTGACACAATACGAAGTATATCCCAGTCCACGTGATGGAAGCAGTCTTGGAGCGTGGAATCAGATTGGTCGGACCAGCGTTGAACAGACCTCAGCGTGGGAGCTTCTTGTTTTAGCTTCTGTCTGTAGGCAGGGAGCAGCAAAATGGAGTCGTGGTCAGCTTTTCTGAAAGGAGGGTGGGGAGGGCCTTATATGCATTGCGGAAGTTAGAATAGCAATGATCCAAGGTTTTACCAGCCCTGGTTGGGCAATCGATATGCTGTTACAATTTAGGGAGTCTTGTTTTCAGATTAGCCTTGTTAAAATCCCCAGCTACAATGAATGCAGCCTCAGGATATGTGGATTCCAGTTGGCAAAGAGTCAAATAAAGTTTGTTCAGAGCCATCGATGTGTCTGCTTGGGGGGGAATATATACGGCTGTGATTATAATCGAAGAGAATTCCCTTGGTAGATAATGCGGTCGACATTTGATTGTGAGTAATTCTAAATCAGGTGAACAGAAGGACTTGAGTTCCTGTATGTTGTTGTGACCACACCACGTTTCGTTAACCATAAAGCATACACCCCCGCCCCTCGTCTTACCAGAAAGATGTTTGTTTCTGTCTGCGCGATGCGTGGAGAAACCAGCTGGCTGCACCGACTCCGATAGCGTCTCTCGAGTGAGCCATGTTTTCGTGAAGCAAAGAACGTTAGAGTCCCTGATGTCCCTCTGGAATGCTACCCATGCTCGGATTTCATCAACCTTGTTGTCAAGAGACTGGACATTGGCGAGAAATATGCTAGGGAGTGGTGTGCGAAATGCCCGTCTCCGGAGTCTGACCAGAAGACCGCTTCGTTTCCCTCATTTACGAAGTTGTTTTTTTGGGTCACCGGCTGGGATCCATTCCGTTGTCCTGGGTGAAAGGCAGAACACAGAATCTGCTTCGCGAAAGTCATATTCTTGGTCGTACTGATGGTGAGTTGATGCTGCTCTTATATTCAGTAGTTCTTCTCGACTGTATGTAATGCAATCTAAGATGACCTGGGGTACCAATGTAAGAAATAAAACGTAAAAAAAAAAAAAACTGCATAGTTTCCTAGGAACGCGAAGCGAGGCGGCCATCTCTGTCGGCGCCATATCTGTCTGCTATAGGTCACGGTTGTCCGTATGTTTGTATTTTGCTGGACTGTTTAAGTTCCCCGTGTTTTGGGCATTTGATTGGGTTGGCGTCATTTCACCGTTGTGGTGCATTTAAAGTAGCGCTACCCTGAACTCTCTGCTTCCTGCGCCTAACTTCTTCCCCCACTACACCCCGGGCGTTACAAATTGGCTCAGAACAGGGCAGCACAGCTGGCACTTGGATGTAAACAGAGAGCAAATATTAATAATATGCATGACAATCTCTCCTGGCTCAAAGTGGAAGAGCGATTGACTTGTATTTATGAGAGGTGTTGAATGCATCGAGCTGTCTGTTTGAACTACTGGCACACAGCTCAAACACCCATGCATACCCCACAAGACATGCCACCAGAGGTCGCTTCACAGTCCTCAGGTCCAGAACAGAATATGGGAGGCGCACAGTACTACATAGAGCAATGACTACATGGAACTCTATTCTTCATCAGGTAACTGATGAAAGAAGTAGAATCAGATAAAAAACAGATAAAAACGTATGGAACAACTGGGACTGTGAAGCAACACAAACTTAGGCATAGACACATGCATACAAACGTACGATAACATATACACTATACACAAGCGTACACATTGTTTTTGAGTTGTAGATATGTGGTAGTGGAGTAGGAGCCTGAGGGCACACACTTAGTTTGTTGTGAAATCTGTTATGAAGGTATTGTAATGTTTTAAAACTTGAATAACAGCCTACATTTTGCTGGACCCCAGGAAGAGTGGCAGCAGCTAATGGGGATCCATAATAAATTCAAATACAAATGCATGAAAGAACACCCTCTGTGTTCTGTTAGACATGTAACTCTTAATCCACAATATAGCAGGGTGTGTAAAGCCATAAAACCTGTGGAATCTCCTCAGAGGAGGAAGGGGAGGACCATCCTTCTTAGTGAACTTCATAAAAAATGTAATTGTAAAACATTTAAAAATGTATACATTTTAGATAAAACTATACTAAATATGATCACGTCACCACATAACTGATTAAAACAAACTATTTTCTTAAAGTCTACAGTAGCCTCAACAGCACTCTGTAGGGTAGCACCATGGTGTAGCCGGAGAACAGCTAGCTTTTGTCCTCCTCTGGGTTCATTGACTTCAACACAACATTTAGGAGGCTCATGGTTCTCACCACTTCCACAGATTTACACAATAATTATGACAATTTCCGGAGGTCTTGCAGCATGAGCTGACATGTTGTCCAACCAATCAAATGATCAGATAATTAATCTAGTACTGAAAGCATAATCTACAGCTAGCTAGCACTGCAGTGTATAAAATGTGGTGAGTAGTTCACTCAAAGAGAGAGAAAGACAATAGTTGAACAGTTTTGAACAAATTCATTTCTTTCAAAATGAAGGAGAAGCTAGCAAATGCAGCTTTCTAGTTTAGCCTACTGAAACACCCTGTGCAAACAGAGTGATGCTATGTTAGCTAGCTGGCTATGAATTTCCAACACAACACTGGAACTCTTCCCAGTCAAGGTAAGCTTTTGGTATTACTAATTTATTGCTACTGAGACCCGACGGTGTAACTGCTTACTGACTGTACACTAATGTTACTGCATGATTGTAGCGGATTTACTAACCTGCTAGTTCTATAAGCTATGCTGACTATGACGTAACTTTGCCTAATATGGTGACAACGATGTATTCAGTGTGTAGTGGTTTGGCTTGGAAAGGTTTTTCCGCCTGGTTACTTACAGTTGATGTTTTGTGCATTGAAGTTCACAAATTAAGGGAAGAGAAGGAATACAACTTGGCTGTTATGAGAGTGAACTCTGTTTACACGTGATCCGGAGTGTATTCAATCCACCTATTCTGTTGAAAAACGCTTCTTAAACGGAAGCAAGTGGAACAAAATGGGAAAAAATGATTACACCCTATATTAGCTTGATGCAGGCAAGAGTGTGCAAGGCGTTATTGAATGTAACTCAATCTGTGTGCACCTACGGTGTAAACTTTCATTCATTGGCTAGGTTGTTGCAACCTCATGATGGGTATTGGGAAAATGTGTGTATCATGTAGTAGCCTACACCTGTTGCTGTTACATTGAACTGGGTGAATGGAATATGAATGAAAGTCATCCAATATGCTGTAATAGAAATAAGGTCACGCTTATGAAAAAATAGTTGTCCTCCCTCATCTTAAAAGGCACTAGCCGCCAATGCATACCACATATATTTTTCCAGCAGCAGCCTACGAATGGTAACGTCAAAAGCCACAGCCATTTGTGTAAGTGATGTGCTTGTTGAAAACCCTTCTCTATAAGCATGCTGAAAGTCTGTTGTCAATTTGTTTACTGTAAAATAGCATTGTATCTGGTCAAACACATTTTTTTCCAAAAGTTTACTAAGGGTTGGTAACAGGCTGATTGGTCGACTATTTGAGGCAGTAAAGGGGAATTTATTATTCTTAGGTAGGGGAATGACTTTTGCTTCCCTCCAGGCCTGAGGGCACACACTTTCTAGTAGGCTTAAAATTGAAGATGTGGCAATATCGTCTGCTATTATCCTCAGCAATTTTCCATCCAAGTTGTCAGACCCCGGCGGCTTGTCATTGTTGATAGACAGCAATAATTGATTCAGGTCTTCCATACTCACTTTATGGAATTCAAAATTTCAATGCTTATCTTTCATAAATTGATATACACTTGGATGTGTAGTGTCAGCGTTTGTTGCTTGCATTTCATGCTGAAGTTTACTATTCTTGCCAATGAAAAAATCATTAAAGTAGTTGGCAATATCATTGGTTTTGTGATCATTCATCTTACTCAATGAATGATGGAGCGGAGTTTGGCTTTTAGCCCTAAATTTCATTGACGGTGCTCTAAAGCTTTTTACCATCATTCTTTATGTAATTTCATTGTTTCATAGTGTCGTTTTTTTCTTTTTGTTCAGTTTAGTGACATGATTCCTCAATTTGCAGTATACGTTTGACAATTAGTTATGCAGCCAGACTTATTTGTCATTTGTTTTGCCTCATCCATCTCATCCATACAATTTTTAAATTCCTCATCAATCCATGGGGATTTAACAGTTTTTAAAGTCATTTTCTCAATGGGTGCATGCTTTAAAGTAACTGGGATAAGCAATTTCATAAATGTGTCAAGTGCAGCATCTAGTTGCTTCTCATTACACACACCACGGACCAACAAATATTCTTTACATCAACAACATAGGAATCACCACAAAACATATTGTATGACCTCTTATACACAATATGAGGCCCAGCCTTTGGAACTGTGGTTTTCCTAGATATGCCTTACTATATTTTGATCACTACATCCAACAGATTCGGATACTGCTTTGAAGCAAATGTATGCAGCATTAGTAAAGATGTGATAACTACGTGCCGATTTCATTCCTGTGCTGTTTGTAGCTACCCTGGTAGGTTAGTACTTCTTCTGTCTTATCCGGTGTCCTGTGTGAATTTAAGTATGCTCTCTCTAATTCTCTCTTTCTCTCTCGGAGGGCCTGAGCCCTAGGACCATGCGTCAGGACTACCTGCCTGCCTACCTACCTACATGATGACTCCTTGCTGTCCCCAGTCCACCTGGCCTTGATGCTGTTCTGCCTGCGGCTATGGAACCCTAAACTGTTCATATTTACCCTTGAGGTGCTGTCCTGTTGCATCCTCTACAACTACTGTGATTATTATTATTTGACCCTGCTGGTCATCTATGAACGTTTGAAAATCTCGGCCATGTTCTGTTATAATCTCCACCCGGCACAGCCAGAAGAGGACTGGTCACCCCTCATAGCCTAGTTCCTCTCTAGGTTTCTTCCTAGGTTTTGGCTTTTCTAGGGAGTTGTTCCTAGCCACCGTGCTTCTACACCTGCATTGCTTGCTGTTTGGGGTTTTAGGCTGGGTTTCTGTACAGCACTTTGAGATATTAGCTGGTGTACGAAGGGCTATATAAATACATTTGATTTTGATAGAGGACTGAGGGTCTTCCAAATATTGAACGTGTGTAAATAGTTACCCATGTTATTTTGTAAATATATATATTTTTCTTCATATTTTTTTCCCTTTTTTTTCCTCAATTTTTTTTGGGGGGTGTGTTAGAATACCATTTTGGCATTTTGTATATAGTTATTTGTTTCCAAATGTATACCTTCACCAATTTGGCCACTTGGGTACATTTGGGCTACTTGTGTGGGACACCTGGGTGACTTCATGATAAATGTCATGTAAGCACTCTCATTTTGGAAGTTATCATTCTGAAACGTTGTACAAGTACTGTTGCCCTCTTATATATTTCACTGAATTTGTCCCCATCATCCTATCTGAATGTTTGTTTTATCTTGTTCATTTTAAAGATGATACAACAATAAAAAGAAAAAACTTATAGTTTTTTCATTGTATTATCTAAACCAGATCTATTGTGTTATATTCTCCTACATTAAATTCACATTTACACAAACTTCAGAGTGTTTTCTTTCAAATGGTACCAAGAATATGCATATCCTTTTTTTCTGGGCTAGAACTACAGGCAGTTAGTTTCGGGTATGTCTTCAGGCGGGAAATTGAAAAGAGTATGGGGGGTAGCTCTAAGAGAAATATATATTTAAATCTGTGAATAACACTTGTATCTTTTATCAATGTTTATTATGAGTATTTCTGTAAATATATGTGGCTCTGTGCAAATTCACGGGATGTTTTGGAGGCAAAGCCAAATGTAAACTGAGGTTTTTGGATATAAATATGAACTTGATCGAACAAAACATACATGTATTGTGTAACATGTTGTTCCCGGTGTGTCATCTGATGAAGAATATCAAAGGTTAGTGATTCATTTTATCTCTATTTCTGATTTTTGTGATTCCTCTTTTTGGTTGGAAAATTGCTGTATGCTTTCTGTGACTAGTTGCTGACCTAACATAATGATATGTCTCAATGCAGCCTTCAAATGCTGTGAAAGGATCCAGGAACCCATCCTCCTTATAATACAAGCTTTGTTTCCAGAAGTATCAAAATTGTCAATAAATGTTACACCTACAGAGCTGCAATAGTCTTGTAGTCAGTTATGGAGAGCTAAAAGACTGCTGAATCATTCAATGCCACGATTTATGGAGGACAGAAGGCCAGATATTATGGGGCGTTTGCTGACGTCAAGTAGTGACCCAATAATTTCTTTAAAATCCATCTTCAGCTGTTCTGAGCTGCCCTTCATAATGTAAGGGAACACACCCCTGAAACGTACAAAAATGAATGGGAACATATTGTCACCGTACGAAACATATACACGGTGTTCAATAACACTCAATTCGGCATCATTTCTTTAGATTTTTTTGTCAATTACACGTGTAAGAACTGTATGAATATACTTTTGTCAAATTTTATTATAATATATATTTATTTTTTACTTGTGCAAATGGCATATGTTTTGTCCATTTGCAATATGATTTCATAGGAAGTCAAAAGTCGAAAATGTGAACATTTTTCAAAAACGTATTAACCCCTTAAAATAGTGTTTTCTGGACCGTTTTATGAAATTCTTTAAACATTTTTGACAATTACAAATGTATAAGAACTGCATGAACCTACTTTTGTCATATTTAATTTATCATATATTTGTTTTACTTGTCCATAGGACAAATGCTTTGTCCATTTGCAAAATGATTTCATAGGAAGTCAAAAGTCAAAGTCAAAAGTCACTTTTTTTGGGGCCAAATGCCATAAGAAATGTCCAAATGCAAAATGAAAGATTTGAAAGTGCCAAATCAGGATGTTATGTCCATTTGCCATGTACGATCAATGGAAGTCGGTTTACAAACCCAAAAGTCAGTGATCCATGTCCAAAAGGCATTTTTACTGCCAAAATGATGGAGGTTTATAATGTTAGGGAGCAGCTTATTGATGTCCTGATGCAGGTTTAAAATGTTTGGGAGCAGCTAACTGATGTCCTGTACTCGTGCTATTTGTTGAGCCTTTCACAGGCCCACGAGAAGCAGGATAGTGTAAGCCTGCTGTTCCGCACGATAGGTCCAAACATCGCACAAGCAGGCAGTGCCCTCTCAGATTCAGAGAGAGTGAAAGGAGCCAATCTCGACAACGAAGCCGCTGTTGGAGTCAGCGTGGTTGGAGTTAGCACCGCTGTCGCAGACAAAGGCAGTCCCAGCGATGAAGGCGCAGGTAGATCAGGCACCAGTGCAGTGAAACTATTCCTTATGTCAATCTGCTTCGAACCGCTCGCAGTTACTCCCATCCACCTAGCATCATGCTGCTGCCTTCGGTTTCCACGACTTGTGACATGGGACCAGCGCTGATTGGAACACTTTTTTTGTTGTTCTCAAGTCTACTTCACTACAGGATGGAGGAGGAGAAGTAGATGGAGATGACTTCCTTTGCAGACAAGTTCCAGGTTGCACAGGCCATTCGGATTGGGTTCAGATGTCAAGGCGGGGAAACATCAATTAGGCCCAAACCGCGTCTTGCCATAGGAGTTGAGAACGAGACATTTTGCATCTACGTTTTCCCCATAGGTCGGAGACCATGTCAATTGGGAGTTCATGGATCCGGAAGACGTGCTGCACCATGAGCTGAGCCATCTCTTTGGCAGAGGGTAGCTTGGGGAGAGGAATGAAGTGGGCGGCTTCAAAAAAAAAAAAACCTGTCCACTACTGTCAGGATGGTGGTGTTGCCATCAGACGGGGGGAGACTCTTGACAAAGTCCAGGGATATGTGAGACCAGGGATGGTGAGGAGCAGGCAGAGGTTGAAGGAGACCAGCCAGAGCTTGCTGGGGAGTCTTGTTCTGCTCACAGAACGTGTATGCGGTGACGAACACGGAAATGTCAGGAACCATGGTAGGCCACCAAAAGCGTTATCGCACAAGGCCAGGGTCCGACAGGACCCGAGGTGGCAGGCAAGCTTGGAGGAGTGGGCCCACTCCAGTACCAAGGAGCGGACAGCGTCAGGAACAAACATCCAGTTATTTGGGCCCACCCTCCAGGGGTTTGGTTCGGCTGGGAACGTTGCGCCTCACGAACATACGTCCTTATTCCCAATCTGAGTACTGTCGCCAGGCACGAGGTGGGAAGGATGGTCTTGGGTTCCGGGGGTGTAAAAGCAGATCTATAGCGGCGTGATAGCGCATCCGGCTTGACATTCTTGGATACCGGTCGGTATGAGAGTGTGAGAAGATGAACCTGGTGAAAAGCATGGCCCACATAGCTTGCCTAGAATTGAGACGCTTGGTGGTGCAGAGATATTCCAGGTTCTTGTGGTCAGTCCACACAATGAACGGATGTTCCGCCGCCTCCAGCCGGTGCCTCCACTCCTCCAACACCTACTTTACCGTAAGAAGCTCACGACTCCCCACATCGTAATTCCTCTCCGTGGCGTTAAGGCGATGGGAAAAGAAGGCACAGGGATGTAACTTGAGGTCCAGGGCAGAACGTTGGGACAGGACAGCCCCCACTCTGACTTCTGAAGCATCGGCCTCCACCATGAACTGGCAGTTCAACATGTCGCAGAGAACACCATAAACCAGAGTCTGGAACACAGCTGGGCCTTTGGTAAGGCGAAATGGCATGACCAGATACTTGTAGTGGCCGCTGGCCGTGTTGAAAGCAGTCTTCCACTCATCCCCTTCCCTTATCCGTCCAGGTGGTAAGTACTCCGTAGGTCCAGCTTGGAGAACACGGTGACTCTCTGGTGCGGCTTGAAGGTTGAGGAGATGAGTGGAAGCGGGTAGCGGTTCTTCACTGTTTTGTGTTTTGTCCTTCTTCTCCACAAAGAAGAACCTTGCGCCAGTGGGGGAGGCAGAAGGATGTATTAACCCTGCAGCTAGGGAGTCCTCAATGTAGGTCTTCGTAGCCTTGGTCTCCAGACCCGACAGAGAGTACAGTTGTCCCCGGGGCGAAGTGATGCCTGGTCGATGCCGCAGTCATAGGGTCGGTGTGGCGGAATGAAGTGGCCCGGCCTTACTGAACACCTCCCAGAGGTCCCGGTACTCCGCGAGAAGGGAGGAGAGGTCCGGGGCAACTTCCAAGCCCCCAGGAAGACGTCCCGGGACAGGCTTTGCTGACTTCAGGCAATGAGCGTGGCAGAACAGGCTCAAGCCCATGATGGCAACAGCAGACCAGTCAATAAGAGGATTGTGTCGCTGGAGCCAAGAGAATCCCAATACCACGGGAATCTGAGGAAACTTATCAAGCAGGAATTGGATCGCCTCGCTGTGCTTCCCTGAAACACGTAGGTTGATGGGGGTGGTATTGTGGGTGATCCGGCCTATAGAGCACCCATTCTACGCTCTAACGTCCATGGGAATGGAAAGGGGCTGAGTGGGGATGCCCAGCTCGGATGCCAGGGTAACATTCATAAAGTTCTCATCAGCCCCATCAGCAACTCTTAGTGTGAAGCCTGTATAGCCGTTCGGCTGGGGACAGCCTAGCTCTGGCTAGTTGCATCGGCTCAGGAAGAGCTGAAACGGCAGACTTCGGAGACTCTCGGGGAAACTCGGGTAGCCTCAGGTTCTCTCGGCAACGGAGCCGTCAGGGGCTTCCAGAATGCCTTGGAGGCGAGATGAAAGCCTTGGACGGACGAGTAAAATGGAACCTCCTCTCCTTCCTTCGCTCCTGTAGTAGCCCTTCGATCTGAATGGTTAAGGCGATGAGCGAGTCGAGATCCGTCTGTAGTTCTCGGTCTGCAAGCTCGTCCTTTACTTTACCAGAACATGTCGAACAGCGCTTCCAGGTTCAAGGCACTCTCAGCTGCCAACGTGCAGAAATCCACTGCATAGTCTGCCACACTGCGGGAGTCTTGCCGAAGCTGGAGTAGCTTCTGTCCTGGACAATGGAGCACACAAACACCTCCAGACTGAAGCATACAGCCGAATGCTGTTCTCATACTGCCGTAGCCCAGGCGAGAGCCCTCCCGGACATCAGTGTGATGAGGTATGCTATTTTAGAGTTGGTGAGGGAAAGGAGGAGGGCTGCAGCTCGATGATGAAGGAACACTGAGTGAGAAACGCCCAACCGGTGCCTGAGGCTCCATCGAAGCATTCCGGGGGAGGTTTGTGGGGTTGCCGGGAAACCAGGGTAGCCAGTGAGGCAGCTCTGCTAACAGTTGGGTTATTGAGGGGCTGGGACGTTACCGGCATGATAGGCTGCTTAACAGACAACCTGCGGAATTGCTTCACAATGTGTTCAAAGCTCGGTCATGGCGTTCGGCCAAGGTCTGGAACCCTTCCATTAGACAACGAAGCAACCCCTCGTGTCTTCCAATGGTGGCTCCTTGGGAGGAGATGGCGTTGAGGAGCTGGTCCGAGTCTGCTGGGTCAGTCATGGCCAGTTCATACCAGAAGACCCAGATACAGACAGTGTCGAAGTAACAAACATTTATTACTAGAACAGGGGGCAGGCAAAATGACAGGTCAAGGGCAGGCAGAGGTCAGTAATCCAGATCTGAGTCTAAAAGGTATAGAATTGAAGGCAGTCTCGGGGTCAGGGCAGGCAGAGGTCAAAAATCCAGAGTGGTGTGACAAGGTAAAGAATGGCAGGCATGCTCAGGGTCACGGCAGGCAGGCAGAATGGTCAAAAACGGCAAAACTAGAAAACAGGAACTAGATAAAAACCCTGGTTGGCTTGACAAACAAAACAAACTTGCAACAGACAAACAGAGAACGCAGGTATAAGTACACTGGGGATAATGGGGAAGATACCTGGAAGGGGGTGGAGACAAGCACAAAGACAGGTGAAACAGATCGGGTGTGTGAAAAGGTGACATTCTAGTGGTACTACGTCTTTTAGTGATGCAGTGTCTGAGTTTGAGAAGTACTTTATTATTGCAAATCAGTATTATCAGTTATCTCCACAGTTTGTTACTATATTCACATGATTGAGGAGAAAAAAAGGGATGTTTACTCACTATTTGGGCCTCCCAATAAGGGATGTTCTAATATTGGTGATACAGCTACGATGCATCCACAAGACTGACATCAACAATTCCCCTACTTCACTACTACTCCTTTATCAAGCCCTATAGCCCTATATGGCTCCTCTATTTCACGCTGGATATTACCTTAATTAACAATCTGAGTTTCATGGTTTTATTTCAATCCCCTGTAGATTTTAATGTGTGTACACAGGTGACTCAGGTATTTCAGAATAACAGTGTGTGCGTGTGTAGGTAAGATGATCTAGGAGTAATGGATACAGGTGGAATGGACATAATACACCAGCTAACAGTTTTACAGGTCTCCTTATTACGTTCCTAGCTGTCCATCTACTCGTCTTAAATACTTAGGGTGTAGTTCCTTTGTCTGAGAATCCACATAATTTCCGAATCATTGTATTAGCCTTTTGTTCTGTTATATTGTATGTGAGAAGTGTGTGTGTGTGTGTGCGCGCGCGTGTGTGTGTATTCAGAAAAGTACAGGGCTCTAACTCCCCTAGCTCCACAATGAAACAGGGTGCAGGCCAGGCAGCAGGCTGTTAGCCAGCCTGACTGCTTAGTGGAGTCTGCCACACTAGCACAGTTAGTGTAGTCAGCACAGCTATCCCCATTGAGACCGTGTCTGTGCCTCAACCTAGGTTGGGCAAAACTAAACATGGTGGTGTTCGGTTTAGCAATCTCAATGGAATAAAGACCTCCTCCATTCCTGCAATTATTGAAAGAGATAAGCATTTTCCGGTCGATTTCTCAGCCAAGCATGATGAACAAACGGGAGCTATTTCGCCTACAAAAATAATATTCTTGGAAAAAAGGAACATTTGCTATCTAACTGGGAGTCTCCTGAGGTAAATGATTTAATTTGGTTGCTTTTCTTATTTTCGTGAAAATGTTGTCTGCTGCCAGCAGAGTCTAGCATAGCATTATGCCATGATAAACTTACACAAATGCTTGTCTAGCGTTGGCTGTAACGCATATTTTGAAATTCTGAGATGACAGTGTTGCTAACAAAAGGCTAAGCTTGTGTTTGAATATATTTATTTCATTTAATTTGCGATTTTCATGAATAGGAAAAGTTTATAGGGGTATTTATGTCCGTTGCGTTATGCTAATGCATTTGAGGCTATGATTACGCTCCCGGATACGGGTTTGCTTGTCGCAAAAGGTTAACCTACCCATCATGTCTAATTGCAAAAAGGCTTTACAGAGAAAGCACAACATATGATTATGTTAGGTCAGAGCCTAGTCACAAAAACACACACAGCCATTTTTCCAGCCAAAGAGAGGAGTTACAAAAAGCAGAAATATAGATAAAATGAATCACTAACCTTTGATGATCTTCATCAGATGACACTCATAGTACTTCATGTTCCACAATACATGTATGTTTGTTCGATAAAGTGCATATTTATATCCAAAAATCTCTATTTACATTGGCTTGTTACATTCAGTAATGTTTTGCTTCCAAAACATCCGGTGATTTTGCAGAGAGCCACATCAATTTACAGAAATACTCATAATAAACATTGATAAAAGATACAAGTTTTATTCATAGAATTAAAGATATACTTCTCCTTAATGCAACCGCTGTGTCAGATTTAAAAAAAAACTTTACGGAAAAAGGAAACCATGCAATAATCTGAGTACGGCGCTCAGACAACAAATCAAGCCAAACAGATATCCGCCATGTTGGTGTCGACAGAAGTCAAAAATAGCATTATAAATAGCCACTTACCTTTGATGATCTTCATCAGAATGCACTCCCAGGAATCCCAGTTCCACAATAAATGTTTGATTTGTTCGATAAAGTTAATCTTTATGTCCAAATTCCTCCTTTTTGTTTGCACTTTCAGCCCAGTATTCCAAATTCATGACGCGCAATCACTAGGAGCAGACGAAAAGTCAAAAAGTTCCATTACAGTCCATAGAAACATGTCAAACAAAGTATAGAATCACTCTTTAGGATGTTTTTAACATAAATCTTCAATAATGTTCCAACCGGAGAATTAATTTATCTTCAGAAATGCAATGGAACTCAAGCTAACTCTCACATGAACGTGCGTGACCAGCTCGTGGAACTCTGCCAGACCACTGACTCAAAGAGCCCTAATTCCCCTCTCCTTTACAGTAGAAGCATCAAACATGGTTCTAAAGACTGTTGACATCTTGTGGAAGCCTTGGGAAGGGCAATATGACCCCATAGACACTGTGTGTTCGATAGGCCAACGAGTTGAAAAACTAAAAACCTCAGATTTCCCACTTCCTGGTTGGATATGTCTCAGGTTTTCGCCTGCCAAATGAGTTCTCTTATACTCACAGACATCATTCAGAGTGGTTTCTATCCAAATCTACTAATAATATGCATATATTAGCAACTGGGACTGAGTAGCAGGCAGTTTACTCTGGGCACGCTTTGAATCCAAACGTGAAAATGTTGCCCTCTATCCCAAACAGGTTAAACCTGATGAATTTACTGTGCTAAATGAGACCTCACCTCCTGGTTACACTAGTGACCATATCCCCAGCGCATCCCGCAAAGGCGGAGTTGTTGTTAACATTTATGATAGCAAATTTCAATACACAACCCCCCCCCCCCGACATTTTCGTCTTTTGAGCTTCTAGTCATGAAATCTCTGCAGCCTACTCAATCAGTTTTTAAAGCTACTGTTTACAGGCCTACTGGGCCTGAGTTCCCTGAATTCCTATCGGACCTTGTAGTCATGGCAGATAATATTCAAATTTTTGGTAACCTTAATATTCACATGGACAAGTCCACAGACCCAATCCAAAAAGCTTTCGGAGACATCATCGACTCCAACATGTCTCCGGACCTACTCACTGCCACAGTCATACTCTGGACCTAGTTTGGTCCTGTGGAATAAATGTTGTGGATCTTAATGTTTTTCCTCATAATCTTGGACTATCGGACCATCATTTTATTATGTTTGCAATTGCAACAAATAATCTGCTCAGACCCCAACCAAGGATAATCAAAAGTCGTGCAATAAATTCTCGGACAACCCAAAGATTCCTCGATGCCCTTCCAGACTCCGTTCACCTACCCAAGGACGTCAGAGTACAAAAATCAGTTAAATTGAGTTCTTCGGTTCGGTGGTTACCTCTAGTGACTCCCCATCCCGCATGAGGGACCGTAGTCAACGACTGACACTAATTAGCATAACGCAACAGACATAAACATTCCTAGAAAATATTCCTATTCATGAAATGTTCCTTTTTTCCAAAATGTTCCTTTTTTCCAAAAATATTATTTTTGTAGGCGAAATAGCTCTGTTTGTTCGTCACGTTTGGCTGAGAAATCGCCCGGAAAATGCAGTCACGAAAACACAGAAAAATATTCCAAATTAGCTCCATAATATCAACAGAAACATGGCAAATGTTTATAATCAAACCTCAAGGTGTTTTTCAAATATCTATTCGATAATATATCCACCGATACAATTGGCTTTTCAGAAGAACCGATTGGAATAATGGCTGCCTCTGTATTTTACGCGAGAATCACTCTGGGAGCATCAGGTGACCACTTGCGCAATGTAGCCGACTACGTCAAAATGCTGTAGACAACTTGGGGAATATGGAGAAAAAGTAATCTGGTTGATAGCCCATTCACTGCTCAATAGGGACGCACTGGAACGCAGCACTTTCAAAACATGAGGCACTTCCGGATTAAATTTTTCTCAGGCTTTCGCCTGCAATATCAGTTCTGTTATACTCACAGACAATATTTTTACAGTTTTGGAAACTTTGAGTGTTTTCTATCCTAAAGCTGTCAATTATATGCATCTTGTCCTGACAAAACGTTATTTTTCCAAAAATGAAAATACTGCCCCCTAGTCACTTGCACAGTACCAATTTGGTCCTGCCGTAAATACCTACAAGTACGCTACGGTCACAAGACGCATGCCTCCTTACTGTCCCTAATTTCTAAGCAAACAGCTGGAGGCAAGGTTTTCTACTACAGAGCTCAATTTTTATGGAATGGTCTGCCTACCCATGTGAGAGATGCAGACTCAGTCTCGATGAGACAAGGACATCCCTACCGACCAAGCCCTCCCTAACCTGGACGACGCTAGGCCAATTGTGCGTCGCCCCACGGACCTGCCGGTCGCGGCCGGTTACGACAGAGCCTGGGCGCGAACCCAGGGACTCTGATGGCACAGCTGGCGCTGCAGTACAGCGCCCTTAACCACTGCGCCACCCGGGAGGCCCGGGGACCTGAATACTTATGTAAATAAGGCATTTCTGTTTTTTATTTGTATTAAATTTGCAAAAATATCTACAAACCTGTTTTTTATTTGTATTAAATTTGCAAAAATATCTACAAACCTGTTTTTGCTTTGTCATTATCAGGTATTGTGTGTAGATTACTGAGTATTTGTATTTATTTAATCAATTTTATAAGAAGGATGTAACGTAACAACATTTGGAAAAAATCAAGGGGTCTGAATACTTTCCGGCACTGTATGTGTGCTGGCCTGTGTGTGTGATTTTTTGTCTATGAGTGGTCTACTCTCCACTTGCCTCTTTCAATGTGTCTGAAACGCTTTGCCTCTCCAGATGCAGTTGCTATTGGACACTGCACGCAGAGGCCCTGGTGGTCATGTTGGAGCCTTCACCCCCGCCTTCGCCCCCGCTCTTTCCCTCTCCAGCCTCCAGCTAGAGGCTGACCTTGGCAGAGCCTGATGGGGGGTGGGGGGGAGCTCCACATATGCCCACTGAACCAACCTACTCAGCCAGTGCAGGTTTACTGATGCCTGGAAACACATACACACAGAACAGAAATACAGACACGTGCACACACGGACAGGCACATGCAGAGAACAGACACACAGAACAGACACACACACAGAATGCACTTCCACACACACACACAGCCCTTGGACAAGTGGAGCCCCCCCAAGCTTGCAGATGTCCTGTCTCTCTCTCTCGCTCTCTGTTTCTCTTTTCCCTCTGTTTCGGATTTGTTTTCTCTTTCTCTTTTTTAAATATTTTTTTCACCTCATGATTCCTCTATCTCTCACTGTTTTGTTCTTATCGGTATGTAGTGAGGGAGACGCGGCGTCGGACCATTACGCAGAGTTCACCCGCCGCTTTCGACCACCCGCCTGAGGGTCGAGCGGCAGGTGAACGACTGTTCCATAGAAGGCAGGGGACAAGGAGCGCGCAGGATTTTGCATTGGACTTCCGGGCCCTGGCTGCCAGCGCGGGATGGAATGACAGGGCCCTGATCGATCACTACCGGTGCAGTCTGCGTGAGGACGTCTGTCGGGAGTTGGCCTGCCGGGACACCACCCTCACATTGGACCAGCTGGTGGACCTGTCCATCCGGCTGGACAACCTGCTGACTTCCCGCGATTGTCCGGATCGGGGCCTGTCAGATCCATTCCCCAGCACCTCCGCTCTGACACCCATGGAGCTGGGAGTTGCTGCCCTTAGGGCGACCGGAGGAGGAGCCATTCCCTAAACCATCTGTGGCTGCTGAGGGCACACTGCTGGTCGGTGCTGGGGGGGTTCCTCAGGGAGTCGAGGCAGCAGGCAGGGCACAATCATGTCAACCCAGGTGAGTCAGCACCAGGCTCATCCTGAGTTTCCCCCGCATTCCCAGCATAAGGCGCTCGTAGATTCAGGTGCAGCTGGGAATTTAAACGTGTTAACCCTCGCAAGGCTGCAGGCCCAGACGGCATCCCCAGCCGCGCCCTCAGAGCATACGCAGACCAGCTGGCTGGTGTGTTTACGGACATATTCAATCGATCCCTATCCTAGTCTGCTGTTCCCACATGCTTCAAGAGAGCCACCATTGTTCCTGTTCCCAAGAAAGCTAAGGTAACTGAGCTAAACGACTACCGCCCCGTAGCACTCACCTCCGTCATCATGAAGTGCTTTGAGAGACTAGTCAAGGACCATATCACCTCCACCCTACCTGACACCCTAGACCCACTCCAATTTGCTTACCGCCCAAATAGGTCCACAGGCGATGCAATCTCAACCACACTGCACACTGCCCTAACCCATCTGGACAAGAGGAATAGCTATGTGAGAATGCTATTCATCGACTACAGCTCAGCATTTAACACCATAGTACCCTCCAAACTCGACATCAAGCTCGAGACCCTGGGTCTCGACCCCGCCCTGTGCAACTGGGTACTGGACTTCCTGACGGGCCTCCCCAGGTGGTGAGGGTAGGTAACAACATCTCCACCCCGCTCATCCTCAACCCTGGGGCCCCACAAGGGTGTGTTCTGAGCCCTCTCCTGTACTCCCTGTTCACCCACGACTGCGTGGCCACGCACGCCTCCAACTCAAACATCAAGTTTGCAGACGACACAACAGTGGTAGGCTTGATTACCAACAACGACGAGACGGCCTACAGGGAGGAGGTGAGGGCCCTCGGAGTGTGGTGTCAGGAAAATAACCTCACACTCAACGTCAACAAAACTAAGGAGATGATTGTGGACTTCAGGAAACAGCAGAGGGAACACCCCCCTATCCACATCGATGGAACAGTAGTAGAGAGGGTAGTAAGTTTTAAGTTCCTCGGCGTACACATCACAGACAAACTGACACAGACAGCATCGTGAAGAAGGCGCCGCAGCGCCTCTTCAACCTCAGGAGGCTGAAGAAATTCAGCTTGTCACCAAAAGCACTCAAATACTTCTACAGATGCACAATCGAGAGCATCCTGTCGGGCTGTATCACCGCCTGGTACGGCAACTGCTCCGCCCACAACCGTAAGGCTCTCCAGAGGGTATTGAGGTCTGCACAACGCATCACCGGGGGCAAACTACCTGCCCTCCAGGACACCTACACCACCCGATGTCACAGGAAGGCCATAAAGATCTTCAAGGACAACAACCACCTGAGCCACTGCCTGTTCACCCCGCTATCATCCAGAAGGCGAGGTCAGTACAGGTGCATCAAAGCTGGGACCGAGAGACTGAAAAACAGCTTCTATCTCAAAGCCATCAGACTGTTAAACAGCCACCACTAACATTGAGTGGCTGCTGCCAACACACTGACTCAACTCCAGCCACTTTAATAATGGGAATTGATGTAAAATATATCACTAGCCACTTTAAACAATGCTACTTAATATAATGTTTACATACCCTACATTATTTATCTCATATGTATATGTATATACTGTACTCTATATCATCTACTGCATCTTTATGTAACACATGTATCACTAGCCACTTTAAACTATGCCACTTTGTTTACATACTCATCTCATATGTATATACTGAACTCGATAACATCTACTGCATCTTGCCTATGCCGCTCTGTACCATAACTCATTCATATATCTTTATGTACATATTCTTTATCCCTTTACACTTGTGTGTATAAGGTAGTAGTTTTGGAATTGTTAGCTAGATTACTCGTTGGTTATTACTGCATTGTCAGAACTAGAAGCACAAGCATTTCGCTACACTCACATTAACATCTGCTAGCCATGTGTATGTGACAAATACAATTTGATTTGATTTGATTTGAATTCTATTGACCGTTCAATTGCCCATAGTTTAGGGATCCCCCGTGTTCCTGTGGATATGCCCTTCCCTGTGCACTCCCTAGAAAGTTGACCATTAGGGTCAGGGCTGATTAGGGAGGCCACCGCTCCACTAAACATGGTTACGCAGGAGGGTCATAAGGAAAGAATCAGTCTCTTCCTCGTTTTTTCTCCTGCATTTCCCATGGTGATGGGCCTACCCTGGTTAGCCTGTCATGACCCCACTATTTCGTGGCAACAGAGGGCTCTCAATTGGTGGTCACGAGAGTGCTCAGGGAGGTGTGTGGGTGTTTCCATCGGTGTGACTACGGTGGAAAGTCCAGACAGGTCTCCACCGTGCGCATCCCCTCAGAATATGCCAATTTGGCTCTCGCCTTCTGTAAGAAGAGGGCGACTAAATTACCACCTCATCGACGGGGGGATTGTGCGATAAATCTCCTGGTAGACGCAACACTTCCCAGGAGTCATGTGTATCCTCTGTCGTAGGAGGAGATGGTGGCTATGGAAACATATGTCTCCGAATCCCTGGGGCAGGGATACATTCGGCCCTCCACTTCACCTGCTTCCTCGTGTGTCTTTTTTGTGAATTAGAAGGATGGGGATCTGCGCCCGTATATTGACTATTGAGGTATAAATCAGATCACTGTGAGGTACAGCTACCCTCTGCCTGTCATCGCCAGTGCGATCAAGTCAATGCATGGGGCACACGTCTTCACAATATTGGATCTCAGGAGCGCTTACAACCTGGTGCGTATCCGGGAGGAAGAAGAGTGGAAGAAGGCATTTAGTACCAACTCTGGGCACTATGAGTACCTCGTCGTACAGGTTGATGAATGCTCCATCAGTCTTCCAGGCCTTTGTTGACGAGATTTTCCGGGACCAAATCTCGGGACCTGCACGGGCAGGGTGTAATGGTGTATATCGACGACATTCTGATATACTCCACACGCGCCGAGCATGTGTCCCTGGTGCGCAGGGTGCTTGGTCGACTGTTGGAGCATGTGTAGGGTACCGCATTTCCACTTCAGGGGTGGAGATGGAGAGTGACCGCATGCGTAATTGGCCGACTCCCACCACGGCAAAGGAAGTGCAGCGGTTTCTAGGGTTTGCCAACTAGGTTTATCCGGGATTTTGGTCAGGTAGCAGCTCCCATTCCCTCACTGCTGAAGGAGGGAACGGTGCTATTACAGTGGTTGGCTGAGGTGGACAGGGCTTTTGGTCACCAGAAGGCTCTGTTTACCTAGGCTCCCGTGCTGACTCATCCGGATCCCTCTTTGGCGTTCATAGTGGAGGTGGATGCGTCCGAGGCTGGGATAGGAGCCGTGCTCTCACAGCACTCGGTCACGCCACCAAAGCTCCGCCCCTGTGCTTTCTTTTCAAAGAAGCTCAGCCCGGCGGAGCGAAACTATGATGTGGGGGACCGGGAGCTATTGGCTGTTGTCAAGGCTCTGAAGACGTGGAGAAATTGGCTTGAGGGGGCTAAACACCCTTTTCTCATCTGGACTGTCCACCACAATCTGGAGTACATCCGGGCGGCGAGGAGACTGATCCCTCTCCAGGCAAGGTGGGGCATGTTCTTTACCCATTTAGTTTTCACTCTGTCTTACAGACCAGGTTCCCAGAATGCTAAGGCAGACCACTGTCCCAGATGTATGACACAGAGGCGCGGTCCATGGATCACACTCCTATACTTCCGGCCTCTTGCCTGGTGGCACCGGTGGTGTGGGAGCTGGACGCGGACATAGAGCGGACGTTATGCACAGAGCCCACTCCCCCCCAGTATCCAGCTGCGTGCCTGTACGTTCCGTCTGCTGTCTGCGACCAATCTATTGTGCCCACACATCATCCTCTTCTGGTCATCCTGGCATCGGTCGGACGGTGCGTTGCCTTAGTGGGAAGTACTGGTGGTCCATCTTGGCCAAGGACATGAGGGTTTACTCCTGCTCAGTGTGCGCCCAGTGCAAGGCTCCCAGGCACCTGGCCAGAGGGAAGTTACAACCCCTACCTGTTCTATAACGGCTGTGGTCGCACCTGTCGGTGGACTTCCTGACAGATCTTCCTCCCTCACATGGCAACACCACGATCCTGGTCGTTGTGGATCGGTTTTCTAAGTCCTGCCGTCTCCTCCCTTTGCCCGGTCTCCCTACGGCCCCACAGACTGTGGAGGCCTTGTTCACTCACGTCTTCCGGCACTACGGGATGCCTGTGGATATAGTCTCTGATCGGGGTCCCCAGTTCACGTCAAGGGTCTGGAGAGCGTTCATGGAACATCTGGGGGTCTCGGTCAGCCTCACCTCAAGTTTTCACCCCGGGAGTAACGGGCAGGTGGAGAGAGTAAACCAGGATGTGGGTAGGTTTCTGCTGTCATATTGCCAGGACCGGGCAGGGGAGTGGGCGGCGTTCATCCCCTGGGCAGAAATGTCCCAAAACTCACTCCGCCACTCCTCCACTAACCTCTCTCCTTTCCAATGCGTACTGGGTATCAGCTGGTTCTGGCACCTTGGCATCAGAGCCAGATCGAAGCTCCGGTGGTGGAGAAATGGTTTAAGTGCTCGGAGGAGAACTGGGACACCGCCCTTGTGCACCTGCAATGGGCTGTGAGGCAGCAGAAGGTGAGCGCCGACCGCCACTGCAGTGAGGCCCAGGTGTTCTCACCGGGGTCCGGGTCTGGCTCTCGACCCGAAACCTGCTCCTCCGCCTGCCCTGCCGGAAGCTGGGTTCGCGGTTTGTGGGGCCATTCAAAGTCCTGAGGAGACTGAATGAGGTATGCTACAGGTTACAGCTTCCCCCAGATTACTGTATTAATCCCTAGTTCCATGTGTCTCTCCTCAGGCCGGTGGTGGCTGGTCCACTCAGGAGTCTGAGGAGTGGGAGGTTTCTCCGCCCCCTCTGGACATCGAGGGGCCACCGGCGTATGCTGTTCGAGCCATCCTGGACTCGAGGCATCGGGAGTGGGAGGGGTACGGTCCGGAGGAGAGATGCTGTGTGCCGGTGGAGGACGTCTTGGACCCTTCATTGCTGTGGGAGTTCCACCGTCTCCATCCGGATCACACTGCGCCTCGTCCTCCGGGCTGCTGGAGCCGCGCGTCAAGGGGGGGTACTGTCACAACTTCCACCGAAGTCGGTCCCTCTCCTTGTTCGGGCGGCGTTTGGTGGTCGATGTCACCGTCCTTCTAGCCATCGCCGATCCACTTTTCATTTTCCATTTGTTTTGTCTTTGTCTTACACACCTGGTTTCAATTCCCCAATTACTTGTTCATTATTTAACCCTCTGTTCCCCCATGTTTGTTTGTGAGTGATTGTTTTTATGTAATACGGTCTGTTTATGTGGGCTCGCGTTTTTTGTATTGTATTTGTCTATGTTGAGTAAAATATGTTTATTTACTCATATCTGCTGTCCTGTGCCTGACTCCTCTACACCAGCTACACACAGACTACATTACAGATGGATCATTGATGGATCATGTGAAATAAATGCTATTAACCACCCCCAGCCACATCCAGATAAGTGTATGGGTTACTATTGTCTAGACATGTACACATGTTCATGAAATACAATAGATGGCCGTAATCACCCCAAGACACACCTGTCTAACTTGATGGGTCTTGTAATCATCTGGTAAAGTATAGTCTTTTGTTTAGACATGTAGAAGTAACCTAATGCTGCTTTGAAAACAACAACCGAGAACTCGGACAAATACAAGTTTACGACACTTTGATATCTCTAACTTGCAGCTGTTTAGGCTAAGTCTAGCACAAATTAGATTGAGCAATGAAGCCACACTCGTGGTTTTCTTAAATCAAACTAGTTTTTGACAGTATGGCCCAATTACCATGGAAGGATTTAGAAGGGAAGAACTGCCTCAGACTTGTATGCCACCGGCGCCTGGGATCCGCACTATATTCAGCTGTTGCAACAGCTAATTTTTCAATGGCTGTCCGCTGGTCACAAACACAAAAGGCAGCTTAAACATCTTCAATTAAACCGTTACTGCGTTAAAATACACATATACATTTGTGAACAACCACAATCCGTAAGGCTCAAATAGACAATGAGAGAGCATCAGTGTGATTCACATCAATGCACTATGTAGATACAGTATCAATAATAAGTGATATCCATATAACCTGTAGGCTACACCAATGCTGTCGTCCTTACCTCCAAGTGTTTATTCAAGTTGAATAATCTTTGGATGCTGACAGCTGTCGCAACATTGGAAGAAGTACACTGCTCAAAAAAATAAAGGGAACACTTAAACAACACAATATAACTCAAAGTCAATCACACTTCTGTGAAATCACTGTTCACTTAGGAAGCAACACTGATTGACAAAAAATGTCACATGGTGTTGTGCAAATGGAATAGACAACAGGTGGAAATTATAGGCAATTAGCAAAACACCCCCAATAAAGGAGTGGTTCTGCAGGTGTTTTGGTCACTTTTGAATGCTGGCGGTGCTTTCACTCTAGTGGTAGCATGAGACGGAGTCTACAACCCACACAAGTGGCTCAGGTAGTGCAGCTCATCCAGGATGGCACATCAATGCGAGCTGTGGCAAGAAGGTTTGCTGTGTCTGTCAGCATAGTGTCCAGAGCATGGAGGCGCTACCAGGAGACAGGCCAGTACATCAGGAGACGTGGAGGAGGCCGTAGGAGGGAAACAACTCAGCAGCAGGACCGCTACCTCCGCCTTTGTTCAAGAAGGAGCAGGAGGAGCACTGTCAGAGCCCTGCAAAATGACCTCCAGCAGGCCACAAATGTGCATGTGTCTTCTCAAACGGTCACAAACAGACTCCATGAGGGTGGTATGAGGGCCCGACGTCCACAGGTGGGGGTTGTGCTTACAGCCCAACACCGTGCAGGACGTTGGGCATTTGCCAAAGAACACCAAGATTGGCAAATTCGCCACTGGCGCCCTGTGCTCTTCACAGATGAAAGCAGGTTCACACTGAGCACATGTGACAGATGTGACAGAGTCTGGAGACGCCGTGGAGAACGTTCTGCTGCCTGCAACATCCTCCAGCATTACCGGTTTGGCGGTGGGTCAGTCATGGTGTGGTGTGGCATTTCTTTGGGGGGGCGCACAGCCCTCCATGTGCTCGCCAGAGGTAGCCTGACTGCCATTAGGTACCGAGATGAGATCCTCAGACCCCTTGTGAGACCATATGCTGGTGCGGTTGGCCCTGGGTTTCTCCTAATGCAAGACAATGCTAGACCTCATGTGGCTGGAGTGTGTCAGCAGTTCCTGCAAGAGGAAGGCATTGATGCTATGGACTGGCCCGCCCGTTCCCAAGACCTGAATCCAATTGAGCACATCTTGGACATCATGTCTCACTCCATTGCACCAGACTGTCCAGGAGTTGGCGGATGCTTTAGTCAAGTTCTGGGAGGAGATCCCTCAGGAGACCATCCGCCACCTCATCAGGAGCATGCCCAGGCGTTGTAGAGAGGTCATACCTCGCTGGTCATGTGGAGGCCACACACACTACAGAGCCTCATTTTGACTTGTTTTAAGGACCTTACATCAAAGTTGGATCAGCCTGTAGTGTGGTTTTCCACTTTAATTTTGAGTGTGACTCCAAATCCAGACCTCCATGGGTTGATAAATTGGATTTCCATTGATCATTTTTGTGTGATTTTGTTGTCAGCACATTCAACTATGGAAAGAAAAAAGTATTTAATAAGAATATTTCATTCATTCAGATCTAGGATGTGTTATTTTAGTGTTCACTTAATTTTTTTGTGCAGTGTACATAGCTTGGCCTACAAAAGCCTATTCCTGCGATCAATCAAAACATTTGGTGTCATCATCCTGGTCAATGACTTGTGGTCAGACTCACTCAGACAGAACACATTTAAACTTGTGCCGTTTTTTTGAATGCCATTGAGAAAACAGAAAGATGTCAAATAATTTTTGCACAATTTTAAAGTAATTCTAGAAGTAATCATCTAATCACAACATTTTTGCTGGTAACAACAGATCATATTTGCAGATGTTTTTGTAATCAGTTAAATATAATGAATTACATGAAATCCCTTACTCCCCAACCCTTATTGGTACTGTAGATTTGATGTGGTAAACAAATAAATACTTTATTTATATTGTATGGAATGCTTGTGAAATAGACTAATCGCCCTTAGTCTGGTCATAAAGGACTACATTTTTCCGATGATAACACCAACCAGGCGAACATATCTTGAAAGACTGGTTGCAAGCATCACTAAGGTAACACCGACATCATCTTTTAGGGGGCAGTAATGAGGTGACCAATAATGGCTGCAATTGAGATTGGCTGACTCTCACAAACACTATAGTTTTCTCCGTTTGTTTTGCTTTACGACCACCACATGCGTCTTTGGACTCGTCTGAAATTGGTAAAGCCGATCTGCCAACTTATGTCTGTAGCGTCCAATGGCAGTCAATTAGTTGTTTAAAACCTTAAAAATAAGAGACATTTAGCTTAATTGCTAAGCACTACTAGTCACTTATTCATCTTCATGTAATATCTAATCATTAGGTGTAGTCTTTACTCTTGTCACCTTCTCCATGTATTTGAAGTGTTGTTGTAGGATACGTGTTGTAGGCTACATTTATCCAAGCAGCCCATGCAGCAGTAAATGGCTGTAATTATAACCCATTACAATTAACACGACTCACAGAAAGCATCCTGCCATCCCCTCTCCCTCAGTCTGTCACCTCCTTCTATCCATCCCTTGACATCTCTCCTTGAAACTCTATCCATCCATCTGTAAATCTCTTCCCTCTTTCAATCCATCCAGCGTTTCCCTCCATCCAGCCTCATCCTTTCATCCATCCCCCATCCCTCCTTTTCCACCATTATACCCCTCCTTCCAGTCGCTGTATCCATCCATTCATCCATCCATTCCCTCTATTCATGTGGAGATCATTATTCCGTGACGAAGAGAGTGTTAAGTGAAAAGACCAGATATCTACAGTAAAACAGGGGGATATTAAATACGGAGCAGGTGGGCCAAGCTCACTACACTACTACATTACAATCATCTCTCTCTCTCACTACAGTGTATCTCTGTGTGTGTGTGTGTGTGCGTGCAAGTGTATTTGTGAATCAGTGTGTGTGTATGATTGTGTCTGTGTGTGTGTATGATTGTGTCTGTGTGTGTGGTTGTGAATCATCAGGGTAGTCTGTGATCCTATAGTGCTAGCTAGTTCCAGGGTCTATCAGCCATGCAAATGAGCCGTGGTTCCTTTACCTAAATTAACAGTCCCAGGGGACAGTGTGGTGAATAACATGAGCTCTCCTCTCCTCCGCTCTCCACTTTCCAGTCTCCAGTGACAGGCATTGTGGAGCACAACACAACACAATGCTTCATTAAGACTGACAATTGTGGGGAGAAAACAGAGATGGGTATGTGGTGTGGTGGTGGTATTTGATTGTGGGTACCGATATGCAGGGATGTGTATCAGTGAATGGGCCAAATAACATTATGAGCATCAGAAAAATAATAAATAAATAAATAAAAATACAAAGAAATACAATTATGTGTTTTGGGTTACTTACTCCTGCAAATGTTCACTAAAATATAATCAGTATCCTATACATGTTATTGGTAGCTCAGGAGCATAATTTCTACTTTGATGAATGAATTATATTCCACATTTTCTGCAATATATCTCTTTTTGTATTTTGCATATTCTCTTTTCCCTTTGAATGGGGTAGGAGGTCTCCAGTGTTCTTCCCCAGCGATGAGAGGCAGAGAGAGAGAGAAACAAATAAACCAAAATAAAAGCTAAGTCTTCTTGTGTTTTGCTGATAAAAACAAAGCTTTGACTCAATTTGGCATGAGGGTCTGCTATATAAATTGATGAAAGCACCAGAACAGTCTGCAGCACCTGGCCTCACCCTACTAAAATCTGAAGTCAAATGTCTACTGCTTGCTGATGATCTGGTGCTTCTGTCCCCAACCAAGGTAGGCATATAGCAGCACCTATATCTTCTGCACAGATTCTGTCAGACCTGGGCCCTGACAGTGAAACTCAGTAAAACAAAAATAATCCAAAAAAGGTCCAGCTGCAAGGACCACAAATACAAATTCCATGTAGACTCTGTTGCTCTAGAGCACACAACAAATTATACCTACCTCTGTAAGGGATTTCTTCCATTGACGGAGAGGCGGACCAAAGCGCAGCGTGGTTATTTTGACTCATGTTTTAATAAATCACTTCACATTAACAAACTAACAAAAACAAGAAACGTGAAAACCCAAAACAGCCCTATCTGGTGCAAAACACAGAGACAGGAACAATCACCCACAAACACACAGTGAAACCAAGGCTACCTAAGTATGATTCTCAATCAGAGACAACTAATGACACCTGCCTCTGATTGAGAACCATACTAGGCCGAAACATAGAAATACCCAAATCGTAGAAAAACAAACATAGACTGCCCACCCAACTCACGCCCTGACCATACTAAATAAATACAAAACCAAGGAAATAAAGGTCAGAACGTGACAGTACCCCCCCCCCCCCCCCCCCCCAAAGGTGCGGACTCCGGCCGCAAAACCTTGACCTATAGGGGAGGGTCTGGGTGGGCGTCTGTCCGCGGTGGCGGCTCTGGCGCGGGACGCGGACCCCACTTCACTATTGTCTTAGTCCGCCTCATTGTCCGCCTCCATGGCTCTCTAACCCTGGCAACCCCTCTCCATGACCCCACTGGACAGAGGGGCAGCTGCTCGGGACAGAGGGGCGGCTGCTCGGGACAGAGGGGCGGCTGCTCGGGACAGAGGGGCGGCTGCTCGGGACAGAGGGGCGGCTGCTCGGGACAGAGGGGCGGCTGCTCGGGACAGAGGGGCGGCTGCTCGGGACAGAGGGGCGGCTGCTCGGGACAGAGGGGCGGCGGCTCGGGACAGAGGGGCGGCTGCTCGGGACAGAGGGGCGGCGGCTCGGGACAGAGTGGCGGCGGCTCGGGACAGAGGGGCGGCGGCTCGGGACAGAGGGGCGGCGGCCCCTGGCTGACTGGCGGCCCCTGGCTGACTGGCAGATCTGGAAGAGTCTGGTTGACTGGCAGATCTGGAAGAGTCTGGTTGACTGGCAGATCTGGAAGAGTCTGGTTGACTGGCAGATCTGGAAGAGTCTGGTTGACTGGCAGATCTGGAAGGGTCTGGTTGACTGGCAGATCTGGAAGGGTCTGGTTGACTGGCAGATCTGGAAGAGTCTGGTTGACTGGCAGATCTGGAAGAGTCTGGCTGACTGGCGGCACTGGAAGAGTCTGGCTGACTGGCGGCACTGGCGGCCCCTGGCTGACTGGCGGAACTGGCGGCCCCTGGCTGACTGGCGGCCCCTGGCTGACTGGCGGCACTGGCGGCCCCTGGCTGACTGGCGGCACTGGCGGCCCCTGGCTGACTGGCGGCCCCTGGCTGACTGGCGGCACTGGCGGCCCCTGGCTGACTGGCGGCACTGGCGGCCCCTGGCTGACTGGCGGCACTGGCGGCCCCTGGCTGACGGGCGGCACTGGCGGCTCCTGGCAGACGGGCGGCACTGGCGGCTCCTGGTAGACGGGCGGCACTGACGGCTCCTGGCAGACGGGCGGCACTGGCGGCACTGGGCAGACTGGCGGCACTGGCGGCGCTAGGCAGACTGGCGGCGCTGGGCAGACGGGCGGCACTGGCGGCGCTGGGCAGACGGGCGGCTCAGGCGGCGCTGGGCAGACGGGTGGCTCAGGCGGCGCTGGGCAGACGGGTGGCTCAGGCGGCGCTGGAGAGGAGGGAGACTCCGGCAGCGCTGGACAAGCGAGGCGCACTGTAGGCCTGATGCGTGGTGCTGGCACTGGTGGTACTGGGCCGAGGTTACGCACAGGAAGCCTGGTGCGGGGAGCTGCTACCGGAGGGCTGGGGTGTGGAGGTGGTACTGGAAAGACCGGACCGTGCAGGCGCACTGGAGCTCTTGAGCACCGATTCTGCCCAACCTTATCCGGTTGAATGGTCCCGGTCGCCCTGCCAGTGCGGCAAGGTGGAATAGCCCGCACTGGGCTATGCAGGCGAACCGGAGACACCGTGTGCAAGGCTGGTGCCATGTAAGCCGGCCCAAGGAGACGCACTGGGGACCAGATGCGTAGAGCCGGCTTCATGGCACTTGGCTCGACGCTCACTCTAGCCCGGCCGATACGCGGAGCTGGAATGTACCGCACTGGGCTATGCACCCGCACTGGAGACACCGTGCGCACCATAGCATAACACGGTGCCTGCCCGGTCTCTCTAGCCCCCCGGTAAGCACAGGGAGTCTGCCCAGGTCTCCTACCTGGCGTAGCAATACTCCCTGTTAGCCCCCCCCCAAGAAATTTTTGGGGCTGACTCCCGGGCTTCCTTGCCAACCGTGTTCCCTCATATCGCCGGCTCCTCTCTCTGGCTGCCTCTGCTCTCCTCGCTGCCTCCACCTGTTCCCATGGAAGGCAATCCTTTCCCGCCAGGATCTCCTCCCATGTGTAGCAACCCTTGCCGTCCAACACATCGTCCCAAGTCCATTCCTCTTTGCGCCGCTGTTGCTTCTCCTGCTGCTGCTTTTGCCGTTGCCCGTTACCACGCCGCTTGGTCCTGTTGTGGTGGGTGATTCTGTAAGGGATTTCTTCCATTGACAGAGAGGCGGACCAAAGCGCAGCGTGGTTATTTTGACTCATGTTTTAATAAATCACTTCACATTAACAAACTAACAAAAACAAGAAACGTGAAAACCCAAAACAGCCCTATCTGGTGCAAAACACAGAGACAGGAACAATCACCCACAAACACACAGTGAAACCCAGGCTACCTAAGTATGATTCTCAATCAGAGACAACTAATGACACCAGCCTCTGATTGAGAACCATACTAGGCCGAAACATAGAAATACCCAAATCATAGAAAAACAAACATAGACTGCCGACCCAACTCACGCCCTGACCATACTAAATAAATACAAAACCAAGGAAATAAAGGTCAGAACGTGACAACCTCGGCCTAAGCATCAGCACCACAGGTAACTTCCACAAAGCTGTCAACAATATGAGAGACAAAGCAAGAAGAGCCTTCTATGCCATCAAAATGAACATCAAATTCGATATCCCAATTAGGATCTGGCTAAAAATACTTGAATTAGTTATAGAACCCATTGCCCTTTATGGTTGAGGTCTGTGGTCCGCTCACCATCCAATAATTCACAAAATGGGACAAACATCAAATTGAGACTCTGCATGCAGAATTTTGCAAAAACATCCTCCGTGTACAACGTAAAACACCAAATAATGCATGCAGAGACGAATTAGGACGACACCCGCTAATGATCAAAATCCAGGAAAGAGCTACAACCACCTAAAAGGAAATGATTCCTAAACTTTCCATAACAAAGCCATCACCTCCAGAGAAATGAGCCTAGAGAAGAGTCCCCTCAGACTCCACAGAGCACTAACAGCAACACAGTTAGATCAAACCGAATCATGAGAAAACAAAAAGATAATTACATAACACATTTGAAAGAATCAACCAAACATACTGAGCAAATTGGAATGCTATTTGACCCTTAACAGAGAGTACACAATGGCAGAATAGTTGACCACTGTGACTGACAGAAAAAAAACTTGATTTTGAGTATGAGCATAGCCTTGCTATGAAGAGAGGCCGCTGTAGGCAGACCTGACACTCGACAGAAAACAGGCTATGTGCACACTGCCTGCAAAATAAGGTGGTAACTGAGCTGCACTTCCTAACCTCCAGCCAAATGTATGACCATATTAGGGACACATACAGTGTATTCAGAAAGTATTCAGACCCCTTGAATTTTTGTAACGTTACAGCCTTGTCTAAAATAGATTTTTTTTGACTCATCAATCCACACACAATACCCCATAATGACAAAGCAAAAACAAGTTTACAATACATTTTTGCAAATGTATTAAAAAATAAATGTTAAAATCACATTTACATAAGTATTCCGACCGTTTACTCAGTACTTTGCTGAAGCACTTTTGGCAGCGATTACAGCCTTGAGTTTTCTTTGGTTTGACACTACAAGCTTGGCACGACTGTATTTGGGGAGTTTCTCCCATTCTTCTCTTCAGATCCTCTCAAGCTCTGTCAGGTTGGATGGGGAGCGTTGCTTGCTTTTTTCAAAAGCTACCATGTGCCTTTTATTGAGGAGTGACTTCCGTCTAGCCACTCTAGCATAAAGGCCTGATTGGTAGAGTGCTGCAGAGATGGTTGTCCTTCTGGAAGGTTCTCCCATCTCCACAGAGAAACTCTTGAGCTCTGTTAGAGTGACCATCGTGTTATTGGTCACCTCCATGACCAAGGCCCTTCTCCCCCAATTGCTCAGTTTGGCTGGGCAGCCAGCTCTAGGAAGAGTCTTGGTGGTTCCAAACTTTTTCCATTTAAGAATGATGGAGGCCACTGTGTTGTTGGGCACCTTCAATGCTGCAGACATTTTGTGGTACTCTTCCCCAGATCTGTGCCTCAACACAATCCTGTCTCGGAGCTCTATGGACAATTCCGTCGATCTAATGGCTTGGTCTTTGCTCTGACACCCACTGTCAACTGTGGGACCTTATATAGACATATATGCCTTTCCAAATCATGTCCAATCAATTGAATATACTAAAGTTGGACTCCAATCAAGTTGTATATCTCAAGGATGATCAATGGAAACCGGATGCACCTGAGCTTAATTGTATGCTCATAGCAAGGGGTCTGAATTATGTAAATAAGCTATTTCTGATTTTTATTTGTAATAGATTTGCAAAAATGTCTTAAAACCTGCTTTCACTTTTTCATATTGGGGTATTGTGTGTAGCTGTGGTGAGGAAAACAATTCATTTAATCCATTTTAGAATAACAAAACGTGGAAAAAGCGAAGGGATCAGAATACTTTCTGAATGCACTTTATTTCCTCAGATTACACAGACCCACAAAGAATTTGAAAACAAATCCAATTTTGAAAAACTCCCATATCTATTAGGTGACATACCACAGTGTGCCATCACTTCACCAAGATTTGTGACCTGTTGCCACAAGAAAAGGACAACCAGTGAAGCACAAACACCATTGTAAATACAAACCATATTTATGTTTATTTATTTTCCCTTTTGTACTTCAACTATTTGCACATATTTACAACACTGTCCATAGCCATAATATCAACCAACTCTCACAGTCTCACTGCAGAATTCATCAATGTTCTCCAAATGTCAAATTTCAAAGTGTTTTTGTTGCTCCTGCTGCTCTGTGTCGTTCATCCTGCTGCACTTTCACATTCTATTTCTCTACACGTCAAATTTAGAAAGTCAAGAGTAAGGTAAGGGTTAAGTTTTGGGATAGGGTTAAAACACATAGTTTAGACACTTATTCCAAATGGGTTACAACAAAAAATACAAAACCAGTGTCCACGACTGGGATTGAAAACACAACCTTCTGATCCAAAGTCATGGGATTACCCAAGCCTACTTGATGGTAAAAGCACTCCCTGTTTCCCCTAGTGGCTGGTTTTTGAAGACATTTCCCGGCGTCCTCAGGACATCAATAGATGTCCAATTTCGACGTCAATCTTGAGCGATCACAGGGAGTGCTTTTACCATCCTTGATTAATATAACATTTGAATTGTATCTATTCTTTTGAAACATTTGTGAGTGTACTGTGTACTTTTAATTTCTGATAGTTTATTTCACATTTGTTAATTATCTATTTCACTTGCTTTGGCAATGTAAACATATGTTTCCAATGGCAATGAAGCCCTTTCATTGGAATTAAATTGAGAGAGAGAACGCTGCCTGCCTGGCTGCCTGAGTGGACCACGGAAGTGTTGGAAACCTCCCACGAGGGGCCCTGTGTAATTCGATGCATGCTGTTCAAGCTTAGAGTATATTGTCTTCCCATTGCTTATGAAGCCTCCACCCACTGGCCCACCCTACATTTAGCTGATCATGTGACATGGGCGGGCAGGCTAAGTCATTTGCAAGTACAACAGTTCTCTGTGCAGCTCCCCATTCATTTCCTGAGAACTGCGAGAGCTCAGCAGCTGAGCGACAGAAGGGGAGGGAGCTGTGCACACACAGAGAGAGAGAGAGAGAGAGAGAGAGAGAGCGAGAGAGCGAGAGAGGGGAGCGAGAGATAGGACTGGAGAAGAGAACTGTTTTCTACGGCTCTGCAGCTTCTGACAAGGTCTGTGCACATTTTTACTCCTGTTCTTCTCACGCTGTGGTTCTCATTTGTCATCTTTGTGGGATTGTGTCTAAGTGTGCGTGTGTGTGTGTGTGGTTCAGCTGTCATAGCTGAACCACATATGACAACTCCTTGTTACCTAGGTACCTACCGCACACTGGCTGGCTGGCTGACCATGCATGCCATTGTGTTGGGTTGCTGTCAGAAGGAAACTGAATCAGTGTAACACTGCTAGGGACTGGACTTGTAACACCTATTTTCGATGTGAATGCACAAGCTGTGAGATTATAATGATAATAATGATTATAATGAGGAATGACTGTAGACATCAGCATAACCACAGGTTGTGATGCATTTAAATACTGCTTCAACCTCTGTCATGTGTTCTTGGCAGTGCTTTAGCTTGTTTTAACGCAATAGTGGTCTATAGTTTGAAGTCATTGTTTTTTCTTCTGTGTTTGAGAAATAGTTTTTACTAAATTAGCTGGTGAAGATTTGGGTGAGAGTACAGTATAATAGGAGAATGTCAGGAGAAATAGTGCAGGATCCAAACTCCTTAGGAATTGCCCAAAAAGTTTGCTGGTTGTCACAGCTTTTTTTGCATGTGATAGCTGCTTGTGTGTTTCTGTGAGTGAGTGTGTACGTGTGTGTGTAGGACAGCCTTGTTTGCCTCCCGTAAGGAAGCAGCAGAACCACAGAGAGACATGGCTGTTCGCAATGGGTTAAACATTCAGAAGCTCGGGTAGCAGAGGAAGGACACTGAGGGGGAGGTGTGTGTGTGTGTTAGTATGTGTGTGTGTACGTATATGCGTTGGGCGGGTGTTGCATGGCTGGTGTCTTGGATGTCATCGGCAGTGACTCTGACTTCCAGAGGGGTAATAATCATTGGTATTGATGGGTGTCTGTCACTGGGCTCAGAGGCTCAACTCAACACAGGCAGGGCTATGGGAGGGTGGCTGAGCGGGGGATGTGGCTGGGGGCTGGCCCTGGCCTGTTCTTTTCAATTACAGAGGACTGGGCCAGAGCTGTCAGCAAAGGCATTTGTACACTGGGGGTTGGGGGTCAGGGAAAGGCAAGGAGGGGCCCCCCAGGGGACTGGGGAGGGAGGGAGTTGGAGACTCTGGCCCCTGTTCCTGGGTCTGATGTGGAAACTGAGTACTGACCTGCATGACTTTACCCCTGTGCTGGAGAGAGGCCCCGTCCCTGCCTTCAACACTGTGACAGCCACGGGGTGTGTGTATATGTGTGTGTGTGTGTGTGTGTGTGTGTGTGTGTGTGTGTCTGTGTCTGTGTCTATGTGTCTGTGTGTGTTTGTGTGTGTGTGTGTGTGTGCTGCTCAAGGGTATTCATGGAGCCAGATTAGTGCTCATTTCAACTTTCACTTTAAATCCATTTACCATGGGCCCCTTTCACTCAGCAATAGTACACTTTAGAGGGGGTAATTTACGTACCTTAGCATTTACACTGAACATAATTGTCAAATTTATTAAAACTCATATTTAATCAATATATTTTTATTGCAAATATTACTTACATTTATACACAACATAGTATTGGGCAAACGTTTAGCCTAATCCTGGAACCAAAATCTAACGCCTAATGGAGAGTTCCATTGAAATACCTTTCTAGTCCAGAAAAAGGCTGAATCTCTGTCTTGGAAACTGGCCCAAAGTTATGTACTTCACATAGGTTACTGAATGTTATGGAACAAAGACATACTGTAGATCACGTTCAATGATTTGGAGAAAATATAATAGAATACAAATTGAAGATGAAATTAGGTTTATGACCATTTGACCAAGTTTGTAATCCCGCCACCGCTATCAATCTATTACCTTCAGTATATTTTGATTTCCTTTCTAGACTGCTATTAGTAGTTCCACACCAAATAGATATATAGAGATCAGCCTAGATAGTCAATTAAAAATGACCAATAAGCAACAAACACAGTCTATCTGTCCAATCACCAGCGGACCCTGTCTATCTGTCTAATCAATTAAAAAGTACCTATCAGCAATTGACACAGCCACATCTAATCAATCAGCAGTCTACTTGTCCAATCAGTAACAGACTTTTGCTGAGTTCACGTGCTATCGGAATAAAAAGCTCTTACTTCCCAGTGGGACATTTCACTACAATGACCCTCCAAAGTCAGAATTACAAGTGGAAAACTCTTGAGTACATTTTGTTACCCAAATTGCAGAGTTGTGATGTTTCACCACTAACCTTTCACCTTTTAAATTTTTGAAAATTATAACCTTATCAATATGGATAAGGTAACTAGTCTGTTCATATTGTCAACGTTAAGCAGGCTAGCTAAAATTTTATTGGTTGAAGAATTGTTCCAACTTCAAAGGAACTTGAACACAATCATATCGGACTTACCAGTTCCCAGTTTCCTGTGTCCCACTAGCACATGAAGCCAGCAACAGTGTAACGGTCTACAGGGTTCATTCCAGTCCAATTATAATTGCCCTACAGGATCCTGCCACCTATGGCATCATCTGCCTGACACAGTGTAATAACAGTGACACAAATTGGAACCGTTGTTGACAGATGTAATCTTATGGAATGCTACACGTACAGTATTCTAAGACAACATACACTGAACTAAAATATAAACATTACAAGTAAAATGTTGGTCACATGTTTCATGAGCTGAAATAAAAGATCATAGATATGTTACATACGCACACAACACTTATTTCTCTGAAATGTGGTGCACAAATTTGCTTACATCCATCCCTGTTAGCCAGCATTTCTCCTTTGCCAAGAAAATCCATCCACCTGACAGGTGTGGCATATCAAGAAAATTATGCAATGCCACAGATGTCTCAAGTTTTGAGGGAGCGTGCAATTGACATGCTGACTGCAGGAATATCCACCAGAGATGTTGCCAGACAACTGAATTTTCATTTCTCTACCATAAGCTGCCTCCAACATTGTTTTAGAGAATTTGGCATTACGTCCAACCGTCCACACAACCACAGACCATGTGTAACCACGCCAGCCCAGGACCTCTACATTCGGCTTCTTCACCTGTGGGATCATCTGAGACCAGCCACCTTAACTGCTGATAAAACTGTGGGTTGGCACCACCAAATAATGTCTGGACAAACTGTCTCAGGGAAGCGTATCTGTGTGCTCGTCATCTTCACCAGGGTCTTCACCTGACTGCAGTTTGGCATCGTAACCGACTTTAGTGTGCAAAATGCTCACCTTCGATGGCCACTAGCACGCTGGAGAACTGTGCTCTTCATGGATAAATCCTGGTTTCAACTGTACTGGGCAGATGACAGTGTGTATGGAGTCATGTGGGCAGGGTTTTGCTGATGTCAACTTTGTGAACAGAGTGCCCCATGGTGGTGGGGTGGTTATGGTATGGGCAGGCATAAGCTACGGATAACAAAAACAATTGCATTTTATCGATGGCAATTTGAATGCACAGAGATACCGTGATGGGATCCTGAGGCCCATTGTTGTGCCATTCATCTGCCACTATCACCTCATGTTCCAGCATGAAAATGCACAGCCCCATGTCGCAAGGATCTGTACACAATTCCTGGAAGCTGAAAATGTCCCAGTTTTTCCAGGTCTGCATACTCAACACATATGTCACCCATTGAGCATGTTTGGGATGCTCTGGATTGACGTGTAAGATAACGTGTTCCAGTTCCCGCCAATATCCAGCAACTTTGCACAGCCATTGAAGAGGAGTGGGAAAATATTCCACAGGCCACAATCAACTCTATGTGAAAGAGATGGGGCAAATGGTGCATGAGGCAAATGGTGGTCACACCAGATATTAACTGTTTTTTTTGTATCCACGCCCCTACTTTTTTTAAGGTAAATATTTGACCAAGTCATGTAAAATACATAAATAAGGGCCTAGTGAATGTATTTCAATATACTGATTTCCTTATATGAACTGTAACTCAGTAAAATCTTTGACATTGTTGCATGTTGCGTTTATATTTTTGTTCTGTGTACATTGTCATAATAGGCTGGACAGATTAAGTTTTTAAGAACGCTGTTTTCTGATGAAAATTACTTCATTGCATCCGCCATGGAGTTCAGTTTCATAATATTAACATGTGTTCCAGCTGCTTGCCATAGTTTTGAAGTAATAGCGGAAAAACAGGCCTTATTTTAGGCCGTTTTCACCCTGTGGGCTCCTATTAGTTCTATTGAGCACCTTCTCTCCTTCCGAACGAACTCTATTCCCAGCCCATTGTTCTGCATCACAATGCAAGCTTCACTGGTGTTAGCAATGAGCTGGCGTTACCTCAGGTAACTTGATATTAACAAGGTTATGGTTACTTGGTGAGCACCTCCTGTGCGTGCGGTGTAATAGTGGGTGTAATGGTAAAGACCATAGGCAGCTCGTGAGTTTCAAGTTTGGGGAAGCTTACAGTTTAACATACGATTTAAACTGATCGGCATGCCAACTATGATTATTTTTCCACATTTTCATGGAACAGATTAATTTCAATAATAACATTTATGTTTCTCAAAAACACTATTTTGTTCATTCTAAATGGCTGCTGTGTACGTTGATACATGTGACCTCTGTTAATTTGTAGGCTATTAACTGAGCATATGTTGCACAGGTTCACTGAGTTGCAAACCACATGGATGGGTCTATCTCATTGCTTAGCAGCTAATGGTGATTTGTAGATCTGACGCAGTTGCTATCCCAGATTGAGCCTGGCATGGTATGTAGTACGCGCAGATGGCCACAGCGAGGCTTAAAAGAGCAGGAGAGCTGTACTGTTTTTTGCAGAAAAACAAACAAACCTTAAACCCTATCCCTAGGTCTATCCCTTTAAAAAGTTACTTCTAACCCATATTTTAGCCCTAACTCTGAATAGACAGTAAAAGAGGTTAACTAACCTCATCCAATAGCAGACACCTGTTAATGAATGTAATCTGGATTAATGCATGTAATCTGGATTAATTAATGTTTGTATACTGTAGAGCACAGTATGTAGTAGATTATCTCATCTGGTGGAGGCAAGAATCCGACTACGTTGAGCGAAGGGCAGAGGCGTAAGGGGAGAGGCAAGAGGGGAATGCTCCCCCCTCACGTAGTGTGCATTGTGGGATGGCCCTGGCCTGTTTCCATCTGTGTATGTGACAGCCCCTGAGCACAGAGGTGTCTAAAGTATACTTATTTACCAAAAGTCAAAGTTAAAGTATAAATCATTTCAAATTCCTTGTATTAAGCAAAGCAGGCGGCACCATTTTCTTGTTTTAAAGATTATGGATAGCCAGGGGCACACTCCAACACTCAGACATAATTTACAAAAGATAATTTGTGTTTAGTGAGTCCGCTAGATCAGAGGCAGAAGGGATGACAATGTGTTGTCTTGATAAGTGTGTGAATTGGATCATTTTCTTGTCCTGCTAAGTATTCAAAATGTAACGAGTACTTTTGGGGTGTCATGTAAAATGTATGGAGTAAAAAGTTTTTTTTTTTTTTTAGGAATGTAGTGATGTAAAAGTTGTCAAACATATAAATAATCAAGTGAAGTACAGATACCCCAAAACCTACTTACGTAAAAGTAGAGGGTCTTGCTATATTTGTTGACACAGGCAGAAACATTAGCATCATCTTCAGATTCTCTTGTCAAATAAGTGTGAAATCCTCTAATTTTCTGGGCCAGTGTGTTAGTTATGGACTGGACTGAGGAAGAGTGAGAGTGCTAGCCCACTTTTTGTGGAATCAGACATAGACAAGCCTGTCTTTCTTGAGGAAAGACAGAAAATGCATTATGGAACTCTGCAACAGATAGCAGAAAAGTGACAATCAAGGACAAACAACAGAGCATACATTGAACGACAGTGCAAACACTGTAACCTCAGTCTAGCCATGGTGCATGGAATAAAAAGAAAACAACTTCTACAACAGATATTCAGCCACCCTCTGAGAAAAACTAAATGACATTAAAAAGGACTGAAGAACTATATAAAACAAAAACAATAAAAAACAAAAACAATAAAAAATAATGGGTGAAAAACATAGCACATTACGTTCTCATCCATTCCCACGAAATCCTCAATGTTTGGGTTAAAAAGTTAGGGGCTTCCTGGTTAATAAGGATCCTCGGCCTGGCTTGGGCCCAGTTTGTTTCCCAAACGTTTTCCCAAACTTATCCGGGAGATGCTTTTGGGAAACCTGTCCAGAGGTGACTAGGAATGATGACACCCACAGTTCCTATACTGTGGAAGTAATCACAGATCTGACGTGACTATATCGGTCAAAATTATATGAATGGAACTCTTCCTTTTTCCCATATTTCATTATATCCAATTATGATCTTGTCTCATCGCTGCAACTCCCCAAAGAGCTCAGGAGAGGTAAAGGTTGTGTCCTCAAAAACATGACCCACCAAACCGTGCTTCTTAACACCAGCCCGCCAGCTGCAACAATGTGTCAGAGGAAACACTATTCAGCCTGCAGGTGCCCAGCCCGCCACAGGGAGTTGCTAGAGCACGATGAGCCAAGTAAAGCCCCCTCGGCCAAACCCGGATGATGCTGCTCCAATTGTTCGCCACCCTATGGGACTCCCAGTCACGGCCAGTTGTGACACAGGATCGAAACCCAGGCTGTAGTGATGCCACAACACTGCGATGGATTGCCTTAGACCGCTGAACCACTTGGGAGGCCATGACTCTTCTTTTTACTAATCAGACTATGTAAGACTGATGATTAAGTGAGGAAGTTAGGGAGGGAGGAAGGGAAAAAAGGAAAAAGAAAGAAAGAAAGAAAGAGAGCAAGAGAAAGAGAGAGAAGAATAAGGAATGAGAGAGATAAAAAGAAATAGAGAGAAAGAAAGAAAGAGACACCGTTTTGAAGATTAGTTGAACAGGTCCAAGGTGTTAACTGCCGAGTTATTCACGTTCATTCTACGAAACTGCTTGCCACTCTGTTGTATTTTTCAGAAAACCAGCTACATACATACTGCACAGCTAACTTCAGCAGCCTTGTGCACGGATGCCGTACAGATCAGTGTGAACATTGATTCCAGTTGTAGGTCAAGTGTTAGGGGGGGGGGGATTATGCAAACAACATGTGGAATCCATTTGAAGAGCCTTTGGCATGCCAGAGCTTGTGTACATCCCAAATGGTACCCGATTCCCTATATAGTGCACTATAAAATGTAGTGCTCTATAAAGGGTATAGGGTACTATTGGGACGTAGCCCTGGTTTAGTTTTAACAAGGCCACAGCCATGTAAATACATGTTCATGTTATGGACCATAACTCCTTCAATTAAGTCGCTAAACCACAGAGACTGTATTAGCTGAAAATGAAATGAGAATAACAGTGGTTTAAGAGAAACTGTGCGTTTGTGTGGAGGGGCAAGGGAGAGAGGGAAAAGGGGAGAGAAAGAGAGTGATATAACGAGAGAGAGTGCATAAGTAACTGAAGTAAACACAGCTGCTAGTCTTCTTAAGTATGATTGCTGGAATGAGTCAAATTTAGGGGAAGTGATTTCCCCCCCTTTTTAAAAATAGGCATAGTAAGATTTCATATAATGAGTCAGTGATTAGGAATGTTTTCCTTGGTACAGTATTGTCTGTTTTCATGCAGTCAGTCAGTGTGTGTGTGTGTGTGTGTGTGTGTGTGTGTGTGTGTGTGTGTGTGTGTGTGTGTGTGTGTGTGTGTGTGTGTGTGTGTGTGTGTGTTGAAGTGAACGTGCTAACTTGAGTAAGCGTTTGAGTGTATAAGTCTGTTTGCATGTGTGCATACAGTACTAGTCAAAAGTTTGGACAAACCTACTCATTCAAGGTTTTTCTTTATTTGTACTATTTTCTACATTATAGTGAAGACATCAAAACAATGAAATAACACATATGGAATAATGGAGTAACCAAAAGTGTCAAACAAATCAAAATACATTTTATATTTGAGATTCTTCAAAGTAGCCACCCTTGTCTTGATTACAGCTTTGCACACTCTTGGCATTCTCTCAACCAGCTTCATGAGGTAGTCACCTAGAATGTATTTCAATTAACAGGTGTGCCTTAGGTTAATTTGTGAAATTTTATCCTTCTTAATGCGTTTGTGTTGTGGCAAAGTAGGGGTGGTATACAGAAGATAGCCCTATTTGGTAAAAGACCAAGTGCATATGATGGCAAGAACAGCTCAAATAAGCAAAGAGAAATGACAGTCCACCATTACTTTAAGACATGAAGGTCAGTCCATACGGAAAATTTCAAGAACTTTTCAAGTGCAGTTGCAAAAACCATCATGCGCTTTGATGAAACTGGCTCTCATGAGGACCGCCACAGTAAAGGAAGACCCAGTTACCTCTGCTGCAGAGGATAAGTTCATTAGAGGTAACTGCACCTCAGATTGCATCCCAAATAAATGCTTCACAGAGTTCACTTTCCTTGCTTTGTCTAACAACACTATCATGAATCTAGCAAAGAAGTTGTGGGTAAGGGTGCAGTTTTTCTTCAGATTTATACAAAAATGTTTGTTGTTAGCATGGTTCTCACACTAGCTTTAGCCATAAGGGAGAAATGTTGCCAAGGCAACTGTTGCATAGCAACGTTAGACTCATAGGGGGAGAATGTCTTCATAGCTTGACAAATTCCTATGATTTGTGAATCTGTTTCGGACCAAACAGCTAGAGTTAAGATTTTGAAAGCTTCCCTGGTCTGGACTGGAACGATAAAGAGAAGATTTCTAATCGTCACTAAGTTTGTCCTCCTTCTCAGGATCGTGCTCTGTGCGGGAAATAACTCCCGCACAGTCTCTAAAGAGAAGGGCAGAGGCAAACGCCTCTAATTGGATTTGACTATGTAAACAATTAGGAATTTAACACATTGTTTCATATAAAAAGAAGTGATGCAGTCAGTCTCTCCTCAACTCTTATCCAATAGAGACTGGCATGCATAGTATTTATATTAGCCCTCTGATTACAATGAAGATCAGAACCGGTCGTGTCTCTTGGATAATGATTTGTAACAAATACAACGCTCAATCCAAAACGGACTGCAACTAACTCCTTGTTAAGAGTTCATTAGCTGTGGTTGCTGACTCATAAGCATACATTGACACACATAATTTGTTTAGGTAAAAATAGAAAAGAGTAGAGGGGCTAGAGAGCTGCCTTGTGGTACACCACACCCTATATGTTTGAAATTAGAGAGGCTTCCATTAAAAAAAAAAACCTCTGGGTTCGATTAGATAAATAGCTCTGAATTCATGATATGGCAGAGGTTGAAAAGCCATAAAATGTTCAACAGGTTATGGTCAATAATATCAAAAGCTGCACTGAAATCTAACACTACAGCTCCCACAATCAATAATTTGTGTCAGTACAAGATGAGAGCCCGTATCTACAGTTGAAGTCGGAAGTTTACATACACTTAGGTTGGAGTCATTAAAACTAATTTTTCAACCACTCCACAAATGTCTTCTTAACAATCTATAGTGTTGGCAAGTCAGTTAGGACATCTACTTTGTGCATAACACAAGTAGTCTTTGCAAAAGGTTGTTTGCAGACCGATTATTTCACTTATAATTCACTGTATCACAATTCCAGTGGGTCAGAAGTTTACATACAAAAAGTTGGCTGTGCCTTTCAACAGCTTGGAAAATCCAGAAAATGATGTCATGGCTTTAGAAGCTTCTGATAGGCTAATCGACATCATTTGATTCAATAGGAGGTGTCCCTGTGGATGTATTTCAAGGCCTACCTTCAAACTCAGTGCCTCTTTCCTTGACATCATGGGAAAATCAAAAGAAATAAGCTAAGACCTCAGAAAAATAATAACAACAACAAAGACCTTGTGAAGATACAGGTACAAACGTATCTATATCGACATAACCTGAAAGACCGCTCAGCAAGGAAGAAGCCACTGCTCCAAAACCGTCCAAAAAAAGCCATACTACGGTTTGCAACTGCACATGGGGACACAGATCATCCTTTTTGGAGAAATGTTCTCTGGTCTGATGTAACAAAACTAGAACTGTTTGGCCATAATGACCATCGTTATGTTTGGAGGAAAAGGGGGGAGGCTTTCAAGCCGAAGAACACCATCCATGAAGCACGGAGGTGGCAGCATCATGTAGTGTGTGTGCTTTGCTGCAGGAGCCCTTCACAGTCTACATGGCATCATGAGAAAGTCACTGTGGGGACAAAACAGTCTCACTTCAGTCTCACTTCATCGGACTACTTCCGTATTGAACACGACACGAGTACTTCCTGTTTGAGTTTTTGCATGTAAGCAGGAATCATGAGGATATAGTTATGGTCAGATTTGCCAAATTGAGGGCAAGGGGGAGCTTTGTATGCGTTTCTGTGTGTGGAGTAAAGGTGATCAGAGTTTTGTTTACTCTAGCTGCACAGGTGACATGCTGGTAGAAATGAGTTAAGACGGAGTTCAGTTGCCCTGCATTAAAATCACCGGCCACTAGTAGTGCCGCCTCTAGGTGAGCATTTTCTTGTTTCCTTATAGCCCAGTACCCTAAGAGTCAGGTAGCCTAGCGTTTAAAAGCATTGGGCCGGTAACCGAAAGATCTCTCGTTCGAATCCCCGAGCCGACTAGGTGAAAAATCTGAGGATGGCTCATAATAATGGCTAGAATGGGATACCATTCCACTAATTCCACTCCAGCCATTACCACGAGCCCATTCTCTCCCGTTAAACTGCCACCAACCTAAGTTTTCTTCAAAATCTTGTTAAATAGTATGTTCTACAGCTTATCATGAGGTATACTAACTCAGGTTAGCAGAACCTCGAGAATTCCTTAACATTAGAGATCATGCACCAGCTGTTGTTAACAAAGAAACACACCTCCTCCCTTGATCTTACCTGACGCTGCCGTTTGACCCTGCCGATACCTAGAAAAACCAGCTAGATGTATATTATCCTTGTTCTGCCACGTCTCCAAGAAACATATAATATTACAATCCTTCAGGCCCCGGTTTATAGGTTAGTTTCAGATGATGCTCGTCCAGTTTGTTCTCCAGTGATTGTATGTTCCCCAATGTAACGGAGAGTAAAGGCGGATTATTTGTTCTGATTATTTTATCGGCTTCTCTTGCGCAGTCTTTAACTTTTAATAGTCTTTGGGATTAGGGCCTGGTGAGCAGTATGTCCAGCGTCGCCGACTCGTTGAAGTAGAAATCTTCATCCAAATTGAGGTTAGTGATCGCTGTTCTGATGTCCAGAAGCTCTTTTCAGTCATAGGAAATCTACAGAAAAAGTTGAGATCAGCACAAAAAAACCACACAAAATAGCAATAGAGACAGGACACCATAAAAAAACATGGAAGGCCAGAGAAGAAAGTATATGTAAGCACTGTGGGTTGGGTGAAGTAGAGAATGAGCAGCACTTCCTACTACTAATTTTAAGAAATAATTGCATTATTTCTTGAACTGCCTGTGGAGAGAGAATCTTCATTTTGTTAGCAGAAAACATACAGAAAGTGGATATGGCTGCAGATGATGTCCTGGCCTGCCATAATATAAGAGAGACAATAGCTCCGGCCATGTCATACATGTGAGCACCTTTATATTTCATTTCTCAATTGTTGCTGTTTGTTTACTTTTTGGTGTCTTATTTTCCATGTATCCTTGTTTTTGTTGATATATATAATTCTTGCTCAAACATATTGTTCATCTATATAATACTCTCATTCATGCCACTAAAACATTTTTTGAATTGAAGAGGGAGAGAGACAGAGCAACTGAGTCATTTTTTTATAGATTTATTTTTAACACAGCTGCGGACACCACTGCACGTTTATGTGGGGGGAAGGGTGTGTGCATGTGTGCCTGTGTATGATTGTGTGTCTGCGTGCCTGTGTGTGTGTTGGGGGGTTCCACAAGGGCCATCCTATTTTGTTTTTCAACATGTCCGACCATTCAGTCGTGGTTAAGGTTTGAAACGGAACGACATGCTCTCTATGGAACTGAAACCAGTGAGCTGTGCACACCTCATCTACAATCATGATCACTCAAATCAGTAGTCTTTCAAAATCACTTCAATACTTCTTTGACTGCATCTGTGAATCTTACGTATGCTTTTTCCAATGGTGAACACTTAAAACGGCACTGCCATGAGCACAGTTTGTTTTGCTGCTTCGCTGCCAGATCTGAGGCACATGATGCAATCAGACATCAGGCTGCAACCTCTTTCAGGAGGGCTGTGTGTGTGTCTGTGTGTTGAGAGTATTCACTTAGTGGTTAAACAGGGGTTTCCCTTAGTGCTACTTAGTGTGAGATGTGTGTGTACAGCATATGTGCGTATGTATATGTTAAGCGTAGTGTACATTGTTCTACTCACCCAGGGAACTCTGATGTCTAGAGACAGCAGCACGTGTGTGCGTGTGCGCATGTATGTGTATGAGTGCAGCGCAGCACAGGGCAGGGTGGGTGCAGGCAGAGGTCACAGGAGTGTGTGTATACTGTAGCAGACAGATTTAGACGGGGAACTGAAGAGTGGGGCCCAGGAAGCCAGACTGACTTAACAAGAAGTGAGTAAACTTACAACACATACATCTAGATGTGACAACAAAAGCACGCATGCACACACACACACACACACACACACACACACACACACACACACACACACACACACAACAGAAAAACACTTGACTCCTACTTTCACTCTGACTTTGATGGGTTTTTCTATGAAATGGGTGCCCTTTTGATATTTTAAGTAGAAGTTATGAACCAATATTTAATTTTAAAAGCCTGTTAGATGAAATGAAGTGCACTTTCATATATACCACATGGAGCATCAATAAATCAGATTTTTAATATGAATAAAGGCTTGCTGAAGTGCCAAAATTCAGCATTTTGTCATGTCCCTCCATCAACCCTGTGTCACTTCTAGGAAGATTTCAACCCACTTAATTTAAAAAAAAATCTAAGTTTCACCATCATTGTGAAGGCCTAGTTATTTTTGCTGCTTTTATTATTTAATTTGATTAGTGAGACATTTAAATCTGTCCCTCGTGTTAAGGTCAACCCTGTTATGCAAAGAATTTACCTCTTTCAAATAATGTACCATTCCCCAAGTGAAATGATTCACAGCAGGTGACATTGTTTGGGTCTTTTGCACATCTTTAACTGAGGTTGTTGAGCTCGACACGTCATCCCTGTTCGCTCAATTAATCTTAGGAAAACTTGAAATTTGATTAAACTTGTGTGGAACATACTGTATGTATAATTCCTAATTTCATGAACACCATGTGGTGCAATGCTCTTCACCACATGAGGAGTCTTCACTTAAAACCTCATCCCTGTTAGCGTCAACCATTTTAGAGGCCCAATGGGCCCAAACTTTATCTGTTTGATATTATACACTGTGTGTTTATTTGTACAAGGGACACTTAAACAAGGAGAAAATGTTGTGTTTTTCTCAAACATGCTTTTAAATAACAGTTACGAATGGTTAACCCTAACCCTAACCTTAACCCTAAACATATCCTCCATGCAATTGAATGTTGAAAGTCGATTTCTCAAAAGTTTGCATGTCCAAAAGGCATCCATTTCGTGGAACGACCCTGTTACCCTCAAATTTGAAGAGGAGTTCTCTATTTCCAACCATTTGACAAGACATGAGAGGCAGAGGTGGTTAGATATCCATAGGCTGTTGTAAAGGCTGCACTGCTACTAAACACAGTCTGACCTTTGAAAGTGAAAGAGAATTGGTGTTATTCTATTCTTACCAGGCACGTAAGTGTTTTGATGCATGGACACTTTATGTTGCAGACAGTAAAGAACAGAATATGGCTGAAAATACAGGGGTTGTTTGGGGTGTTGTGAGTAGTAGCATATAATGAAAAGGCAATCAACATTTAAAAACAGCTTATAGATAATGTGTTCTTACATTGTGATGACAACATTACTACACTTGTAAAATAATGGCAACAGCAGACCTTTGGCTTGATTTTACAGTACGTGAGTTCTGTTCAGATGTATGTGTGTGTGTTCTTGTGTATGCCTGCATGTGTGTGGTTGTGTTTCAGTCTGTGTGAACAGTCATTGGAATTGAGCTGCATCCGGCGACCTCATCAACCCCATCCTGGCAGCATTACTGACACAGGATCCCCTATGCAGAAATAGACCAGGCACTGAGGAGTGTTGAGGACATGAGTTTCTCACTGTGTGTGTGTGTGTGTGAAGCTTTAGCCCCACCCATCTCTTTAAGGGTTGATCCGAGCACTGTACTAACAGCAGTCAAGCACCCAAGCTAACTTGCTAGCTTCTTCCAGACACAAATGAGAGAACAGCTCACTAACATTAGCTTAGCTGGTTAGGCTGTTATGTTATCCAAAGCATTGGTGACTGCAACTGTGCTGTCAGATAGTCCATTCGTAAATTCTGAGCGTTTCGCTTTCAGAGCGTTCAGAGTGCACACTGGACGCTCTGGCCGATGAGTAGGGTTAATCCGAACGTTCTGACTTCACAACGGCAGTCAAGCACCCAAGCAAACTGGCTAACATTGGCTAGCTTGCTACCTACATTGGTTCTTCCTTTAAAAGTTTAGAAATTATGCCACGACTGTTAGTGGCAATTGGTGGTAAGGGGGAGTTAGAACGATGATATATTGGTATTCTAAACTGTGGCACAAATTGACTATTAGTCAATTTAACAAAAAAAAATGTTAAATTGACAATTTGTTAATTAATGTAGGTGTTTTCAGTCTGATAGTCTTTAATAAATAAATGTTTTGACTGTTTTGACCAAGTTAATCTGCTCATGGTGTATTTGTTATGTGGTTACAATGAAGAATATAAACAAAATAAATCCTATTCATATTGAATAATCAGATGCGTGTTGCAAGCTTTATTTTTCCTTCACATTTTTTGACTCATTTATTTTATCTCCAGCGCCCGCATCACTCTCCGCCTCATGGCCTCGAATTGCACCATTTTGTTTCTCTCCATCGCCCACACGCACTTTAAACATTTTGATAATATAGCATTTAAAGCATATTGACGATAGAAGCCGCCTATTAATGAGTTCGAGACCCGATCTGTTATCCAACAATTATTATCATTATTATTATTATTATTATTAACCCTGCATTATAATTATATAAAAGCCATGATGGGCTACTAGCAGGACAATAGACTCTTCAACCTTTACAAAATGATAGCAATCCCAATTCCAGTTGGTCAGAAGTTTACATACACTAAGTTGACTGTGCCTTTAACCTCTAGCGTCGAGCAATCCCGTATCTGGGAGCGTAATCATAGCCTCAAGCTCATTACCATAACGCAACGTTAACTATTCATGAAAATCGCAAATGAAATGAAAGAAATATATTCACTCACAAGCATAGCCTTTTGTTAACAACACTGTCATCTCAGATTTTCAAAATATGCTTTTCAACCATAGCTACACAAGCATTTGTGTAAGAGTATTGATAGCTAGCATAGCATTAAGCCTAGCATTCAGCAGGCAACATTTTCACAAAAACAAGGAAAGCATTCAAATAAAATAATTTACCTTTGAAGAACTTCGGATGTTTTTTTTTCCAAAATATTATTTGTGTAGGAGAACTCGCTCCGTTTTGTTCATCACGTTTGGCTAAGAAAAAAAAACGAAAATTCAGTCATTACAACGCCAAACTTTTTTCCAAATTAACTCCATAATATCGACAGAAACATGGCAAACGTTGTTTAGAATCAATCCTCAAGGTGTTTTTCACATATCTATTCGATGATAAATCATTCGTGGCAGTTGCTACAGTTTCTCCTCAGTAGCAAACGGAAAAGTACTGCAGCTGGAGATTACGCAATATTTGCGACGGAGGACACCAAGCGACCACCTGGTAAATGTAGTGTCTTATGGTCAATCTTCCTACAAATACGTCACAATGCTGCAGACACCTTGGGGAAACGACAGAAAGTGTAAGCTCATTCGTGGCCCATTCACAGCCATATAAGGAGTCATTGGAACACAGTGCCTTCAAAATCTGGGGCACTTCCTGTTTGAAATTTCATCTTGGTTTCGCCTGTAGCATCAGTTCTGTGGCACTCACAGACAATATCTTTGCAGTTTTGGAAACGTCAGAGTGTTTTCTTTCCAAAGCTGTCAATTATATGCATAGTCGAGCATATTTTTGTGACAAAATATCTTGTTTAAAACGGGAACGTTTTTCATCCAAAATGTAAATAGCGCCCCCTATATCCAAGAAGTTAACTTCTTGACGGTACCCATCCCTTAAGCGGGATAATTGTCATCAGCAACCGCTGAATAGCATAGCGCCACAGTCAAATAATATTACAAAAAAATATTCATATTCATGAAATCACAAGTGCAATATTGCAAAACACAGCTTAGCCTTTTGTTAATCCACCTGTCATCTCAGATTTTGAAATTATGCTTTACAGCGAAAGCACTCCAAGCGTTTGTGTAAGTTTATCGATAGCATAACAAAACATGATGTACTCTAAGCATTAAGTAGCTAGGTAGCGAAAATCAGAAAAGCAATCAAATGAATCGTTTACCTTTGATCTTCGGATGTTTTCACTCATGAGACTCCCAGTTACATAACAAATGTTCCTTTTGTTCCATAAAGATGATTTTTATAGCCAAATACCTCCGTTTGTTTGTCGTTATGTTCAGAAATCCACAGGAAAGAGCGGTCACGACAACGCAGATGTATATTCCAAATAATATCCATTGTGTCCACAGAAACATGTCAAACGTTTTTTATAATCAATCCACAGGTTGTTTTTAAAATATATAATGGAAAATATATCAACCGCAAATGTCTTTCACAGTAGGATAGGGAAAAACAATAGCTGTCCAAATTCTGTTGCGCGAGCAAAACTCATGTGACCACTTGACGCGATGTTATCGTTCTGGCTCATTTTTTCAAAATAAAAGCCTGAAACTATGTCTGAAGACTGTTAACACCTTGAGGAAGCGATAGGAAAATGAATCTGGTTGATATCCCTTTAAATGGAGAAATGGGAGGCTATGGAACATGGAGTTTTCAAAATAGAGGCCAGTTCCTGGTTTGATTTTTCTCAGGGTTTCGCCTGCAGTATCAGTTTTGTTATACTCACAGACAATAGTTTTCTATCCTAATCTGTCAATTATATGAATATTTTAGCCTCTGGTCCTGAGAAATAGGCCGTTTACTTTGGGGGCGTTATATTTCCAAACATAAAAATAGTGCTCCCTAGCTTCAAGAGGTTAATATACACCATCACAATGAATTAACGATGTAATTTAGTCATGTCTAAAGAAATATTATGATATGAAGAAAATGTATTTCAGAAGAACAGAATATGAGTTAGCCTATTGTATCTGGCTATCTGGCTATGCTCCATTCCATTGGCTGTATGCTTGTTCATTTAGCTGACAATATATGCTTATAAGGCCAGTGCCATTATTTTATATTATTTGATTTTATAGTGAAAAGATTATAACTGAACTTAGCTGAATAAATTAGAAATGATATTTTTCCCATTCTGGAGCGAGTGTGCATATGAAGTGACTAGGTTGATAGGCTGTACTTTCACTTCAAGTGTCATCCTGACTTACCCAGCCTCCAATCAGCAAAGAAGCATATCATAAACACTCTTCACACCTATGTCCTCCTCTGGTATGTGAGAGAGCTTTTACCAATAATGAACAACAACTCAGGTAAAGTAGACAATTGGACCAAGGGGAGACGTAAAGGCCAATGGTGAGAGTAGTGGCGGCCCCTGATTGGCAAAAACCCGGGGCGCAAGGTGGTTGGAGTTGTCAACAAAACCAGCATGTAGTTTGAGAGGATATATAAAGGGATGTGTACATTTGAATGTCAGCATAAATACACCTTTAACTTTTGCGTGTCAAAAACCAAATGACCACCGCTGCACATGCTGCCACTGTTTAGAACAGATTAGATTATACCATTTAGAATAAACAGCCAGCTCACAAATCCGATGGAGAACACTATCTAACTGGGGATACCCAGCTAATATAATGTCATAAATCATAGCCAGTTAACTTTCATTCTGAAATAACGTAATATTTCCGAGTTAGTCAGAAGGACTTGAAATTGGCATGGGAGCTAACTTGCTTGCAAGCCACCAGCTAGCTATAGCTACAGTAGCTAGCTGTTTATCAAAGGTAGATAACTGGTTAATTTGACAAAAAAAATCTACCAAATAATTTCTCAATGTTTCTTCATGCTTTTTTGTACTACCTGATCCGCGAGGAGAAGGTTGCAGCTAGTGTATCCCTCTTGTTGGATGTAGACATCTGGTTTATCAGGTCCCAGGCTCCCATAACTTTTATGATAATTTATTTACTAGTTATTTAAAATTTGCCTTTTGCTTTAGCACAATCTGTACCTGATAGAGCAGATCTAGTCTCACATGCAGAGGTAAGCCGTATGGCGAGAGAGACATATTGCTAGAGAGACTAGAGCAGACCTAGAGGTTCTAACTGAATGCACATTTGAGAACCCCAGGATGGTTATTTACTTTTTGCTGTTATTTTGTATTCTATGTAATCATTGAGGCAGTTCCCCTCATAGCCATTAGCTGGCAAAACAATCAAATCAATGTTCCCATGAGCTTCCCAATCAAATCAATGTTCCCATCCCTCTTGCTGCCAGTCAATGAGGGGCAGAGTAGTAAGTAACTGCTTGTTTTGCAAAAATATATTTTTTTGACAGGATCATTTACAAATTTACCACACTTTTATGAGAATTTAAAACATAATTGTCACACCCTGGTCTTAGTATTTTGTGTTTTCTTTATTATTTTGGTCAGGCCAGGGTGTGACATGGGTTATTTATGTGGTGTGTTTTGTCTAGGGGTTTGTTGTAGGTTATGGGATTGTGGTTAGTAGGGTTGTCTAGAAAAGTCTATGGTTGCCTGGAGTGGTTCTCAATCAGAGGCAGGTGTTTATCGTTGTCTCTGATTGGGAACCATATTTAGGCAGCCATATTCTTTGAATGTTTCGTGGGTGATTGTTCCTGTTTCAGTTTTTGTTTGCACCAGATAAGGCTGTTTAGGTGGTCACGTTTATTGTTTTGTATTGTATCGTCATTATCTTTATTAAAGATGTATGAAGATAACCACGCTGCATTTTGGTCCTATCCCTGCTTACACCTCCTCTTCAGAGGAAGAGGAAGAAAACAATAACTCATTAATTTTATAACATATTTTATTTGTGTAAAAATATATTTTTGTAGACATCGCAAGCTTCTTTTCTTTTTACCAATCTAAAGTGGGGTGCCGCCCCTAATGGGCGAGCACTGCTTGGTGAGAGGAACAAACATTAACATACAGTATAGCTCTACTCAGTCTCCATTTGAACCCTATGACAATCACTTTTATTGTTTTACTCAGTGTACAGTTCCACAAATGATATCCAGCCAATTGTGATACCATCTATTGAAAGACGTACACTAGGAGAGAAAATATGTCATGCATTGATACCTGGTGATCCATAACAGTTGTAAGTACTATGTGTATACCATTATTGTATTATGTATCGTGGATGTTATTCAATTCATTACTATGGAATAAGAACTATGCATTGTAAATTGGGACTGTTGTTTTCTGCTCCTGACAATTGCTTTCATAGTATCAAGAAAAATGCTGCTTGTGCTCCTGAAATGGTAAAAAAAAAAGAAAAAAAGAATGCTGCTGGGCATTGAGGCAGCAGCACTCTACTTTTTTGAGTCCAGTTCAAAAATGTCCCAGAAGCATCCAAAAGACTTTGCCGGCCGCGCCTGCCAAGGAAAATACGCCTTATGAAATGGAAATTCTGAGGCCATTCACAGAGTGCCAAAAAATATAATACCCCCACCCCCCCACTCCAAAAAAAACGGTGTCCTTCTGAGTACATCCAGGCTTGAGGAAAGAGTCCACACACACACAGGTTGTTGGGAGTTCAGTTTTTTTGTCAGTGTGAGAATGGAAGATTGATAGAGAGAGCTTTTTGACAGCCATTTTTGGTAATGTTGATGTACTCCTGGAGTATGATCATCGACAGGGAGCTAGTTAGATGGATACTTTAGGCTGGAATAAGAACCAGGTGGGATAGATTAAGTCATTGCATAGACACAGAACTATGACAGAGTAAGAGGAAGGCCCCAAAAATTGTCACCCAAGTCAGACTGTTCTCTCTGCTACTGCACCCCCTGTAAATAACCTTGTTGTTGTTAATTTATTATGTTACTTTTTCTTACATTTTTTTTACTTTAGTTTATTTAGTAAATATTTTCTTTACTCTATTTCTTGAACTGAATTGTTGGTTAAGGGCTTGTAAGTAAGAATTTCATGGGAAGGTCTACACCTGTTTTATTTAGCGCATGTGACAAATACGATTGGATTTGAGACAGGACTTGTCTGAATATCCATACTTGCATAGTAAATTGATGAGTTCGTTTTAATTGCAAACTAGTAGAATTCGCTGCAAACTATTGAGAAAGAGAATCATTTTTACAGACCCACGTGTGTTTGTCAACAGCTGATAATCAGGTGTGGGGCAGGCTGACCCAAATTGAATGAACGGAAAGGAACAAGCGTGAATGCACATTAGAAGACAGCTTCTCAGAATGGATGAGTCTAGTATGTTGATATTTTTCGCTTAGTTCATATGTTTTTACTAAACAGTATGTTCTAAATAGTTTGTATTACAATTAGTACAGAGTTGTAGTTTTAGAAAGTAGTAGGCAAGCCATTTTTCGGACGTGGCCATACTTCCATTTAACAGGTCGTCCATTTCGTCATACAACTTTATGGTTTGTTAGTCAGTTGAAGGTCTAATGTCTTGTCTGCTGGTGGAGTGTCTGACTGTCTGTTTCCTATCTGCCAGTCCGTCCGTCCGCCCGCCCGTCACCCATCCGTCCGTATGTCTGTTACTTCGTCTGTCTGTCTGAGCTTGTGGTGGCTGACTTGTCACATTGGTCTGTTTGAGAAAAGGGAACTAAACGCAGGGTGAAGAACAAACAGAGACATAATAGGAGCAGAACACAAGAAGCCCTCTATCTCTATCTACTCACACATCACAAGGACTGGCTGTGCTACTGTTACATTCTCACATCAGAATACTTTTTATATACAATATATACTTTCTGTTATTTTGTCATGATCACACATCAAATGTGGTTTCAACTAATTTAACACATAAGAATCATAATATTTGATACAGAAAAATGTATAATCAAGCACAATTCGGGCCAGGTTTTGCATTTTCATTGGAACTATTGGCTAATGTGCTTCAATTTTCCACTTAGCACTGATTCATAATCAAGCTCATTTGTCTTTTATTTTACACAGTGGATGTAATATCTGGGGTTTTAAGCATGACATAATAGTAGCTGAAATCTTTTGATACTGTAGATGTTAAAATACTGTTTATGTCAAGTGTGTTATTTTTAATATGGTAGCAGTCTCGTAGCAGTCTCTCTGTCTCTCTCTTTCCCTCTCTGCCCCGCCCCCCTGTGGTGGTGGAGGGTCTATTGGCATGCTTCTTCTCTGTGCTCTGAGCTTGGTTGGCGCATTGGCTTCAATCTACGATCCTCTCCCCTCATTCACCCTCCTCTCTTCTACTCCACCTCTCCACAGTGCTTTCCTAACCACTCCGCTAGCAAACAGCTCCTCTGTTCTTTGCCTTATTCAAACTTCTGTCACCCTCCCTCACCCCCTTGTTCCTCTCTCTCTCACACACGGACACACGCATGCGCTCATGCACAAGCACACACGCAGTTGCTTTGGGCGAGCTCAACATGGGAACAAAGCATTGGTGGTGTTGTTGTTGTTTTTTTTTGCTTTGGCAATATAAACGCATGTTTCCCATACCAATAAAGTATAAATTGAGAGATGGAGAGAGAGTGTGTTTACTCCTCTTCTGAAAATACTGTACAAGCAGATAACCGAAGAGAGCATAGGAGAAAATATTCTATGTCCTTTCTGGTTTAACCTTTCTAGCGCAGGGGTTCCGCTAGCGACAACATTCCGCTGAAAAGGCAGCGCACAAAATTCATTTTTTTTTTTAAATGTGTAACTTAAACACATTAACAAGTCCAATACCGCAAATGAAAGAAACATCTTGTTAATCTACCCATCGTCTCCGTTTTCAATAATGCTTTACAGCGAAAGCACAACACATGATTATGTTAGGTCAGAGTCAAGTCACAAAAACACACACAGCCATTTACCAGCCAAAGATAGGAGTCACAAAAAGCAGAAATATAGATAAAATGAATCACTAACCTTTGATGATCGTCTTCAGATGACACTCATAGGACATCATGTTACACGATTCAACCAGAGCATACCAGACCTATTTTTCTCTCCATATCCCCGGATTCCAATCGAAAGCTCTGAACCTTCTCACCTTCTGACCTTCGCAGCTAACGTCCCCTGAATGCTAGCTGTCTAGAGCACAATGGACTGTTGGCTTACGAGGCCCATCGAATACATTCCGAAGCCACTAGCTAGCAGTCAGCTATCCTTTGCTAGCGGTCATCAGCTACCTTTATCCCGGACAACTCTCCCCAGTCTGTACAGCGTGACTCAAACCAGAGCTAGTCGGACTTATTCTTCTTGACATTTCCGGATTCCTATCGCAAGCTCTGAACCTATTTTATTTATTTTTTTACATTTTTATTATGATATTTTTTCATACACTGCTCATAAAAATAAAGGGAACACTAAAATAACACATCCTAGATCTGAATGAATGAAATACTCTTATTAAATACTTTTTTATTTACATAGTTGAATGTGCTGACAACAAAATCACACACAAGTTATCAATGGAAATCAAATTTATCAACCCATGGAGGTCTGGATTTGGAGTCACACTCAAAATTAAAGTGGAAAACCACACTACAGGCTGATCCAACTTTGATGTAATGTTCTTAAAACAAGTCAAAATGAGGCTCATTAGTGTGTGTGGCCTCCACATGCCTGTATGACCTCCCTACAACGCATGGGCATGCTCCTGATGAGGTGACGGATGGTCTCCTGAGGGATCTCCTCCCAGACCTGGACAAAAGCATCCGCCAACTCCTGGACAGTCTGTGGTGCAACTGTGGCGTTGGTGGATGGAGCGAGACATGATGTCCCAGATGTGCTCAATTGGATTCAGGTCTGGGGAACGGGCGGGCCAGTCCATAGCATCAATGCCTTCCTCTTGCAGGAACTGCTGACACACTCCAGTCACATGAGGTCTAGCATTGTCTTGCATTAGGAGGAACCCAGGGCCAACCGCACCAGCATATGGTCTCACAAGGGGTCTGAGGATCTCATCTCGGTACCTAATGGCAGTCAGGCTACCTCTGGCGAGCACATGGAGGGCTGTGCGGCCCCCCAAAGAAATGCCACCCCACACCATGACTGACCCACCACCAAACCGGTCTTGCTGGAGGATGTTGCAGGCAGCAGAACGTTCTCCACGGTGTCTCCAGACTCTGTCACGTCTGTCACATGTGCTCAATGTGAACCTGCTTTCATCTGTGAAGAGCACAGGGCGCCAGTGGCGAATTTGCCAATCTTGGTGTTCTCTGGCAAATGCCAAACGTCCTGCACGGTGTTGGGCTGTAACCCCCACCTGTGGACGTCGGGCCCTCATACCAACCTCATGGAGTTTGTTTCTGACCGTTTGAGCAGACACATGCACATTTGTGGGCTGCTGGAGGTCATTTTGCAGGGCTCTGGCAGTGCTCCTCCTGCTCCTCTTTGCACAAAGGCGGAGGTAGCGGTCCTGCTGCTGGGTTGTTGCCCTCCTACGGCCTCCTCCACGTCTCCTGATGTACTGGCCTGTCTCCTGGTAGCGCCTCCATGCTCTGGATACTATGCTCTTATTAATGTGCCATCCTGGATGAGCTGCACTACCTGACTCCGTCTCATGCTACCACTAGAGTGAAAGCACCGCCAGCATTCAAAAGTGACCAAAACATTAGCCAGGAAGCATATGAACTGTGAAGTGGTCTGTGGTCACCACCTGCAGAACCACTCCTTTATTGGGTGTTGTTTTGCTAATTGCCTATAATTTCCACCTGTTGTCTATGCCATTTGCACAACAGCATTTGAAATTTATTGTCAATCAGTGTTGCTTCCTAAGGAGGACAGTTTGATTTCACAGAAGTTTGATTGACTTTGAGTTATATTGTGTTGTTTAAGTGTTCCCTTTATTTTTATTTTTTGAGCAGTGTATATTCGATAATATATCAACCGAGTGTGTAGCTTTTTCCATAACAGTGGGAGGAACAATGGCGGCTTTACTCAATTGCGCACAAACTCACTCTGAGAGCCCCCACCTCTCCACTTACGCAATGTGATCCTTCACACTCATTTTCAAAATAAAAGTCTGAAACTATGTCTAAAGACTGTTGACACCTTAGGGAAGCCACAGAAAAAGGAATCTGGTTGATATCCCTTTAAATGGAGGCTAGACATGGTTAGGAACAGATGGGTTTCAAAATAAGAGCCACTTCCTGATTGGATTCTGTTAAACTCATTGACAATATTTTGACAGTTTTGGAAACTTTAGAGTGTTTTCTATCGTAATCTGTCAATTATATGCATATTCTAGCATCTGGTCCTGAGAAATAGGCCGTTTACTTTGGGAACGTTATTTTTCCAAACATAAAAATAGTGCCCCCTAGCTTCAAGAGGTTTTAAGTAGCTACTAAATAAATAATTCAACCAATTTGTGTACTACTGAACCATAAGTAGGGCTCTGTTTTTTTCAGATGCAAGGAGGTTACGACTGTTGAGAATGGTGATATGATAAAAGGTTATGATGAATAAATGTACTGTTTAAAGATGTGATAGGTAAATACCTTTTGGAGTTTATTTCAGGAGATGGTAACTTTAAATAACCACTCTCGTGGTGCCCCAGATCCTAATGAGTGAATTGTTACATGATTAATTTAATCGGGTAACAATTAAACATAGTTAGTTAATTTTGTAAATAACAGTCTTCAGATTAAAGTCACGACACATATCTGAGGACGTCTGGAGATGATGTGGGAACCGGCCATTAGGAGTAACAGTGAACCTTCAAGTAGGTTTCGGTTTTGCTAGAGCTTTGTAGACAGTGAGGGTGGAAGGCCATAAGCATCTTTGTTTTAAGCCTATCCCAAACCTTAACCCTTACCTTAACCATTAACCCTCTGGAGTTGATTGACACACCGGTGTGACAATCTAAGTTACATAACAAAGCAATCCCCATCACAATCTGTCAGTTTAAACTAGATATATTAGTGCATTGGGTGCGTCTCAATCCACCGCATCCGCCAGTGTCGCACTTCAGCATATGGGGTGAAAGGTGGCAGAATTAGAGTAGTGTTTGTCAGACCATGAGATATCCCGAAAATCGGTCTTCTCAGCTAAACGTCTGTAGCATCTGAATGGCCCACTAGTATGACCCCTCTATGGAAAGGGGAGACACCCTCGAACATGATGGTGTTCTCCGTTTTGCTCTTCGACCCCCACAAGTGTCAGGAGACTTGTCCAAAGTCGGTACTGTCGATGTGCCAACTTCTGTTTTGTAAATGTCTGTAGCGTCCAAATGGTTTGGCTCACTTCTATGACCCCTCTTTGGAAAGGGGAGATTCTCACGAACACGATGGTGTCACGGGACTTGCCTGAAGGTAACCGGTACAGGTTTAAAAAAAGAATGGAGTATGAAGTTAGTTTTGCATCTACTCCAAAAAGGGGTTAAATATGTGTAAAAAAAATGTATATACTGTATTTTAAAAGTTAAAAAATATATTTCCTAGATTTAGGACAGAAACTTCAAACCCTTGTTTTCTTAAGAGTTATTTTGACTGTCGTTTTTGCGTTTCTATGGGCGTCAATATTTTGTCCATTTTATTTTTATTTTATTTTTTTATATCTAAAAGGGTCCTAAAACTAAAATCAAATAGCTGAATGTATGTCCATTTAAAACAATTCCATATGTCAGCTTAGAACCCCCCCACTTCCCTAACATGTTAGATTCTAAAGAATTACATACAAATTGTGTATGTGTGTGTGTGTGTGTGTGAGTGAATATGGGGTCACCATGGGTCCCTGAAGTTCAGTGTTTTCTTCAGAGGCCTGTCACTTCCTATTGACCCGTTAGTCATTCTGTCTGGCTGTGCCTCGTTGGGCCTTATCCATTTATACCAGCTGATTGGCCCAGTCACCAGAGAGCTGATAGCCATCAGGGACTTGGGAGGGGAGATGGAAGAGGAGGGAGGAGGGTGGTGGATGGAAGCTCCAGTTGGACATACACACACACACAAAATAGTAAAACATACACATTCATGCAAACATGCACGAGCACACACACACACACACTTTCTCTGTCTGACACACACTCTGACATACAACCTTTGTCCCCACCCCCTTCATTTTTGGGGGGTAGACTTGGCCTTATTCTAGTGTGGTTCCTCTCTGGGCATTAAGTGTGGGTCAGTGGAGGGAGAGAAGGGGGAGGGGGTTGTATGCCTCAATACTCAACAGTCCACAGCCCACTTCAACCCCCACCCAGTCTCCCTCACACCTGGGATGATCATTTCATTTTGGAGCAGAGCAAATGGAAAGATGATCTTAATCACCTCTCCTCTCCTTTATATCTCCCTAGTATAGGAGTATCATGGCAAAAACTGTTAGACTGGCCAATAGCTACCCCCAGACCATTAGGCTGCTGAATAGCCGCCACCACAGCAGTCTAAGGCACTGCATCTCAGTACTAGAGGCGTCACTACACACCCTGGTTTGATCCCGGCATGTGTGCACAACTGACCCAGCATCGTCCAGGTGTTTGGCCCGGAGTAGGCCGTCATTGTGAATAAGAATTCTTAACTGACTTGCCTAGTTAAATAAAGGTTAAATAATAAATGTTTAATGTTGTAAATGACTATTGTAGCTGGAAACGGCTGATTTTTAATGGAATATCCACATAGGGGTATAGAGGCCCATTATCAGCAACCATCACTCCTGTGTTCCAATGGCACGTTGTGTTAGCTAATCCAAGGTGAAGGTAATTGGTTGCACCAGATCTTATTTAGGGGCTTCATAGCAAAGGGGGTGAATACACACAGTGCCTTGCAAAAGTATTCACCCCCCCCTTGGCGTTTTTCCTATTTTGTTGCATTACAACCTGTAATTTAAATAGATTTTTATTTGGATTTCATGTAATGGACATACACAAAATAGTCCAAATTTGTGAAGTGAAATTAAGTAAATAATAAAAATTTGAAAAGTGGTGCGTGCATATGTATTCACCCCATTTGCTATGAAGCCCCTAAATAAGATCTGGTACAACAAATTACCTTCATAATTAGTTACATTGCACACAGGTGGACTTTATTTAAGTGTCACATGATCTGTCATATGATCTCAGTAACCTGTTCGGAAAGGCCCCAGTGTTTGCAACACCACTAAGCAAGAGGCACTATAAAGACCAAGGAGCTCTCCAAACAGGTCAAGGACAAAGTTGTGGAGAAGTACAGATCAGGGTTGGGTTATAGAAAAATATCCGAAACTTTGAACTTCCCACGGAGCACCATTAAATCCATTATTAAAAAATGGAAAGAATATAGCACCACAACAAACCTGCCAAGAGAGGGCCGCTCATCAGGCAAGAAGGGCATTAATCAAAGAGGTAACAAAGAGACCATCGGAAGGGACTGGGAAACTGGTCAGAATTGAATAAATGATGGATGGCGTAAATACAGGGTAACATAATATTTTTTTATTTTATTTCAAATAACAAAATACCATAGGTTATATGTAAAAACAAAAAACACTCAAAACAAATATTCAAGTGTTCAATCAAGTGTATTTGTCGGGTGCCTTTGTTACAACTATGAAACAGAAAGCATATGTGTTGGAACACGGTAACAGCTTATTTTATGACAAAATAAAGCCACCAAGATGCACGGTCATCAAGACGCGTGGTCAAATGTTGAAAATACTAGAAAACAGTTGACACAAGCCTTCGTAACTTTCACTTGCTTGACACACTTTAGCATACCTTTGTTTGGTTGTAGTGCATAATAGTCTCCAGTTCTCTCTTTATTGGTACAAACACACCAAGAAAGTTGTGAAGAGGGCACGACAACGCCTTATCCCCCTCTGGAGAATGAAAAGATTTGGCATGGGTCCCCAGATCCTCACAAAGTTCTACAGCTGCACCATCGAGAGCATTCTGACTTGTTGCATCCTGACCTCACTGCCTGGTATGGCAACTGCTCGGCATTCGACCGTAAGGCACTACAGAGGGTAGTGAGTACAGCCCAGTACATCACTGGGGCCAAGCTTCCTGTCATCCAGGACCTAGAGGTGAAGTAGGAAGTTTACATGCACCTTAGCCAAATACATTTAAACTCAGTTTTTCACAATTTCTGACATTTAATCACAGTAAAAATTCCTGGTCTTAGGTCAGTTAGGATCACCACTTTATTTTAAGAATGTGAAATGTCAGAATAATAGTAGAGAGAATGATATATTTCAGCTTTTATATCTTTCATCATATTCCCAGTGGGTCAGACGTTTACATACACTCAATTAGTATTTGGTAACATTGCCTTTAAATTGTTTAACTTGGAAAAAACGTTTCAGGTAGCCTTCCACAAGCTTCCCACAATAAGTTGGATTAATTTTGGCCCATTCATCCTGACAGATCTGGTGTAACTGAGTCAGGTGTGTAGGCCTCCTTGCTCGCACACACTTTTTCAGTTCTGCCCACATATTTTCTATGGGATTGAGGTCAGGGCATTGTGATGGACACTCCAATAGCTTGACTTTGTTGTCCTTAAACCATTTTGCCACAACTTTGGAAGTATGCTCAGGGTCATTGTCCATTTAGAAGACCCATTTTCAACCAAGCTTTAACTTCCTGTCTGATGTCTTGAGATGTTGCTTCAATATATCCACATAATTTTCCTGCCGCATGATGCCATCTATTTTGGGAAGTGCACCAGTCCATCCTGCAGCAAAGCACCCCCACAGCATGATGCTGCCACCCCCTTGCTTGGGATGGTGTTCTTCAGCTTGCAAGTCCCCCCTTTTTCCTCCAAACATAACGATGGTCTTTATGGCCAAACAGTTCTATTTATGTTTCATCAGACCAGAGGACATTTCTCCAAAAAGTCAAATATTTTTCCCCATGTGCAGTTGCAAACAGTAGTCTGGCTTTTTTAAGGTGGTTTTGGAGCAGTGGCGTCCTCCTCGCTGAGCGTCCTTCCAGGTTATGTCGATATAGGACTCGTTTTACTGTAGAAATAGAAATGTTTGTACCTCTTTCCTTCAACATCTTCACAGGGTCCTTTGCTGTTGTTCTGGGATTGATTCACACTTTTCGCACAAAAGTATGTTCATCTCTAGGCGACAGAATGCATCTCCTTCCTTACGGGTATGACGGCTGCGTTGTCCCATGGTTTTTATACTGTACTATTGTTTGTACAGATGGACGTGGTACTTTCAGGCGTTTGGAAATTTCTCCCAAGAATGAACAATTGTTGGAAATATTACTGGTGTCATGCACAAAGTAGATGTACTAACCCACTTGCCCAAACTATAGTTTGTTAACAAGAAATTTGAGGAGTGTTTTGAAGAATGAGTTTTAATGACGCCAACCTAAGTATATGTAAATGTGCGACTTCAACTGTATTTACTAAGCTGTGTCAGAAGAAGGCGCTAAAGACTCCAGTCACCCAAGTCATAGACTGTTCTCTCTGCTACAGTACCGGAGCGCCAAGTCTAGGTCCAAAAGGATTCTTAACCTCTCTGATCTCCCCATCCCGGATCCGGTATCAGGAATACAGACTCAAGCTCATTACCATAACGCAACGTTAACTATTCATGAAAATCGCAAATGAAATGAAATAAATATGCCATCTCTCAAGCTTAGCCTTTTGTAAACAACACTGTCATTTCAGATTTTCAAAATATGCTTCTCAACCATAGGAAAACAATAATTTGTGTAAAAGTAGCTAGCTAGCGTAGCATTTAGCGTTAGCATTAGCGTTAGCATCCAGCACGCAACATTTCAACAAAAACATAAAAGCCTTCAAATAAAATCATTTACCTTTGAAGAACTTCTGATGTTTTCAATGAGGATACTCTCAGTTAGATAGCAGATGCTCAGTTTTTCCAAAAAGATTCTTTGTGTAATAGAAATAGCTCCGTTTTATACATCACATTTGGCTACCAAAAAAACCCGAAAATTCAGTCCTCAAAACGCGAACTTTTTTCCAAATTAACTCCATAATATCGACTGAAAACATGGCAAACGTTGTTTAGAATCAATCCTCAAGGTGTTTTTCTCATATCTCTTCAATGATATATCGTTCTTGGAAGCATGGTTTCTCCCCTCAATCAAATGGAAAAGTACAAGCAGCTGGCAATTGCGCACCGAATTCCACGCAGGACACCAGGCGGACACTTGGAAAATGTAGTCTCTTATGGTCAATCTTCCAATGATATGCCTACAAATACGTCACAATGCTGCTAACACCTTGGGGGAACGACAGAAAGTGTAGGCTCATTCCTTGCGCAATCACAGCCATATAAGGAGACAATGGAAAACAGAGCTTCAGAAATTCTGCTCATTTCCTGGTTGACGCATCATCTTGGTTTCGCCTGTAGAATGAGTTCTGGGGCACTTACAGACAATATCTTTGCAGATTCTGAAACTTCAGAGTGTTTTCTTTCAAAAACTGTCAAGAATATGCATAGTCGAGCATCTTTTCGTGACAAAATATCGCGCTTAAAACGGGAACGTTTTTTATCCAAAAATGAAATAGCGCCCCTAGAGATCAAAGAGGTTAACCTCTCTGGGATATTCGGGACGGTAGCATCCCACCCCGCCAACAGCCAGTGAAAGTGCAGGGCGCCAAATTCAAAACAACAAAAATCTCATAAAAATTCCTCAAGCATACAATATTTTACACCACTTTAAAGATAAAATTATCTTTAATCCAGCCACTGTGACTGATTTCAAAAAGACTTTACAGCAAAAGCACCACAAATGATTATGGTAGGTTACCACCAAGGCACAGAAAAACACAGCTATTTTTCCAGCCAAAGAGAGGAGTCTCAAAAAGCACAAATATAGATCAAATTAATCACTAACCTTTGATCTTCATCAGATGACACTCATAGGACTTCATGTTACACAATACATGCATATTTATATCCAAAAATCACATTTTACATTGGTGTGTTATGTTCAGTAGTTCCAAAACATGCAGTGATTTTGCAGAGAGCCACATCAATTTACAGAAATACTCATCATAAACATTGATAAAACATACAACTATTATACATGGAACTTTAGATAAACTTCTCCTTAATGCAACCGCTGTGTCAGATTTCTAAAAAACTTTACGGAAAAAGCACACCATGCAATAATCTGAGTACGGCGCTCAGAGACCAAACAAGCCAAACAGATATCCGCCATGTTGTGCAGTCAACAGAAGTCAGAAATAACATTAGAAATATTAACTTACCTTTGATGATCGTCATCAGAATGCACTCCCAGGATTCTCAGTTCCACAATAAATGTTTGATTTGTTCGATAAATTTCATCATTTATGTCCAAATAGCTCCTTTTGTTAGGGTATTTGGTAAACAAATCCAAACGCGTGTGCAAGTCCAGCCGAAAGGTCGGACGAAAAGTCCAAAAAGTTATTTTACAGGTCGTAGAAACATGTCAAACTAAGGATAGAATCAATCTTTAGGATGTTTTTTTTCATAAATCTTCAATAATGTTCCAACCGGAGAATTCCTTTGTCTGTAGAAAAGCAATTGAACTTGAGCTAACTTTCACATGACCTCGCGTCACGAGCTCGTGGCAATCTGCCAGACACCTGGCTCAATCCCCTCTCATTCGGCCCCACTTCACAGTAGAAGCCTGAAACAAGGTTCTAAAGACTGTTGACATCTAGTGGAAGCCTTAGGAAGTGCAACATGACCAATATACCACTGTATCTTCGATAGGCTATGAGTTGAAAACCTACAAACCTCAGATTTCCCACTTCCTGGTTGGATTTTTCTCCGGTTTTCACCTGCCATATGAGTTCTGTTATACTGACAGACATCATTCAAACAGTTTTAGAAACTACAGAGTGTTTTCGATCCAAATATACTAATTACATGCATATTCTAGCTGCCGGAGTAACAGGCAGTTTACTCTGGGCACCTTATTCATCCAATCTACTAAATACTGCCCCCCAGTCACCAAGAAGTTAACAGCTCCTACCCCCAAGCCATAAGGCGGCTGGACAATTAATCGAATGGCCACCTAGAAAATGTGTTTTTACACTGCTGCAAATTGCTGTTTATTATCTATGCAGAGTCACCTTACCCCTACCTACATGTACAAAATTACCTCGACTAACCTGTACCCCCGCACATAGACCCCTCTGTATAGCCTCATTATTGTTATTTATTTATTTAATATTTAGTAAATATTTTCTTAACTCTATTTTCTTAAAACTGCATTGTTGTTTAAGGGCTTGTAAGTAAGCATTTCATGGTAAGGTCTGTTGTATTCGGCGCATGTAACAAATACAATTTTATTTTATTGTGTCCTTGTCATCTTGTCATTCTTCAGAACCATTGTAGAGTGCAACGGCTGTGCATGTGCCTTATTTTGCGCAGAGGGTGGGATCTCCCGTCTCACTTTGTTCATAGTGCAGGCCAATTACAGTGAAGTGAAGAAATTGTCCATGGTGACATTTGTCCCCTTGCCATTGTAAGGTTCCACAAGCCTCATTACCACATTTTCTGACACTCGCTCACCTGTTGCCTGATGTGGATATTTTCCTAGATATTGTAAGCTGTACAGCAGGTACAATTATGCGCACTCAGAGTAGACTGATAAGACTGTTTGGATTTGGTGGATTGATATAGGGTACATACCATTTTGAGATAATAACTAGAACAGATCAATACAGATCAAAACCGGGCCCGCCCTGTTCTCCAATCACAATTGGTGATTACATAATTATGCGTCATTCACTTCCTGTCGCTCATCAACTCACCCATTCACCTACTTTCTCCCCATCCTACTTTACGTAATTTATTTACTTATCTGTTATGTGTCAAATCAATTTCTGTATAGTTTGGTTCAGTTTCGAGGCAATTATTGGTGTGATTGGGAGGAGGGTGCAACAGGGGAAAACCATTACGAAAACCTTAAACTGGTTAGAACTCCAGTTCTGTTTGTGATATTAAGATTCTAACACTGACAGTGTTATGTAGACGCATTTAGGAAAAGTCCAGAATGGAGGGGGCATGACTTTAAAAATGTAGTAATACATATTTGTTTTATTCATGAGCAGTCAAAATGACTGCTTTAGCAGTTGTAGAGTTAAACATGGTGCATGTCTGTAAAGGGGATCAATTGAAAGGAGAGAATAAACCTCTCTCATGGTGCATTTACACTATGACATCCCCTCACACTAGGGTGTCACCAGTGTTTTATGTTAATGTCAGCTCTGGTGTTATTGTGTTTCCATCAGGATCATTAAAGTTCACAGTGGGCCATTGATACAGTATGTAAATGGAAGCTGAAAAGTACCAGTGGCCTGGGCTTGGCTCCAAGTTAGAGCAGGTCCACTGAAGCCATGGCCCAGTACAGTAGATGGAAACAGAAAAGTCTGAGCCTTTAGGCTATCAGCCTGAATACCTGGATAACCACATGCATGCATGTATGTGCGCACATACACAAACCACACGGAACCACGCTTCATACGTGATGAGTAACCTTGCATGAGACGTGTGTGTGTTTGTGGGTGTGTGTGTGGGTGGGTCTGAATCCCCCAAGTAGTCCTGGCTTTGGAGCTATTGTATTGTTGTCCAGGATGTCCTTCGGCATTAGGTCTTGGGCCTAGAAAGCGTTGCTATGGCAATCATGGGTGGAGCCTCACTCCAGCCTCTAGCAATGTGAGGAGGGGGAGAGGGGAGCAAAATAGAGCGCTGATGGCGCATTGCCACTAGGAATTTACCTTGGTGTTTTAAACACACATGTGTACACACACACACACACAGACACACACACACAGACACACACACGTCTTCATACTACTGCTAATGCTGAGGAGCTGCCCACATTATTGGATGAGTGTTCTTTGTGTATCTGTTATTGTGAGAGGTTTCTGTGGGGCAGAAGGAAGGCTGATTGGTGATATGAATGTATGTGTGTGTGTTTGTACTGTATGCTTATGTGACTGTGAAGGATATAGTAAGAGTCCCGATTTAGTAACACATAAAAAGTACTTTCTTGTTTCAAATATGCTTTAGGGAGTGAACATTATTTATAATAAGGGTTACATGGAGAAAATCTGACTTCTCTGAACTATAAATGGATGGTCCTCCCTTTAGCAAAATATACTTTACCTAAACTCTCCCTGAATGCTAAAATAAAAAATCAAACTCCCTTATGCACAAAATAATAATTAAAACAAAGTGAATAGGAGAAAACATGTCTACCGTTTACTCTCACAAAGCCCTTTAAATATGTAGTTTTAGAAACTGTTTGTTTTGTAAACATTACATGGTAATGCCGGAATTCTGATAGAGCACAGGACTACGGGCCAGAAGGTTGTGGGTTCGCAGACCACCATGGACAAGAGTAGGGGTGGAAAGATCTCCTTTATGTTAAAAGCATTGCATGAACCTACCATCGTATTTGCATGTCAGAGAAAGAATTGCCTTTTATAAAAAAGCTGATGTGAGTTAGACCTTTAAACAGGTCAACATTCACAAGACGGCAGGGCCAAAGGACTACCAGGACGTGTACTCCGAGCATGCGCTGACCACCTGCCAATTGTCTTCACTGACATTTTCAACCTGTCCCTGACCGAGTCTGTAATACCAATGTTTCAAGCAGATCACCATAGTCCCTCTGCCCAAAAACACTAAGGTAACCTGCCTAAATGATTACCAACCTTTAGCACTCACGTCGGTAGCCATGAAGTGCAAAGGCTGATCATGGCTCACATCAACACCATTATCCTAGAAACCCTAGACCCACTCCAATTTGCATACCGACCCAACTGATCCACAGATGATGCAATCTCTATTGCACTCCAGACTGCCCTTTCCCACCTGGACAAAATTAACACCTACGTGAGAATGCTATTCATTGACTACAGCTCAGCGTTCACCACCATAGTACCCTGAAATATCATCACTAACCTAAGTACCCTGGGACTAAACACCTTCCTCTGCAACTGGATCCTGGACTTCCTGACGGGCCGCCCCCAGGTGGTAAGGGTAGGCATCAACACAACTGCCACGCTGATCCTCAACACAGGGGCCCCTCAGGGGTGCGTGCTCAGTTCCCTCCTGTGACTCCATGGTCACCCATGCCTGCATGGCCAAGCACGACTCCAACACCATCATTAAGTATTCCCAACGACACAACAGTGGTAGGCCTGATTACAGACAATGATGAGACAACCTATAGGGAGGAGGTCAGTCACCTGGCCGTATGGTGCCAGGATACCAACCTCTCCCTCTCCTACAGGAAAAGGAGGACCGAGCGGACCCCCAATCTCATCGACAGGGCTGTAGTGGAGCAGGTTGAGAGCTTCAAGTTCCTTGGTGTCCACATCACCAACAAACTATCATGGTCCAAACACACCAAGGCAGTCGTGAAGAGGGCACGACAAAGCCTATTTGGCATGTGTCCTCAGATCCTCAAAAAAACTCCCCTCTTTTACGCTGTTGCTACTCTCTGTTTATTGTCTATGCATAGTCACTTAAACGCCACCTATATGTACTGGTACGTATGTAGCCTCGCTATTGTTATTTTACTGCTGCTCTTTTAATAATTTGTTATTTAAAAAAATATATATTTTATACATAACACTTATTTTTCTTAAAACTGCATTGTTGGTTAAGGGCTTGTAAGTAAGCATTTCACTGTAAGCTCTACCTGTTGCATTCGACTCATGTGACCAAATAAAATTTGGTTTTATTTGAAAGCTTTGTATTTTATTATGGATCCCCATTAACTGCTTCGGCAACAGCTATTCTTCCTGGGGTCCAGCAAAATGAAGGTAGTTATATACAATTAAAAACATTACATTACATTTCACAACACATTAAGTGTGTGCCCTCAGGCCACTACTCTACTACCACATACAACAAAAAAGCCATGCGTACATGTGCGTATATTGCTTGTGTCTGCGCCTGTGTGTGCGTCTCTCCACAATCCCCTCTTTTCCATAAGGTGTATTTTTCTGTTGTTTTTTTAATCTGATTTTACTGCTTGCATGAATTACCTGTAGAGTCCATGCCCAGACGAATTGAGGTTGTTCTGAGTGCAAAAGGGCTGCAATTCAATATTAGGAAGGTGTTCCTAATGTTTTGTACACTCAGTGTATATTGCTCTAGTCAAAAGTAGTGCACTATTTATGGGATATGGTGTTATTTGGGACATATACATATTGTATGGTTGTGCCAATATAAATTAACAGGATCTCCATGGTTGTGCTATTGTGCATTAGTTTTATGGGAATATAGATATGGTCACCATAGAATGTATGTCTATTACAAATTGATTATTTGTAAACATACCGGAACAATCATGCAGACAAGTGAACACAGGAGTTACAAACAGAAAGCTGTGGCTTGTTTAGACAGAGAGAGAGTGGACGGTGTGTGTGTTCTTATATGTGACTGTTTCTTTGTATATGTCGTTGTGCTTACGTTTATGTTTGTCAGTGCACATACAGGATGTACAGCACAATGCCTGGCTATTTATCTAACTGTAAGCATTTAAGCCCTAAGCATGTGTAAGTGTGCCACTTTATTTTTACACAGTTTACTGTTCTTTTAGTCAGCACCGTACGTCAGCTCATACTTTTTACTTTCTATGTGTGTCAAACTAAGATGCTTAGTCATGGACAAACTCAGCGTCCGTCTTACACCTCCTCCCCCTTCCTCTATTCCTCCACAGACGACCCGAGAACAGGATGTTAATGCTTGATGGAATGCCTGCAGTCCGAGTCAAAGCCGAGCCCCTGGAATCGGAACAAGGGGTAAGCGAGCAGTTGTTTTCCAGACAATTCCCTTTTTTCCCTTTCTCCTTTCTTTTCTTTCCTCCTCCCTGCAATAGCCCTATAATTACTCTCAGGCTTGAGAGTGAGAGAGGGGGAGGGAGGGACAGGGGGAGAGTAGGAGAAAGGGGGAGAGAGAGAGAGGAGAGTGAGATTGAGTGACAGAAAGAGGGAGGGAAGTAGAGAAAGAGAACGAGGGGAGGGAGAGAGAGGGAAGAGAGTGCAAGGACTTGGAGGAGTAGTTGGAGAGTGTGGTGGTGAGGAGGAGAGGGGCCAAAGCAGCTGGGGTAGGAATGTATAGAAGACTTACTGTGAGGTTGCTGTAGCCATCAGGGAGTCCATGTTGGCAGGGGGCAGAGGAAAGATTTCAATTGCATACTCCTCACGTCTTCTGTCCTCTCTCCTCGTCTCTCAAAACCCATTGGATGAGAAAGCCAGACGTCCCTCCCCTCTGACCTTCTCCTCCAATGGGTTTTGAGAAGGAGGCAAGGGGGAGAGGAGAGAGGACGCAACAAGTATGCAATTTAAGATTCTCCCAGAGTCACTTCTTCAGGGAGAGACATGGAAAACTCCCAAAACTATGCATCGCTCTCTCTTGCTCTCTCTTTCTCACTCCAATTCAAAATCAAAACACACACACACACACACACACACACACACACACACACACACACACACACACACACACACACACATCACAGTCTCAGCACTGGGGTACTAAAAAACCCTGCAACCCCACATGGCCCACGGGCTCCGGTTGCTGTAAAACTGCAACATTTTCTCTCAGCCTCATGGAAAAATGTGTAGAGTTGCATGAGATTAGCTATATTTTCTCTCTGCCCCATGGCACATGGCTATGTGTAGAATTGCAGCAAGTTAGCTTTAAAAAAGCAGCATTTTCTCTCAGCCTCTGGCAAAACATGTAGAATAGTATAAGAGTAGCTATTAAACTTCACATACACTCACATTCACATACACTTTGCCTTATGGCAAAACCACAAAACTGCAGTGCGCCACTGAGTCTGTTTCTCCCTAATTTACTGTATGCTGGAATATGTATCTTTCTCAGCCCTATGCCTAAAACCAACCAACTGTCTTTCCTCTATACAAACACACTATAATCCCTCCATCTCTCTGTCCATCTCTCACACGCCTACATACAGTCTCTCTCATCCTTCTTTCTCTCCCACCCTGTCTCTCACTATACTCCTCAGACAGACCTTTAGTTTCAAACTTAAGTTCGATTCAAGACTGGCATGAAAAGTTAATGTAGATTTATAGTCAGAACAAATTGTAACAACTGCTTCAACAATTTCGTTATACTGTATGTAACAATATGAGTCCTAGCAGAATAAGAAGTGAAAAACAAAGAAGACTCTCTCTCTCTGTCTCGATTATCTTAATACACTTCCTGTTACATGATGCTCTTGCCACCTGAGCATACCTTCCATCCAAACTGTGTGACCACAGTATGCAAAAAACGGACACTTTTCATGGGCGTTAAGTCCGTTTCATCCTTTGCTTTTCCGATCATTTGCATAATTAGTTACCTTTTCTATTTAACCTTTATTTTGTCAGGGAGTCAATGCTGAAACCAAGGTCTCTTTTCCAGATGACACCTGTATAGCACAACAATACACATTAAAATACAATAAACACATTCATATACACATTAAAATACACATTATTATGCACAACAATATGCCAAAAGCAAGACACATTCTTTAGTAAAAAGGTACCCTAACAACTTTCTGAAATGCCAGAGAGGCACCAATTCCTCCAATTTTAAAGTGCATTGTAGATCATTCCACACGTAAGGTGCAGAAAAATCAAAAGAAGATTTGACGGGCTGCATGCTGTAGTGTAGGAAGTGAAGTGTAGGTCTTGTACCATTCCTCTTTGCAGCAGGCATAGCAGTTAGTCATTTTGTCATTGCAATTAGTTTTGGCCGCTGGGTCAAGTCTTTGTGTACTATTACAGGAGTCCAACGTTATGTTATATTATTGCTTTTGCCCAAACATAAGTTAAATGCTCTTTGGTCTAAAAATGAGTCAGCTAAAGTAGATACATGAATTGGTCTTCTGCTTTGCAGAAGCTGTTGCTAGGTTACAACAGAGCTTTGTGTAGCGGTTACAACTGTGTGTATGTGCATAAGAGTCCAGCCCATGTTTTATTTTTAGTGATGGCTGTCGTCAGTATATCCAGCTATGATTTATTTTCGTTCAAGCGTTGTCAATAACTTGTTGATTCTAATACATTTTGTAATAGCAGACATAATGTCCGTGATAGGCTTGGGGGTCAATTCTGAATTAGGTTGGGAATTGGTCTTTAATTCATTAATTTGAATTGGCCACACCCCACAGGAAGCAGAATTGGAAATGAATTTCAATTCAATGAAGTAGAAATTGATTAAATGAAATTAATTGACATTCAAATGGCTAATTTATTCCATACATCATCATGCACCTGTCTATTGTTATGTTTAACCTCTAAGGGATCGGTGTCCCTCCACCGGGAAGGTTGAGCTAACGTGCGCTAATGTGATTAGCATACAATTGTAAGTAACAAGAACATTTCCCCAGACATAGACATGTCTTATATGGGCAGAAATATTCAATTATTCTTAATCTAACTGCACTGTCCAGTTTAAGGTAGCTATTACAGTGAAAAAAGACCATGCTATTGTTTGAGGAGAGTGCACAACATCAAAAAACGTATCACGGCAACTGGTTTGATACATTCACCTCTGAAGGTAAATAATGTACTTACATTCATTAATCTTGCTCTGATTTGTCATCCTGAGTGTCCCAGAGATGAATGTAGCATAGTTTTGTTTCCTTGATGAAGGAACTGGGTTATACAGTTTGAACCCCTGGTGTGTCTGGCTCCACACCCACCCCGCCCAGCCATCTAGATGTGTGAATGTTAGTGTATAAGCTAATGATCCATCATGTATGACATTCCTGGCAGTGTGTATTTCTACAGTTATGTACTTGAAAATGTATCAATTAATAATATATTGTCCCAAGCTGGCATAGCAGTCAGATTTCCTTTGTCCTCGTCTTGTCCTGTGTATATACAGTACTGTATATACACGTATTTACATATTTTCCTCGCATATCTTTTTATATATACATTTTTCTAAAAATCTCAATTTCAAAACATTCTCCTACAACCCGCCTCACCAATTTAAAAAAAGAAAGTATTATTCACCTCAAATCTGAAATCCACAATAGAAGCTAACCAGAATCTAGCCAAAAGCTAGCCAGAAGCTAGTCAGTTTACGTTAGTTAGTATTCAGCTAACCACAGTTGGTGGTCATCAGCTATCCTTTAGCTCGAAAAGCTATCGCCAGTTTTGTACAACGCGACTCAGACAAGGCAATATCCCCGGATTTCTACCGCAAGCTCTGGACATTTACACCTGGATTTTGCAGCTAGCTAGCTGCTATCCGAGTGACTATTGCTTACGTCTGTCCCGGAGCAAACATAAATTATTCCGGAGCTAGCCAGCAGCCACTTCTGGGCTACAATCACCTATCCGGACCCATTTTACTGCCGATGCAGAGCCCCACCGGGCCTTCACGACTGGACTACCGACGTTATCTGCCCGAGGGAGTTATCCAACTGGCCCCTCCGTCGCGACGTTACCTGAACGCCCATCTGCGGCTCGCTAATCATTAGTTGTCTTATCGGCTGCTATCTGAATAGGTCTATCGGACAATGCCACGCGATGACATCACCTGGTTTCAATGATGTTGATGTTTCTAGAGACAATATCTCTCTTATCATCACTCAATACCTAGGTTTACCTCCACTGCAATCACATCCTACCATACCTTTGTCTATACATTATACCTTGAAGCTATTTTGTTGCCCCCATAAATCTCCTTTTACACTCTGTTCCCGGACGTCCTAGATGACCAATTCTCATAGCTTTTAGCCGTACCCTTATCCTACTCCTCCTCTGTTCGTCTGGTGATGTAGAGGTGAGTCCTGGTCCTGCAGTGCCTAGCTCCACTCCTATTCCCCAGGCGCTCTCGTTTGATGACTTCTGTAACTGTAATAGCCTTGGTTTCATGCAAGTTCACATTAGAAGCCTCCTCCCTAAGTTTGTTTTATTCACTGCTCTGCCAACCTGGATGTCCTACCCGTGTCTGAATCCTGGCTTAGGAAGACCACCAAAAACTCTAAAATCTCCATCCCTAACTACAACATTTTCAGACAAGATAGAACGGCCAAAGGGGGCGGTGTTGCAATGTACTGCAGAGATAGCCTACAGACTTCTGTCCTACTATCCAGGTCTGTACCCAAACAATATGAACTTCTACTTTAAAAAAACTCTCTAAAAACAAGTCTCTCACCGTTGCCGCCTGCTATAGAACAACCTCTGCCCCCAGCTGTGCTCTGGACACCATATGTGAACTGATTGCCCCTCATCTATCTCCAGAGCTCGTGCTGCTAGGTGACCTAAACTGAAACATGCTTACCTCTTGAAGCTAGAGGGACCTATTTTCATTTTTGGAAAAATAACATTCCCAAAGTAAACAGCCTATTTCTCAGGACCAGATGTTAGAATATGCATATAATTGACAGCTTGGGATAGAAAACACTCTAAAGTTTCCAAAACTGTACAAATATTGTCTGTGAGTATAACAAAACTGATATTGCAGGCGAAATCCTGAGAAAAATCCAATCAGGAAGTGACTCTTATTTTGAAACCCCTATCTTTCTATGCATCCCTATTGCCCATTGAAAGGGATATCAACCAGATGTCTTTTTTATGTGGCTTCCCTACGGTGTCTACAGCCTTTAGACGTAGTTTCAGGCCTCTATTTTGAAGAATGAGCATAAACGTCCACATTGCGTAAGTGGTCAGTTGTTGGCTCTCAGTGTGATTTTTGTGCTAAACAGAGAGGTAGCCATTTTTCCTCCCGGTCCTAGTGAAAAGCCAACTGTCCTGGTTGATATATTATCGAATAGATATTTGAAAAACACCTTGAGGATTGATTATAAAAAATGTTTGCCATGTTTCTGTCGATATTATGGATTTAATTTTGAATTTTTGTCTGCGTTGTCGTGACTGCTATTTCTGGTGGATTCCTAGGCATAACGCATCAAACTAACGGAGGTATTTGGATATAAAAAATATCTTTATGGAACAAAAGGAACATTTGCGGTCTAACTGGGAGTCTCGTGAGTGAAAACATCAGAAGATCATCAAAGGTAAACGATTAAGGGCAGTCAGGTCTGGAGAGAACCAAGGGCTATATTGGTTCCTGGTTCTAAATTTCTTGATTGGGGCATGCTTATTTAAGATGGTGAGGAAGGCATTTAAAAAAAATAGCCAGGCATCTTCTACTGATGGGATGAGGTCAATATCCTTCAAGGATACCCGGGCCAGGTCGATTAGAAAGGCCTGCTCGCTGAAGTGTTTCAGGGAGCGTTTGACAGTCATGAGTGGAGGTGGCTTGACCGCTGACCCATTACGGATGCAGGCAATGAGGCAGTGATTGCTGAGATCTTGGTTGAAAACAGCAGAGGTTTATTTAGTTGGTTAGGATAATATCTATGAGGGTGCCCGTGTTTACAGCTTTGGGGTGGTACCTGGTAGGTTCATTGATAATTTGTGTGAGATTGAGAGCATCAAGCTTAGATTGTAGGATGGTCGGGGTGTTAACCTTCAGACATATAAGTTACCAGACCCGGACTCAGGTATGGCTAACCCTGGAGATCCCTCCAATCTTCACAGAGTTAGGTATACAGTGCCTTGCGAAAGTATTCGGCCCCCTTGAACTTTGCAACCTTTTGCCACATTTCAGGCTTCAAACATAAAGATATAAAACTGTGGGACACAATCATGAAGTGGAACGACATTTATTGGATATTTCAAACTTTTTTAACAAATCAAAAACGGAAAAATTGGGCGTGCAAAATTATTCAGCCCCTTTACTTTCAGTGCAGCAAACTCTCTCCAGAAGTTCAGTGAGGATCTCTGAATGATCCAATGTTGACCTAAATGACTAATGATGATAAATACAATCCACCTGTGTGTAATCAAGTCTCCGTATAAATGCACCTGCACTGTGATAGTCTCAAAGGTCCGTTAAAAGCGCAGAGAGCATCATGAAGAACAAGGAACACACCAGGCAGGTCCGATATACTGTTGTGAAGAAGTTTAAAGCCGGATTTGGATACAAAAAGATTTCCCAAGCTTTAAACATCCCAAGGAGCACTGTGCAAGCGATAATATTGAAATGGAAGGAGTATCAGACCACTGCAAATCTACCAAGACCTGGCCGTCCCTCTAAACTTTCAGCTCATACAAGGAGAAGACTGATCAGAGATGCAGCCAAGAGGCCCATGATCACTCTGGATGAACTGCAGAGATCTACAGCTGAGGTGGGAGACTCTGTCCATAGGACAACAATCAGTCGTATATTGCACAAATCTGGCCTTTATGGAAGAGTGGCAAGAAGAAAGCCATTTCTTAAAGATATCCATAAAAAGTGTCGTTTAAAGTTTGCCACAAGCCACCTGGGAGACACACCAAACATGTGGAAGAAGGTGCTCTGGTCAGATGAAACCAAAATTGAAATTTTTGGCAACAATGCAAAACGTTATGTTTGGCGTAAAAGCAACACAGCTCATCACCCTGAACACACCATCCCCACTGTCAAACATGGTGGTGGCAGCATCATGGTTTGGGCCTGCTTTTCTTCAGCAGGGACAGGGAAGATGGTTAAAATTGATGGGAAGATGGATTGAGCCAAATACAGGACCATTCTGGAAGAAAACCTGATGGAGTCTGCAAAAGACCTGAGACTGGGACGGAGATTTGTCTTCCAACAAGACAATGATCCAAAACATAAAGCAAAATCTACAATGGAATGGTTCAAAAATAAACATATCCAGGTGTTAGAATGGCCAAGTCAAAGTCCAGACCTGAATCCAATCGAGAATCTGTGGAAAGAACTGAAAACTGCTGTTCACAAATGCTCTCCATCCAACCCCACTGAGCTCGAGCTGTTTTGCAAGGAGGAATGGGAAAAAATGTCAGTCTCTCGATGTGCAAAACTGATAGAGACATACCCCAAGCGACTTACAGCTGTAATCGCAGCAAAAGGTGGCGCTACAAAGTATTAACTTAAGGGGGCTGAATAATTTTGCACGCCCAATTTTTCCGTTTTTGATTTGTTCAAAAAGTTTGAAATATCCAATAAATGTCGTTCCACTTCATGATTGTGTCCCACTTGTTGTTGATTCTTCACAAAAAAATACAGTTTTATATCTTTATGTTTGAAGCCTGAAATGTGGCAAAAGGTCGCAAAGTTCAAGGGGGCCGAATACTTTCGCAAGGCACTGTATATGCTTTGTTTTTTTTGCTCCTCTCGTGGAATTATCTAAAAAAAACTACTTAAACTTGATGAAGTTGGTGCCTCTTGGACAATTCTGTTGGATGTTAGAGGGTCTTTTTTTTAACTTAAGAATGTGTTTGTTTGATATGATTGGGTTTTGCTTTGTGTTTTATGTTTGCTTTTCATGTGTAATTGATGAGTATACTTTGCCCTCAGAACAGCCGCATTTCATCGGTGCATGGACTCAAGGTGTCGAAAGCATTCCACAGGGATGCTGTCCCATGTTGACTCTAATGCCTCCCACATTTGTGTCAATTTCGCTGGATGTCCTTTGGGTCGTGGACCATTCTTGATACACGGGAAACTGTTGAGCATTAAAAACTGATGGAAAGAGCATCTGTTCTTAATGTTTTGTATACTCAGTGTAGCTATGTATAGTGTCACTGTTGTTTATTGATGTGTTCATGCAGGGCTTATCTGCAAAGAGACCGTAGTCTCAACATGAGAGATGCCTGCTGTCGGAGAGATGTGCTTTGAAACAAATACAGTGTTATACACTGCTCCAAAAAATAAAGGGAACACTTAACCAACACAAAAACATCCTATGGCATTCTGCATTAGCATCGAACAGCCCCCGTGATATGCAACTTTTCAGTGAAGTCAGAAACCAATATACACAGGCAGTTAGAAAAGCCAAGGCTAGATTTAACATGCAGAAATTTCCTTCCTGCAACACAAACTCAAAAAAGTTCTGGGACACTAAAGTCCTTGGAGAAAGAACACCTCCTCCCAGCTGCCCACTGCACTGAGGATAGGAAACTCTGTCACCACCGATAAATCCACTATAATTGAAAATTTGAATAAGCATTTTTCTACGGCTGGCCATGCTTTCCACCTGGCTACCCCGGTCAATTGCACTGTACCCCACACAGCAACTCGCCCAAGCCTTCCCCATTTCTCCTTCTCCCAAATCCAGTAGTCGTGTCGTCTGAGATTCCCAAAGATTGGAAAGCAGCTGCGGTCATCCCCTCTTCAAAGGGGGAGACACTCTTGACCCAAACTGCTACAGACCTATATCTATCCTGCCTATATCTATCTTCGAAAGCCAAGTCAACCGACCATTTCGAATCCCACCGTACCTTCTCCGCTATGCAATCTGGTTTCAGAGCTGGTCATGAGTGTGGCTGAGGTGCACCCAAGGTCCTAAATGATATCTTAGCAGCCATATTCATTGACCTGGCCAAGGCTTTCGACTCTGTCAATCACCACATCCTCATCGGCAGACTCAATATCCTTGGTTTCTCAAATGATTGCCTCACCTGGTTCACCAACTACTTCTCTGATAGAGTTCAGTGTGCCAAATCGGAGGGCCTGTTGTCCGGGCCTCTGGCAGTTCCTATGGGGGTGCCACAGGGTTCAATTCTTGGCCCGACTCTCTTCTCTGTATGCATCAATGATGTCGCTATTGCTGCTGGTGAGTCTCTAATCCACCTCTACGCAGACGACACCATTCTGTATACTTCTGGCCCTTCTTTGGACACTGTGTTAACAGCCCTCCAGACGAGCTTCAATGCCATACAACTCCCTTTCTGTGGGCTCCAACTGCTCTTAAATACAAGTAAAACTAAATGCATGCTCTTCAACCGATCGCTGCCTGCACCTCCCCGCCCGTCCAGCATCATTACTCTGGACGGTTCTGACTTAGAATATGTGGACAACTACAAATACCTAGGTGTCTGGTTAGACTGTAAACTCTCCTTCCAGACTCACATCAAACATCTCCAATCCAAAGTTAAATCTAGAATTGGCTTCCTATTTCGCAACAAAGCATCCTTCACTCATGCATCCAATCTCAATATTGTCCAGTTTTGAAATGCTTCACTGGATCAATCTGAAACTTTGCACACACACTGCTGCCACCTAGAGGCCAAAATCTAACTAGCTCATTAAATGCAAATAATACATTATGGCCTTTCTCTTGCATTTCAAAGATGATTGAACAAAACAAATCCAAAAGATGCGTTATCTTTTACCAGATCTAATGTGTTATATTCGCCGACATTAACTTCAAATTTCCACAAACATCAAAGTGTTTCCTTTCAAATGGTATCAAGAATATGCATATCCTTGCTTCAAGTCCTGAACTACAGGCAGTTAGATTTGGGTATGTCATTTTAGGTGAAAGCTGAAAAAAAGGGTCAGATCCTTCCATGTTTTGAAAATTTTAATTTAAAAAATGAATCCTCCTAAACACAGTTTTAAATAATGACAGTGGTCTGGAAATACTGTAAGATTATTTTGTAGGTTGTCTGTAATAATTCACTTACATGTAATTAAATATGATAAAAAATACATTTCCCTGAAAGCATTATATCGAACACTCCAGAATGGATGGGAACAACCTAACATATTATGACAAACATGCACAGAAAATACTGTTTGACATATTTAAAATCTTATCTGGATTCGTTAGAAAGATGTGGCAGATGCTTTAGTCAAAATATTTGTCAAAAGAATGATATTCATATGTTTAATGTCTCAGTTGAATTACTATACTCTCTGTTACGATTAAATGCTACTTACTTTGATTCAAATTCAATTCAAATTCTGGTTCCTGTGTGTTGCCAGTGGTGGAAAAATTAGTCAATTGTCATACTTGATTAAAAGTATGACAAAGATCCCTTGATAGAAAATGACTCAAGTGAAAGTCATCCAGTAAAATACAACTTGAGTAAAAGTCTAAAAGTATTTGGTTTTAAATGTACTTCAGAATTAAAAGTAAAAGTAAACGTATAAACCACTTCAAATTCCGCATATTAAGCAAACCAGATGGCACAATTTTCTTCTTTTTTTGGGGGGGGGGGGGGGGGGGTAGCAAGGGGCACATTCCAACCTTCAGACATAATTTACAAACAAAGCATGTGTGTTTAGTGAGTCTGCCAGATTAGAGGCAGTAGGGATGACCAGGGATGTTCTGTTGATAAGTGTGTGAATTTCACCATTTTCTTGTCAAAATGTAACGAGTTCTTTTGGGTGTCTGGGAAAATGTACATTATTTTCTTTAAGAATGTAGTGAAGTAAAAGTTGGCAAAAATATAAATAGTAAAGTCAATTACAGATACCCCAAAAATCTACTTAAGTAGTACTTTAAAGTATTTTACTTAAGTACTTTACACCACAATTGAATTAAATTCAGAAATTCTGAATTGACTCAAACCCCGGTGTGTGTGATATAAACTGGAGATTTTAAGGATTACTTCTTAGAAATTTACATTAAGAAGAAAAACGTTTTTATTTACCTGTCTAAAGCATTCTACACTGTGGACCACTCATTACTTATTCAGAGAATTTCATCAATTGGTCTGGACTGCGTGTGGCTTTTCAGCCACACTCCTTGTCACTCCTGTCATTTGTCAACGAGAAGGGCCTTTCGGGAAATCTTCAAATATAAACAATCTATCATTATGATGATGTAAAACATTTCATTGTAAACATAATCATTGAGTGTGGGAGAACAGGATTTCCGTTTGTATTGCATTTTGATCAGATCTCACAGATCACACTAGACCGCCAGTTCATTGCGAAACTTGTAGCCTATTTTATATATCGCATTCAAGAGCAAGGTGCTTCCTTCCTCGAATATATACTGAAGAAAAATATAAATTCAACATGCAACAATGGGTGAGTTAGGTAATATAAGGAAATCAATTCATTAGGCCCTAATCTATGGATTTCACATGACTGTGCAGGGACACAGCCATGGGTGGGCCTGGGAGGGCATAGGCCCAATCAATGGGAAGCCAGGCCCAGCCAATCAGAAAGAGTTTTTCCCCACAAAAGGGTATTATTACAGACATAAATACTCGTCAGTTTCATCAGCTGTCTGGGTGGCTGGTCTCAGACGATCCCGCAGGTGAAGAAGCCAGATGTAGAGGTCCTGGGCTGGTGTGGTTACACGTGGTCTGCGGCTGTGAGGCTGGTTGGACATACTGCCATATTCTCTAAAATGACATTGGAGCTGGAGAGAAATAAACATTCAATTCTCTGGCAACCGCTCTGGTGGACATTCCTGACAACTGCACATTTTAGAGTGGCATTTTGTTGTCCCCAAGCACAAGGTGCACCTGTGTAATGACCATGCTGTTTAATCAGCTTCTTGATATGCCACACCTGTCAGGTGGATGGATTATCTTGGCAAAGGAGAAATGCTCACTGGCAGGGATGTAAACAAATTTGTGCACAAAATTGGAGAGAAATAAGCTTTTTGTGCATATGGAACATTTCTGGGATTTTTATTTTAGCTCATGAGACACGGAACCAGCACTTTACATGTTGTGCTCATATTTTAATTCAGTATATATTTTTAATTGCTCAAAATAAGTGACCAAGCTGTATTGCTAATTCTGGGACACACATTGGGCTAGGCTACTGGTTAAAGAAATATAAGAGGAATACAGAGAGGATGGAAGGGAGAGAGGCCAGTCTAGATTCCAGCAGAGATGCAAGAAGGGAACAGTGAAGACAGAGATGTGTGAGTTAGAAGTTAATCAATAGGCTGGGCTATTAATCCATTATTCGTGCGCTGGCCTGTATATTAGGCCTAGCCTACGACAGTGAATTAGGCGACCACTAAGCAAGCTGAGACAATTTGTTTTGTCTGATGCACATCTTGTGCCAATGAATTGAAGTTGAACATTGCCAAATGGTCAGTTTAATTAAATGTGCAATAAAGTATTGAGCCTAGGCCTATTTAATGAAACCTTGGCTGTTGATGTAGGCAACAGATCACAAAGCAGGGAATCCCCAATTGCTGCAAAGAATCCACTACTAAAGGACACCAATTAGAAGAAGTGACTTGCTTGGGCCAAGAAACACGAGCAATGGACATTAGACCGGTGGAAATCTGTCCTGTGGTCTGGAGTCCAAATTGGAGATTTTTGGTTCCAACCACTTTGTCCTTGTGAGACGCGGTATGGGTGAACAGATGACCTCTGCATGTATATTTCCCACCATAAAGCATGGAGGAGGAAGTGTTATAGTGTGGGGATGCTTTGCTGGTGACACTGTCTGTGATTTATCTACAATTCAAGGCACACTAAACCAGCATGGCTACCACAGCATTCTGCAGCGATACGCCATCCCATCTGGTTTGGGCTTAGTGGGACTGTCATTTGTTTTCAACAGGACAATGACCCAACACGCCTCCAGGCTTTATAAGGGCTATTTACGAAGAAGGAGGGTGATGGAGTGCTGCATCAGATGACCTGGCCTCCACAATCCCCCAACCTCAACCAAATTGAGATGGTTTGGGATGAGTCGTATCGCAGAGTGAAGGAAAAGCAGCCAACAAGTTCTCAGCAAACTGACTAAAATTGCTGGGAATTAGCTTCAAAACTGCACAATTTCCTCTCCGCTTACTAAAATAACGGCAAGATACATTTTTGTAGCTAATAGACTGTTAGTTTACACTTCCTCTTTCAATGAACTGTAGGGATGTCAAAATATGTTAACTGTCTACCAAAACTATTCATTTTAAAATGTTGATTACTTCTACTTGCCATTGTCATTCACCTGATTTTTTGTTGTTGTTGCTAACATATGATGGGTGACCATGGGTTACATATGTTGGGGGTCCTTGGGTCACCAGTTAGCCTGGGAAAGAAACGTTTTAAAACCTCTGGTCTATATGAATGCAGTTGCCACTGTATTTACTCTTAGAACTACCCATCCCGGATCCGGTATATTTGTCATCAGCAACGCTGAATAGCATAGCGCAAGAGTCAAAAAATATTACTAGAAAATATTAATTTTCATGAAATCACAAATAAATAAAAATATAGCAAAACACAGCTTAGCCTTTTGTTAATCACCCTGTCGTCTCAGATTTTGAAATGATGCTTGGTCACGAAAATCAGAAAAGCAATCAAATTAACCGTTTACCTTTGATGCTCTTCGGATGTTTTCACTCACGAGACTCCCAGTTAGACAGCAAATGTTCCTTTTGCTCCATAAATATATTTTTTATATCCAAATATCTCTGTTAGTTTAGTGCGTTATGCCCAGGAATCCACTGGAAATAGCAGTCACGACAATGCAGACAAATTATATCCATAATGTCGACAGAAACATGGCAAACGTTTTTTATAATCAATCCTCAAGGTGTTTTTCAAATATCTATTAGATAATATATCTAACGTCCTCTCTCCTCTCTCCACACACATCCCTTCTGACCTTCTCCTCCAATGGGGTTTGAGACGAGAGAGGACGTGAGGATTATGCAATTGTTCCCAAGTGATCTGAGTGAGTTTACAGTGCATTCGGAAAGTATTCAGACCCCTTCCCTTTTTCCACATTTTGTTACTTTACAGCCATATTCTAAAATAAAAAAATACATTTTCCTCATTAATCTACTCACAATACCCCATAATGACAAAGCGAAAACAGGTAAAAAAAAAAAAAAAAACATTTGTTCTTAAGTATTCAGATCCTTTGTTATGAGACTCAAAATTTAGCTCAGGTGCATCCTGTTTCCATTGATCATCCTTGTTTTGTTTCTACAACTTGATTGGAGTCCACCTGTGGTAAATTCAATTGATTGGACTTGATTTAGAAAGGCGCACACCTGTCTATATAAGGTCCCACAGTTGACAGTGCATATCAGAGCAAAAACCAAGCCATAAGGTCGAAGAAATTGTCCATAGAACTCCGAGATAGGATTGTGTCGAGGCACAGATCTGGGGAAGGGAACAAAACATTTCTGCAGCATTGAAGGTCCCCAAGAACACAGTGGCCTCCATCATTCTTAAATGGAAGAAGTTTGGAACCACCAGGACTATTCCTAGAGCTGGCCGCCCGGCCAAACTGAGCAACCGTGGGAGATGGGCCTTGGTCAGGGAGGTGAGCAAGAACCCGATGGTCACTCAGACAGAGCTTGTGAGTTTCCCTGTGGAGATGGGAGAACCTTCCAGAAGGACAACCATCTCTGCAGCACTCCAAGGTATCAGGCCTTTATGGTACTCCTCAGTAAAAGGCACAGGAAGGCCTGCTTGGAGTTTACCAAAAGGCACCTAAAGGACTCTCAGACAATGAGAAACAAGATTATCTGGTCTGATGAAACCAAGATTGAACTCTTTGGCCTGAATGCCAAGTGTCAAGTCGGGAGGAAACCTTGCACCATCCCTACGGTGAAGCATGGTGGTGGAAGCATCATGCTGTGGGGATGTTTTTCAGCTGACTGGGAGACTAGTCCGTATTGAGGGAAAGATGAACGGAGTAATGTACAGAGACATCCTTCATGAAAACCTGCTCCAGAGCGCACAGCCAAGACATTACAGGAGTGGTTTCGGTAAATGTATCAATGTCCTTGAGAGGCTCGATCGAACAGACCTGAAAATAGCTGTGCAGCGACACTCCCCATCCAACCTGACAGAGCTTGAGAGGATCTGCAGAGAAGAATGGGAGAAACTCTCCAAACACAGGTGTGCCAAGCTTGTAGCGTCATACACAAGAAGACTTGAGGTTGTAATCGCTGCCAAATATACTTCAACAAAGTACTGAGTACAGTGTCTGAATGCTTATATATATGTGACATTTCAGGGGTTTTTTTTATACATTTGCAAAAATGTATAAAAATACTGTTCTTGCTTTGTCGTTATGGGGTATTGTGTGTAGATTGATGAAGAAAATGTGTTTTTAAGCCATTTGAGATCAAGGTTGTAACAACAAAATGTGGAAAAAGTCAAGGGGACTGAATACTTTCCTAATGCACTGTACATAGCTCTCTATAGTAAATGCTAATAGTTGTAAGACAATGGGGAACTGGTTGATTGGGGACTGAGCATATGGCTTTCCTATAGGCTGCATCTCAATAGTTTGAATTTGCCTCCTCTTCTTATCTCCTTCCCTCCATGTGCACTAGCATTAGAAGGTGAAAGCACTTTGTGGTAATCATCCAACTTTTTGCTTTCACCTATGCTGCTTTTCCAGATCAGTGTAGATATACGAGATAAGAATAGGAATTGAAGACACTTTAGACTATTGAGACACAGCCCTAGTGTCTGACCGTGAGAAAAAATGTGAAATCCCATTCCTGATAGCCATCTGCCATATTGCTTTCAGCTGTGCTGTGCTTTCAGATTATTAAAGATAAAGATTATCAACTATTGAGATGCATCCTTTGTGTCTGACCCTGACAGCGAGACAAAAAAATGCAGGAACAGGGGAAAGGCTTTAGCTGTCAGTGACAGCAAGGTCTTTAAAGTCACAGTCTACTGTGGAGTGTCTGAGTGCACTTGTTCTGTTAGCTAATAGCTTGTGATTGAAGCTGTTATCCATACGCGTAGTGATGTCAGTATTGTCAGTCAGAGGCAGGATGTGAACAACCCACACTGGCTTTGAAATGTTCTGATATCTCTCCCTGGCTGGCTGGCTGGCTGGCAGGCAGGCAGTTAGTTTAGACTGCAGAAACGTGGTCTTGATTTGGGTGGCGTGGGGCCAAGGCTTTGCTGGAAATGGTCTGCCTTGTTAGAGAATTCACCCGCACGGGGCTGGAAAATCAGCCCAGCCTAACCAGTATCCCCCATAAAGACAATGAGGTTATGGAGGAGTGTTTTTGTGTATGTGTGAGGTAGAATACTAGTGTGCGTGCGTGTGCAACTATGCGTGTGTGTGTTCAACTATTTGTGTTTTTGTGAGAGAAACTGGGGGTTCAAACATTTTCCATCTCAGATGGGTTGGGTTGAGATCCATACAAAAGCCTACATTAATATTTCAGTTTCTGTTTTTCACTTCTGTGAAACCTTATCCACTCTGTTATTTTGACCTTTCAAACCACAGCAATGTTTCCCCGTCTCTGAGTAATATGAAGGAACCCCTGCCATTGCCTTTTGACTGTAGCAATTATTGGTTTTCAGAACTCCAATGCAGACGTGGCTTCAAATACTATTTAAAATCTTTTAAATACTTTGAGCGTTTGATTTAGTCTGCCTGGATTGACAGATTTAGTTTGCAGTTCTGCAAATATTTGATAGGTTCTATCCGTTGTGCCAGGCAATCTCAATCAATCCCATCTAAAGTTATGATTTTAAATAGTATTTGAACCCAGATCTGATTTTCAGTGCTCCAATGTTTATAAAGTGCAATGTTCTGAAAGTAGCAAAGTGCATTGCTTTGACAGTTTAATGATAATGATTGTGTAATGATTATTCAAACCAAAACATGTCCTAATCATTTGAAATAGAATATCTTTGGGTATCTCACATTTTCATTTTGACCTGCCATTCGTAGGAAATATGGCAATATTGAAAGAAACAAAACAAGCAAAGCCAATGCTTACAGTAGCCATCCAAAGCTGAATAGCATGCATTGACAAAGAGAGGAGAGACAAGATTTCAAGGTCCGATGCCTCAGGGTACTTTGGCGAGTCTGTCATTCAGAGAACACACAACAATAGCCCAAGGGGCTATACAGTGCATTGGGGGGGGGGGGGGGGGGGGGGGGTACTTGGATGGGATCCATCTCCATCCACTGAATCTGCTTATACCTGCTATAAGCTGATGCGGTGAAAGGAGGTTGAGGTACAGTGTTTTTTGCAAGACGAGGTAGAATTTTTTTAGAGCGCTTGTTCTTATGAATTTGGATATAAAGTCTGAATGGTGTGCGCTAAAAGCTATTATGACCCAATTAAGAAAAGCTAAGTCTCTCCCGAACAACCATGATTCCCTGTTTCCCTCACAAGCCGTGCAGGACTCGTTAGAAGGAAAGGTCGGCACCGGGCTCAAATTAGCACAAGATGGCTGTGTGGTAAAATTAACAGAAAGCATTAATGGAACGCGCTTATTAATCCAAAGGGGTAGGCAAGAGAATGGTCGTGGACAGGCAAAAAGGTCAAAACCAGATCAGAGTCCAGGAGGTACAAAGTTGCAGTCAGGCTCGTGTTCAAGGCAGGCAGAATGGTCAGGCAGGCAGGTAAAAGTCCAGAAACAGGCAAGGGTCAAAAACCGGGAGGACTAGAAAAAGGAGAATGTAAAATGCATGAGAACGGGAAAAATGCTGGTTGACTTGGAAACATGCAAGACGAACTGGCACAGAGAGACAGGAAACACAGTGATAAATACACTGGGGAAAACTTATACTGGTGAACTGTTGTGTCCTCACCTTTAATCTGATAATTTCACAATTTCTTCTGTTAGAAACATTCAAATTTGGCCCTATATGGCCAATTTTCACAAGTGTAAAGGGTTAATTAGCCATATACACTACTGGTCAAATCTTTTAGAACACCTACTCATTTAAGAGTTTTTCTTTGTTTACTTTAGAATAATAACAAAGACATCAACTATTATATAACCCATATGGAATCATGTAGTAACCAAAAATGTGTTAAACAAATGTAAATATATGTTATATTTGAGATTCTTCAAAGTAGCCAGCCTTTGCTTTTCCTTCACTCTACGGTCCAACTCATTCAAAACCATATCAATTGGGTTGAGGTCGGGTGATTGTGGAGGCCAGGTCATCTGATGCAGCACTCCATCACTCTCTTTCTTGGTCAAATAGCCCTTACACAGCCTGGAGGTGTGTTGGTTCATTGTCCTTTTGAAAAACAAATGATAGTCCCACTAATATGGGATGGCGTATCGCTGCAGAATGCTGTGGGAGCCATGCTGGTTTAGTGTGCCTTCAAATCTAAATATATCACTGACAGTGTCAACAGAAATGCACCCCCAAACCATCATACCTCCTCCTCCATGCTTTACGGTGGGAACCACACATGCGGAGATCATCAGTACACCTTCTCTGCATCTCACAAAGACACGGAGGTTGGAACCAAAAATCTCAAATTTAGACTCAACAGACCATAGGACAGATTTCCATTGCTCCTGTTTCTTGGCCCAAGCAAGTATGTTCTTCTTATTGGTTTCCTTCAGTAGTGGTTTCTTTGCAGAAATTTGAGCATGAAGGCTTCATTCACGCAGTCTCCTATGAATAGTTGATTTTGATATGTGCCTGTTACTTGAACTCTGTGAAGCATTTATTTGGGCTGCAATTTCTGAGTAACTATAATACACGTATCCTCTGCAGCAGAGTTAACTCTGGGTCTTTCTTTCCTGTGGCGGTCTTCATGAGAGCCAGTTTCATCATTGCGCTTGATGTTTTTGCGACAGCACTTGAAGAAACTTGAAATGTTCTGGATTGACTGACCTTCATGTCTTCAAGTAATGATGGACTGTTGTTTTTCTTTGCTTATTTGGCCTGTTCTTGCCATAACATGGACTTGGTCTTTTAGCAAGTAGGGTTATCTTCTGTATACCACCCCTACCTTGTAACAACACAACTGATTAGCTAAAACGCATAAGAAGGAAATAAATTCCAGAAATTAACGTTTAACAAGGCACACCTGTTAATTGAAATGCATTCCAGGTGACTATCTCATCAAGCTTGTTGAGAGAATGCGTGCAAAGATATCATCAAGGCAAAGGGTGGCTACTTTGAAGAATCTAAAATCTATATTTATTTGTTTAACCTTTTGTGACTAGGGGGCAGTATTTTCATTTTTGGATAAAAAACGTTCCAGTTTTAAACGGGATATTTTGTCATGACAAGATGCTCGACTATGCATATAATTGACAGCTTTTGATAGAAAACCCTCTGACGTTTCCAAAACTGCAAAGATATTGTCTGTGAGTGCAACAGAACTGATGTTACAGGCGAAACCCAGATATAAATCCAATCAGGGAGTGCCGCATTTTTTGAAAGCGCTTCATGCCAATGACTCCTTATATGGCTGTGAATGGGCTACGAATGAGCTTACGTGTCTACAGCATTGTGACATCTATTTACACATTTATGTTGAAGGATAGCCGTAAGGGACCACATTTAGCAAGTGGTCACATGATGGCTCCGGCAGAAAATCTTGCGTAAAGTACACAAGTAGCCATTTTTCCAATCGCTTCTTATGAGAAACCAATTGTCCCGATGGATATTTTATCGAATAGATATGTGGAAAACACCTTGAGGATTGATTCTAAACAACGTTTGCCATGTTTCTGTCGATATTATGGAGCTAATTTTGAAAAAAGTTTGTCGTTGTAGTGACTGCATTTTCCGGTCGATTTCTCAGCCAAACGTGAAGAACAAACGGGAGCTATTTCGCCAACAAAAATTATAATTTGCTATCTAACTGGGAGTCTCCTGAGTGAAAACATCCCAAGTTCTTCAAAGTAAATTATTTAATTTGATTGCTTTTCTTATTTTCGTGAAAATGTTGCCTGCCGCTAGCAGAGCCTAGCATAGCATTATGCCATGATAAACTATTACAAATGCTTGTCTAGCGTTGGCTGTAAAGCATTTTTTGAAAATCTGAGATGACAGTGTGACTTAACAGTGTGATTAACAAAACGCTGTGTCTCAATATATTTCATTTGTGATTTTCATGAATAGGAAGATTTTCTAGGAAGATTTATGTTCGGCTGCGTTATGCTAATTAGTTTGAGGCGATGATTACACTCCCGGATCCGGGTTTGAGAGTCACAAGAACACTTTTTTTGGTTACTACATGTTTCCATATGTGTTATTTCATAGTTTTGATGTATTCATTCTACAATGAAAATAGTAAAAATAAAGAAAAACCCTGGAATGAGTAGGTGTGTCCATACTTTTGACAGGCACTAATATATATATACACTGCTCCAAAAAATATAGGGAACACTAAAATAACACATCCTAGATCTGAATGAATGAAATATTCTTATTAAATACTTTTTTCTTTACATAGTTGAATGTGCTGACAACAAAATCACACAAAAATAATCAAATTTATCAACCCATGGAGGTCTGGATTTGTGGAAAACCACACTACAGGCTGATCCAACTTTGTTGTAAGCGGGAGCGTAACGTAGCCTCAAACTAATTAGCATAACGCAGCGGACATAAATCTTCCTAGAAAATGTTCCTATTCATGAAAATCACAAATGAAATATATTGAGACACAGCTTAGCCTTTTGTTAATCACACTGTCATCTCAGATTTTTAAAATATGCTTTACAGTCAATGCTAGACAAGCATTTGTGTAAGTTTGTCATGGCATAATGCTATGGCTAGGCTCTGCAAGCATCAGGCACATTTTCACGAAAATAAGAAAAGCAATCAAATTAAATCATTTACCTATGAATAACTTTGGATGTTTTCACTCAGGAGACTCCCAGTTAGATAGCAAATGTTCCTTTTTTCCAAAAAGATTATTTTTGTAGGCGAAATAGCTCCGTTTGTTCTTCACGTTTGGCTGAGAAATCGACGGGAAAATGCAGTCACTACAACACCAAACTTTTTTCAAAATTAGCTCCATAATATCGACAGAAACATGGCAAACGTTGTTTAGAACAAATCCTCAAGGTGTTTTCCACATATCTATTCGATAAAATATCCGTCGGGACAATTAGTGTCTCATAAGAAGCGATTGGAAAAATGGCTACTTGTGTACTTTACGCAAGATTTTCTGCCGGAGCCATCATGTGACCACTTGCTAAATGTGGTCCCTTAACCTGTTGCGTCGACCAAACCCGGATCCGGGATTCTATTTACAGACCTAAGCTCATTACCATAACGCAACGTTAACTATTCATTAAAATCGCAAATGAAATGAAATAAATATGCCATCTCTCAAGCTTAGCCTTTTGTAAACAACACTGTCATCTCAGATTTTCAAAATATGCTTCTCAACCATAGGAAAACAATAATTTGTGTAAAAGTGGCTAGCTAGCGTAACATTTAGCGTTAGCATTAGCGTTAGCATCCAGCACGCAAGATTTCAACAAAAACATAAAAGCCTTCAAATAAAATCATTTACCTTTGAAGAACTTCGGATGTTTTCAATGAGGAGACTCTCAGTTAGATAGCAGATGCTCAGTTTTTCCAAAAAAGATTCTTTGTGAATTCGAAATAGCTCCGTTTTCTACATCACATTTGGCTACCAAAAAAAAAACGAAAATTCAGTCCTCAAAACGCGAACTTTTTTCCAAATTAACTCCATAATATCGACTGAAAACATGGCAAACGTTGTTTAGAATCAATCCTCAAGGTGTTTTTCACATATCTCTTCAATGATATATCGTTCGTGGAAGCATGGTTTCTCCCCTCAATCAAATGGAAAAGTACAAGCAGCTGGCAATTGCGCACCGAATTCCACGCAGGACACCAGGCGGACACTTGGAAAATGTAGTCTCTTATGGTCAATCTTCCAATGATATGCCTACAAATACGTCACAATGCTGCTAACACCTTGCGGAAACCACAGAAAGTGTAGGCTCATTCCTTGCGCAATCACAGCCATATAAGGAGACAATGGAAAACAGAGCTTCAGAGATTCTGCTCATTTCCTGCTTGACGCATCATCTTGATTTCGCCTGTAGAATGAGTTCTGGGGCACTTACAGACAATATCTTTGCAGATTCTGAAACTTCAGAGTGTTTTCTTTCAAAAACTGTCAAGAATATGCATAGTCGAGCATCTTTTCGTGACAAAATATCGCGCTTAAAACGGGAACGTTTTTTTATCCAAAAATGAAATAGCGCCCCTAGAGATCCAACAGGTTAAGGCTATCCTTCAACATAAATGTGTAAAAAGACGTCACAATGCTGTAGACACCTTGGGGAATACGTAGAAAACGTAAGCTCATTCGTACCTCATTCACAGCCATATAAGGAGTCACTGGCATGAGCCGGTTTAAAAAAATGCGGCACTTCCTGATTGGATTTTTATCTGGGTTTCGCCTGTAACATCAGTTCTGTTGCACTCACAGACAATATCTTTGCAGTTTTGGAAACGTCAGAGTGTTTTCTATCCAAAGCTGTAAATTATATGCATAGTTGAGCATCTCGCCATGACAAAATATCCCGTTTAAAACGCGAACGTTTTTTATCCAAAAATGAAAATACTGCCCCCTAGTTATAAAAGGTTAAAACAAGTCAAAATGAGGCTCAGTAGTGTGTGTGGCCTCCACGTGCCTGTATAACCTCCCTACAATGCCTGGGCATGCTCCTGATGAGGTGGCGGATGGTCTCCTGAGGGATCTCCTCCCAGACCTGGACTAAAGCATCCGCCAACTCCCGGACAGTCTGTGGTGCAACGTGGCGTTGGTGGAAAGAGCGAGACATGATGTCCCAGATGTGCTCATTTGGATTTAGGTCTGGGGGACGGGCGGGCCAGTCCATAGCATCAATGCCTTCCTCTTGCAGGAACTGCTGACACACTCCAGCCACATGAGGTCTAGCATTGTCTTGCATTAGGAGGAACACAGGGTCAACCGCACCAGCATATGGTCTCACAAGGGGTCTGAGGATCTCATCTCGGTACCTAATGGCAGTCAGGCTTCCTCTGGCAAGCACATGGAGGGCTGTGCGGCCCCCCAAAGAAATGCCACCCCACACCGCCAAACCAGTCATGCTGGAGGATGTTGCAGGCAGCAGAACGTTCTCGTCAGTGTGAACCTGCTTTCATCTGTGAAGAGCACAGGGCGCCAGTGGCAAATTTGCCAATCTTGGTGTTCTCTGGCAAATGCCACACGTCCTGCACAGTGTTGGGCTGTAAGCACAACCCCCACCTGTGGACATCGGGCTCTCATACCACCCTCATGGAGTCTGTTTCTGACCATTTGAGCAGACACATGCACATTTGTGGCCTGCTGGAGGTCATTTTGCAGGGCTCTGGCAGTGCTCCTCCTACTCCTCCTTGCACAAAGGCGGAGGTAGCGGTCCTGCTGCTGGGTTGTTGCCCTCCTACGGCCTCCTCCACGTCTCTTGATTTACTGGCCTGTCTCCTGGTAGTGCCTCCATGCTCTGGACACTACGCTGACAGACACAGAAAACCTTCTTGCCACAGCTCGCATTGATGTGCCATCCTGGATGAGCTGCACTACCTGAGCCACTTGTGGGTTGTAGACTCCGTCTCATGCTACCACTAGAGTGAAAGCACCGCCAGCATTCAAAAGTGACCAAAACATCAGCCAGGAAGCATAGGAACTGAGAAGTGGTCTGTGGTCACCACCTGCAGAACCACTCCTTTATTGAGGGTGTCTTGCTAATTGCCTATAATTTCCACCTGTTGTCTATTCCATTTGCACAACAGCATGTGATTTTTTTTTGTCAATCAGTGTTGCTTCCTAAGTGGACAGTTTGATTTCACAGAAGTGTGATTGACTTGGAGTTACATTGTGTTGTTTAAGTGTTCCCTTTATTTTTTTGAGCGGTGCATATATATATATATATATATATATATATATATATATATATATATATATATATATATATATATATATATATATATATAGTGCTTTCGGAAAGTATTCAGACCCCTTGAATTTTTCCAGATTTTGTGAAATTTCAGTCTTATTCAAAAAAGGATTTAAAAAATTCCCTCATCAGCTTACACACAATACCCATAATGACAAAGTGGAAACAGGTGTTTGCAAATGTATTATAAATTAAAAACAGATACCTTATTTACATAATTATTCAGACCCTTTGTTATGAGACTCGAAATTTAGCTCAAGTGCATCCTGTTTCTACAACTTGATTGGAGTCCACCTGTGGTAAATTCAATTGACTGGATATTTTCCCACAGTTGTCAGTGGATGTCAGAGCAAAAACCAAGCCATGAGCTTGAAGGAAATATCCGTAGAGCTCCGAAACAGGATTGTGTCGAGGCACAGATCTGGGGAAGCATACCAAAACATTTCTGCAGAATTGAAGGTCCTCAAGAACACAGTGGCCTCCATCATTCTTAAATGGGAGAAGTTTCAAACCACCAACACTCTTCCTAGAGCTTGCCGTCCGGCCAAACTGAGCAATCAGGGGACAAGGGCCTTGGTCAGGGAGGTGAGAGTTCCTCTGTAGAGATGGGAAAACCTTTCAGAAGGACAACCATCTCTACATCACTCCACCAAACAGGCCTTTATAGTAGAGTGGCCAGACGTAAGCCACTGGGAATTTGCTAAAATGCACCTGAAGACTATCAGAGCATGGGAAACAAGATTCTCTGGTCTGATGAAACCAAGAATGAACTCTTGGCCTGAATGAAAATGCATTAAGTCTGGAGGAATTCTGGCACCATTCCTACAGTTATGCATGGTGGTGGCAGCATCATGCTGTGGGACTGGGAGACTAGTCAATATTGAGGGAAAGATGAACGGAGCAAAGTACAGAGAGATCCTTGATAAAAACCTGCTCCGGAGCACTCAGGATCTTACACTGTGGCGAAGGTTCACCTTCCAACAGGACAATGACCCTAAGCACAGAGCCAAGACAATGCAGTAGTGGCTTCGGGACAAGTCTCTGAATGTCCTTGAGTGGCCCAGCAAGAAGCCTGGACTTGAACCTGATCGAACATCTCTGGAGAGACCTGAAAATAGCTGTTCTGCGACACTCCCCATCCAACCTGTCAGAGCTTGAGAGGATCTGCAGAGAAGTATGGGAGAAACTCCCTAAATACAGGCGTGCCAAGCCTTCTCTCGTACCACCAGTTCTGGTTATACCGCACGTGCACAGACCCATAGAGATGTATAGAGGTCAACAACTTGTTACTAGATGGTGAAGTCCTCTATTGGCTTCGCTACCACAGAAGTGTTCAATGTCAAAGATCAGTGGTGCGCCCTCTGTACATTTTTATGAACATCAGCTGTCATGACATTTCTCCAAACAGCCTTTCTCTACTCACTCGACAACTAAATGAGGAGACAAGTCGAGATTGGATCATGGAAACAGGCGCCAGGTAGAGACTTGACAAAGTAACTATATATTACCCAGTTTTAAAAAGTAATGTGTTATATTACTAATTACTCATGAAAAGTTATCTGATTGTGTAACACATCACTTTTAACTCGTTACTCCCCACACTACATAGGAGGCAATGAGGAAAATTGGAATTTAATTGGAATTTTTGTTTACTTTCTGAATTGACTGAATTAAAAAAGGAATTGACCCCAACCCTGATGGCTGTATTAGATATACCTGTATTATTTATTCTATCAAGGAAGAGAAAGGTGAGCCTAATGTTCCACAGTCATCAGTTTAACTCATGTTTGACCTGCAGATATATTTCTGTTATCTGAGTAATCATATTCATAGAGTAAGATAATTTATCAACTATAATCATAGTGAACTCCCTCTGTTAATTGGAAATTGCAATCTATCGACTTTTTCTTGTGGTGTAGGCAATATTCATGTCATGATTCACGCAAGGTCGAGAACTTCCTGTTATGAATTGATGCATCGACGTCAGTACGTGATGTAATGCATTGTTACCAACTGGTTATCGAAGTTTAACTGTCATGCTCCCTATACCCATGAATGTACACATTCCTTTCTGAATTGCTTGTTAGACGTTATGGTAATACACCAATAAGTGTAGTCATCTGGCCCTGAACAGTTGAACTCTGACCTTACACTCCTGACCCCCAGCTAACCCCTGCCAGAGTTGAGAGGTCAGTGTATCTCATGGCTCGGGGGAGGGTTGCTGTCTGACCCCAAGCTGAGTTTCACGTGGAGAAGCTCCTCTCTGCTGCTGATTTACTAGGTTGTAACATTTCCTGTCGGGCTGAAAATTATTGTACTTAGTCTGGATTAAAAACATTACCCCCCCCCCCCCCCCCCCCCAACAGTAATTCACTATAGATCCATAACATTACAGGTAGTGAAAGAAGTGCAGCGCAACTCTTCCCTCAGACTTAATGATCTGTTACTTCCTGATTAGTAGAGCGTGTCCAGCAGTTCCCTCTCCCCCTGATGGATTCGCTGAGTCCCAGCCAGAGACTCCTGACTGTTGTTGTGTATACTATATAGGACTCTGGTTGGTGTGTATGTTGCACAGACAAGCTACAGTATACTTACACACTACAGTAACACTATATATAAGTACTCTATTTAAGTATACAATACAAGTTTAATCATAACTGTCATGAATATGCATTAATGCACAACTAATTATATTAATTATAATAAAGGTAATTAATTAACCCATTTAATCCAAATCGGTCACAAAAGTGGGAGAAAAAATAAATGTTGTTCTTTGTATGTTAAAGCACTTACATTACATAAAAAAACAAAAGAAAAACAGTGCATCATATAACATTAACAGTATTACACCACTACTGTACATATCTACAAAACAAAATGTTTACAATGCCTTGCAAAAGTATTCATCCCCCTTGGTGTTTTTCTTATTTTGTTGCATTACCACCTGTAACATAAATTTATTTTATTTTTGGATTTCATGTAATGGACAAGTTGGTGAAGTGAAATGAGGAAAATAACTAATTTAAAATACATTTAAAATGGAAAAGTGGTGCGTGCATTTGCATTCACCCCCTTTGATATGAAGCCCCCAAATAAGATCTGGTGGAACCAATTACCTTCAGAAGTCACATAATTAGTTAAAGTCCAACTGTGTGCATTATAAGTGTCACATGATCTGTCACATGATCTCAGTATACATACACCTGTTCTAAAAGGCCCAAGAATCTGCAACACCACCAAGCAAGGGGCACCACCAAGCAAGCGGCACCATGAGACCAAGGAGCTCTCCAAACAGGTCAGGTACAAAGTTGTAGAGAAGTACAGATCAGGGTTGGGTTATAAAAAAAAAATCTTAAACTTTGAACATCTCACAGAGCACCATTAAATCCATTATAAAAAAACGAACCTTGCCAAGAGAGGGCCGCTAGCCAAAACTCCCAGACCAGGCAAGGAGGGCATTAATCAGAGAAGCAACAAAGAGACCAAAGATAACCCTGAAGGAGCTGCAAAGATCCACAGCAGAGATGGAGTATCTTTCCATAGGACCACTTTAAGCCATACACTCCATAGAGCTGGGCTTTATGGAAGAGTGGCCATAAAAAAGCCATTGCTTAAAGAAAAAAATAAGCAAACATGTTTGGTGTTCGTCAACAGCCATGTGGGAGACTCCCCAAACATATGGAAGAAAGTACTCTGGTCAGATGAGACTAATATTAAGCTTTTTGGCCATCAAGTAAAACACTGTGGCTGGTGCAAACCCAAAATCTTTCATCACCCCGAGAACACCATCCCCACAGTGAAGCATGGTGGTGATATCCCCACAGCATGATGCAGTTTTTCTTTGGCAGTGACTGTAAACTGTTCAGATTTGAAGGAATGATGGATGGTTCTAAATACAGGGAAATTCTTGAGGGGAATCCTGTTTCAGTCTTCCAGAGATTTGAGACTGGGACGGAGGTTCACCTTCCAGCAGGACAATGACCCTGAGCATACTGCTAAAGCAACACCCGAGTCGTTTAACTTCTTATGGTATAGGGGACAGTTGCGTCCCACTTGGGCAAAAACCAGGGAAAATACATCGCAGACATGCCTTACCTTTGACAAGCTTCTTTTTTTGGCACTCCAATATGTCCCATAAACATCATAATTGGTCCTTTTGTTCGATTAATTCCGTCCATATATATCCAAAATGTCAATATATTTGATGCGTTTGATCCAGAAAAAAACAGCTTCCAAAATGCAGAACTTCACCACAAAATATTTTAAAAGTTGCCTATAAACTTTGCCAAAATATTTCAAACAACTTTTGTAATACAACTTTAACTTTAAACATTAATAATCGATCAAATTGAATACGGGTTACGCTACTCTTCATGTCTTGGCCAACTCTCAACAGTGTCACCCAGTTCCTAGATGGCCTACTTCTTCATTGCACAAATTAATAACCTCAACCAAATTCCAAAGACTGGTGACATCCAGTGGAAGTGGTAGGGACTGAAAACAAGTTCCTAAGAAACATTGTTTGCCAATGAGAACATGATTCAAACAGTTTTAGATACTTCAGGGTGTTTTCTATCCAAATCTACTAATAATATGCATATCTTATATGCTTGGCATGAGGAGCAGGAAGTTGAAATTGGGCATGCTATTTATCCAAAAGTGAAAATGCTGCCCCTTTTAAGATACCTTAAGAAGTTAAGAGGAAACATTTAAATGTCTTGGAATGGCAATTGGTGAAGTGAAATGAAAAAAATTACTTGTTTAAAAAAATTCTAAAAAATGTAACTTGAACTTGAAGGTGCTGGAGCTGGAGCTGTTTTGCCTTGAAGAATGGCCAAAAATCCCAGTGGCTAGATGTGCAAAGCTTATAGAAATACTCCAAGAGACTTGCAGCTGTAATTTCTCCAAAAGGTTGCCTTTTGACTTTTTTTTGGGGGGGGGGGGGGGGGGGGGGGGGGGGTGAATAGTTATGCACGCTCATGTTTTCTTGTTTGTTTCACAATAAAAAAAATATCTTGCATCTTCAAAGCTGTAGGCATGTTGTACAAATCAAATGATACAAACACCCCAAAAATCTATTTTAAATCCAGGTTGTAAGGCAACAAAATAGGAAAAATGCCAAGGGGGTGAATATTATTTTATTTTTATTTTGTATCAATATTGGCTTAGACTTGCAGCTGACTTTCGCTGAAGTACAAGTGTAAAACTGGTTTGTCTGAATTTTGAGGCTTGGGAACTGGGCACCTGTTTTATGTGAGTGGTCATGGATTTACCTGGTTGATATTTGAGTAATGGGGAGTATGGGTGCACAAGACTCATACAGGTAATGGGTCCTAGATGGATGTATATTTCCAATTAAAATCCTTTCTGGCAAGTTTGTGGTAGGAAAAAAATGAATGGGTCTGGGGCACTTGTGTTATACTACTGTATGTTTTGGTACCTACTGGAGAGCTTTTCTTTGTCTACACCCATTCAGCATCATTCACACACACTTAAGCTTTAGCCCCCACCCAAACTCTGACCATTTTACTCAACCTAGCAGAGCTGGTTAGGCAGTTTTCATGTTATCCAGGGCATTGGTGACTGTAACTGTGCTGCTAGCAACAATTTTTTTTAATATATTTTTTTTTACTGACACTGGCCAATGTCAACGGGTGTTGAGCATTCATAAGTTCATCCATTGTTCTGCACTCCGGCACACTCGGGCAAGAGTGCTCTGAAATCGGAGTAGATGGCCAGATTTGAATTTACGAACACACCCCAAATGGTTACTTGCATAGTGGAGTCTTTTGTTAAGACATATTGAACCTGGCTTCACAATGAACCATTATCCCAACTCATGTTACTACCCTGCATGAATCTGCAGGTAGCTAACCAACCAGGATCAATATTAGCTAGCTAATGTTAGGCTATAGCTAGACAAGCAAATAGCTCTGATATACAAATAATAAGATCACACACGTAACGTTAGCAAGCGAGCCAACCAGCTAACGTTAGCTAGCTAACAGTACACATTCATTTGAAATGAAACCACTTTCTGTTAAAATTAGAAACGTGTCATGTTTGAAAATGTAGCTAGCTAGACTATCTTATCCTATACATCATAGATGCACGCGTCTCCTGTTACGGATGCCATGGTTGCCGTTAGTTTGAAGATGTAATCCGGAGACAGGTGTTTTCTCCATCTCCTTAGCGATTGTACTCGAATTCTACTGATTTCAAAACTCGGTCCTCTACTGGAGAGCAACATTTGTGCAGTTTTACTACGCGATTCATAAAAAAACAGCGTTGGACAGGATTACCTACACACACTGACCAACTTTAAAAAAAGTTTACATTCAAACTTCTCCTGTGAAGTAGTGACCCACGACATACGTCTAGTTTCCTGAAATGGATCACATATTAATGCCCATGAGTTTAAATTGAGATGTTCAATGAGCAGATGTCCACATACTTTGTGATATTTTTTATTTTTCTATATTAAAAATAAATAAAAAAATCACCTTTATTTAGCAGGTAGACCAGTTGAGAACATGTTCTCATTTACAACTGCGACCTGACCAAGATAGTGCAAAGCAGTGTGACAAAAACAACAACACAGAGTTACACATAAACAAACATACAGTCAATAATACAGTAGAAAAAGTCTATGTACAGTGTGTGCAAATGAGGTAGGATAAGTGAGGGAAGGCAATAAGTAATTACAATATACCAATTTAACACAGGAATGGTAGATGTGCAGAATATGAATGTGCAAGTAGAGATACTGGGGTGCAAAGGAGCAAGATAAATAAATAAATACAGTATAGGGATGAGGTAATTAGATGGGCTATGTACAGGTCCAGTCATCTGTGAGCTGCTGTGACAGCTGGTACTTAAAGCTAGTGAAGGAGATATGAGTCTCCAGCGTCAGTGATTTTGGGATTTCGTTCCAGTCATTGGCAGCAGAGAACTGGAAGGAGAGGCGGCCAAAGGAAGAATTGGCTTTGGGGGTGACTAGAGATATATCTGCTTGAGCGCATGCTACGGGTGGGTTCTGCTATGGTGACTTGTGAGCTGAGATAAGGCGGGGCTTTACCTAGCAGAGACTTGTAGATGACCTGGAGCCAGTGGATTTGGCAACGAGTATGAAGCAAGGGCCAGCCAATGAGAGTGTACAGGTCGCAGTGGTGGGTAGTATATAGGGCTTTGGTGACAAAACGGATAGCCCTGTGATAGACTGCATCCAATTTGTTGAGTAGAGTGTTGGAGGCTATTTTGTAAATTACATCGTCGAGGATCGGTAGGATGGTCAGTTTTACGAGGGTGTGTTTGGCAGCATGAGTGAAGGATGCTTTGTTGCGAAATAGGAAGCCGATTCTAGATTTAATTTTGTAATCTGTTAACCTGGCTTTCGAAGACCTTAGAAAGGCAGGGTAGGATAGATATAGGTCTGTAGCAGTTTGGGTCTAGAGTGTCTCCTCCTTTGAAAAGGGGGATGACCGTGGCAGCGTTCCAATCTTTGGGGATCTCAGACGATACGAAAGAGAGGTTCAACAAGCTAGTAATAGGGGTTGCGACAATTTCTGCAGATTTTTAGAAAGAGAGGGTCCAGATTGTCTAGCCCGGCTAATTTGTAGGGGTCCAGATGTTGCAGCTCTTTCAGAACATCAGCTATCTGGATTTGGGTGAAGGAGAAATGGGGAGGCTTGGGCGAGTTGCTGTGGGGGGTGCAGGTCTGTTGAGCTGGGTAGGGTTCCCCCTCTTTCTAAATTTCAAACTCTGTCACAGCTGTTCGCATTAGGTTTGTAATGGTGTTTTCCGCGAATTGCATTTCAGCAAATGTTTGAAAATTACATTTTATTAGCTGCTTCATAACAGAAGTAGCATGTTCAATAATAGGCTGTAAACTTTTGAACTGTAAGACGATAGGCTTGCTATTGTTGCAGGTTTCCATTAAGCGCTACATGAAAAATGTTCGGTGCATGCATAGTATCAGAGAGGAATAGGCAAAGCGAGAGGTTTCACTCTCACCAAAATCTGTCCAAAATAAACTCAATACATTTCTATGGGCATGTTTTGGGACTAAGCTTGCCTCCTGCCTGCAGAAGCATTGCGTCATTATATACAGATCTCTAATAGTATTTTCTGTTGTCCACTTCATTTTACTGTTTGGAAAAGATTTAACCATTTGTTGACCGGTTAATGAGGGTTGGTTCGTCGGGAGTAAAGTTTACTGAAATGTGCATTCCTAAACACAACAAAATGTGGAATATGTCAATGGGATGAATACTTTCTGAAGGCAGTGTATTGCTGCATATAGAAATCCAAATAATTATATGTATATCATAGAGAACATGGATGTTTGGACAGGTTTCAATCCCCCAAAGATCAAACGTGTGTCTCTTGGCAGAGTTTTATGGTATGCATACCAAAGCCACGAACATCACATATCTAATATAGATGTTGAATCATTGATCTGATTTGTGTCTCTCCTCTCTTCTCTAGTCCCCCAAAGTACACCGCTACCCCATGATGGACGCTGTCCCCCTCCTCCTGAGCAAAGTCAAATCTGAACCTCCTGAGGACCTGCTCTCCCATGACCCCCATTTCCAGACGCAGACCGAGCCTGTCGACCTGTCAATCAACAAACCACGCCCCTCCCCCCCATCAATCACCTCCACCGCTTCTCCCGTCACTTCCGCTTTCTCTCCGTCCTCCATTTCTTCTTTATCATCATCATCCTCCTCTCCGTCTGTCATCACATCTGCCTCATCTGTGCTCACACCCGGGCCCCTGGTGGCCCCTGGAGCCGGTGTCCAGGGTCATCATCATCATCATCATCAGCAGCAGTTTTTGCACATCCTGCACCCTGTGCCTCCACCACCCTCCAGCCCCTTGAACCTGGGAGGGGTACAGGGCATAGGAGGAGTAGGGGGAAAGATGGAGGCCCACCACCTGCATCGTATCCCTGTAGTGGTACAGTCATTGCCCCTCATGTACACCACAGCCGTGCGCTCGCCCTCCAGCCTCCACAACAATGCCATCATGCTACCTCTGCTGGACAATCATAAGAGCCACCATAGCAAAGGTGAGACAAAAAGCAGGCTTTGTCTGTCTGTGTCTTTTCCCTCTCTCTTTATATGCTGTATACACTGAACAAAATTATGAACGCAACATGCAAAAATGTCAAAGACCACTGAGTTACAGTTCCTATAAGGAAATCAGTCAATTGAAATTAATTCATTAGGCCCTAATCTATGGATTTCACATGACTGGGAATGCAGATAATCATCTGTTGGTCACAGATTACTTTTTTTTTTAAGTAGGGGCGTTAATTAAAAAAAAGCAGTCAGTATCTGGTGTGACCACCATTTGCCTCATACAACGCGACACATCTCCTTCACATAGAGTTGATCAGGCTGATGATTCTCCCACACCTCTTCAATGGCTGTATCACTACATCACAATGTTATACACATCCAGATCATTCCAAATATGCTCAATGGGTGACATGTCTGGTGAGTATGCAGGTCATGGGAAAACTGGCATATTTTCAGCTTTCAGGACTTGTGTATAGATCCTTGCGACAATGAGCCATGCATTATCATGCTGAAACATGAGGTGATGGCGGCGGATGAATGTCACGACAATGGCCCTCAGGACCTCGTCACGGTATCTCTGTGCATTCAAATTGCAAATGATAAAATGCAATTGTGTTCTTTGTCCGTAGCTTATGCCTGCCCATATCAAAAAACACCACCACTATGGGTCACTGTTCACAGCAAACAGCTATACACGCTGTGCCAGTGACCACCGGAGGTGAGAATTTGCCCACTGAAGTGGGTTACGACGCTGAACAGCAGTCAGGTCAAGACCCTGATGAGGACGACGAGTATTCAGATGAGCTTCTCTAAGATGGTTTCTGAGAGTTTGTGCAGAAATTCTTTAGGTTGTGCAAACCAAAGAATGGTGGCTGGCCTCACACCATCCCGCAGGTGAAGAAGAAGGATGTGGAGGTCCTTGCCTGGCTTGGTTACACAGGGTCTGCGGTTGTGAGCCCGGTTGGACGTACTGCCAAATTCTCTAAAACAACGTTGGAGGCAGCTTATTGTCGAGCAATTAACATGCAGTTCTCTGACAACAGCTCTGGTGGACATTCCTGCAGTCAAGCATGCATATTGCATGCTCCCTGAAAACTTGAGATATCTGTGGCATTGTGTTTTTGAGTGGCCTGTTTAATCAGCTTCTTGATATGCCACACCTGTCAGGTGGATGAATTATCTTGGCAAAGGAGAAAAGCTCACTAACAGGGATGTAATCAAATGTGTGCACAGAATTTGAGGGAAATGAGCTTCTTGTGCATATGGACAATTTCTGGGATATTTTATTTCTGCTCATGTAACATTTGACCAACACTTTAGATGTTGTGTTTATATTTTTGTTCAGTGATTAATACTCCAAATACAGTACCAGTCAAAAGTTTGGACAACCTACTCATTCAAGGGTTCTTGTTTTTTACTATTTTCTACATTGTAGAATAATATTGAAGACATCAAAACTATGACATAATACATATGGAGTCATGTAGTAACCAAAAAGGTGTTAAACAAATCAACATATATTTTAGATTCTTTAAAGTAGCTACTCTTTGCGCACTCTGGGCATTCTCTCAACAAGCTTCACTTGGAATGCTTTTCCGATGGTCTTGAAGGAGTTCCCACATATGCTGAGCACTTGATGGCTGCTTTTCCTTCCCTCTGCAGTCCAACTCATCCCAAACCACCTCAATTGATTTTTTGTTGTTGTATTTTTCCTTTATTTAACTAGGCAAGTCAGTTAAAAACAAATTCTTATTTTCAATGATGGCCTAGGAACAGTGGGTTAACTGTCTTGTTCAGGGGCAGAATTACAGATTTTTACCTTGTCAGCTCAGGGATTCAATCTTGCAAACTTTTGGTTACTAGTCCAACACTCTAACCACTAGGCTACCTGCCGCTGAGGTTGGGTGATTGTGGAGGCCAGGTAATCTAATGCAGCACTCCATCACTCTCCTTCTTGGTCAATTAGCCCTAACACAGCCTGGAGGTGTGTTGGGTCATTGTCCTGTTGAAAAACAGATGGAATGGCGTATCGCTATAGAAGCCATGCTGGTTAAGTGTGCCTTAAATTCTGGTTAAGTGTGCCTTGAGTCACCAGAAAAGCACCTCCCTGGCATCACACTTCCTCCTCCATGCTTCATGGTGGGAACTACACATGCAGTGATCATCTGTTCACCTACTCTGCATCTCACAAAGACACGGCGGTTGGAAAAAAAATCTCACATTTGGACTCATCAGACCAAAGGACAGATTTCCTCCGGTCTAATGTCCATTGCTCGTGTTTCTTGCAAAGCTGACATCAAGGCAAAGGGTGGCTACTTTTAAGAATCTCAAAAATAAAATCTATTTTGATTTGTTTAACAATTTTTTATACATGATTCCTTCTGTTATTTCATAGTTATTTCATAGTAAATAGTAAAAATAAAGATAACCCCTTGAATGAGTAGGTGTGTCCAAACGTTTGACTGGCACTGTATATATACGTGTGTGTGTGTGTATATATATGTGTATATATATATATATACATGTATGTATATGTATATATATATATATATGTGTGTGTGTGTGTGTGTGTGTTATGTGTGTCAAGAGGTCTGAATACTTTCCGAAGGCACTGTGTGTAATATATATACAGTGCCTTGCGAAAGTATTCGCCCCCCTTGAACTTTGTGACCTTTTGCCACATTTCAGGCTTCAAACATAAAGATATAAAACTGTATTTTTTTGTGAAGAATCAACAACAAGTGGGACACAATCATGAAGTGGAACAACATTTATTGGATATTTAAAACTTTTTTAACAAATCAAAAACTGAAAAATTGGGCGTGCAAAATTATTCAGCCCCCTTAAGTTAATACTTTGTAGCGCCACCTTTTGCTGCGATTACAGCTGTAAGTCGCTTGGGGTATGTCTCTATCAGTTTTGCACATCGAGAGACTGAAAATTTTCCCATTCCTCCTTGCAAAACAGCTCGAGCTCAGTGAGGTTGGATGGAGAGCATTTGTGAACAGCAGTTTTCAGTTCTTTCCACAGATTCTCGATTGGATTCAGGTCTGGACTTTGACTTGGCCATTCTAACACCTGGATATGTTTATTTTTGAACCATTCCATTGTAGATTTTGCTTTATGTTTTGGATCATTGTCTTGTTGGAAGACAAATCTCCGTCCCAGTCTCAGGTCTTTTGCAGACTCCATCAGGTTTTCTTCCAGAATGGTCCTGTATTTGGCTCCATCCATCTTCCCATCAATTTTAACCATCTTCCCTGTCCCTGCTGAAGAAAAGCAGGCCCAAACCATGATGCTGCCACCACCATGTTTGACAGTGGGGATGGTGTGTTCAGCTGTGTTGCTTTTACGCCAAACATAACGTTTTGCATTGTTGCCAAAAAGTTCAATTTTGGTTTCATCTGACCAGAGCACCTTCTTCCACATGTTTGGTATGTCTCCCAGGTGGCTTGTGGCATTCTTCACAAAAAAATACAGTTTTATATCTTTATGTTTGAAGCCTGAAATGTGGCAAAAGGTCGCAAAGTTCAAGGGGCCGAATACTTTCGCAAGGCACTGTATATACAGTGCCTTCGGAAAGGAATCAGACCTCTTGACTTTTTCCACATTTTGTTACATTACACCCTTATTCTAAAATGGATTATATCGTTTTTCCCCCCCTCATCAATCCACACACAATACCCCAAATTAGATTTTTTAACAAATGTATAAAAAAAACTACGGAAATATCACATTTACATAAGTATTCAGACCCTTTACTAAGTACTTTGTTGAAGCACCTTTGGTAGCGATTACAGCCTCGAGTCTTCCTGGGTATGACGCTAGAAGCTTGGTAAACCTGTATTTGGGGAGTTTGTCCCATTCCTCTCTGCAGATCCTTTCACGCTCTGTCAGATTGAATGGGGAGCGTCGCTGCACAGATATTTTCAGGTCTCTCCAGAGATGTTTGATCAGGTTCATGTCCAGGCTCTGGCTGGGCCACTCAAGGATGTTCAGAGACTTGTCCCGAAGCTACTCCTGCATTGTCTTGACTGTGTACTTAGGGTCGTTGACCTGTTGGAAGATGAGACTTCACCCCAGTCTGAGGTCCTGAGTGTTCTTGAGCAGGTTTTCATCAAGGATCTCTCTGTACTTTGCTCTGTTCATCTTTTCCTCGATCCTGACTATTATCCTAGTCCCTGCCTCTGAAAAACATCCCCACAGCATGATGCTGCCACCACCATGCTTCACCGTAGGGATGGTGCCAGGTTTCCTCCAGACTTGTAGCTTGGCATTCAGAGAGTTCCATCTTGGTTTCATCAGACCAGATAATCTTGTTTCTCATGGTCTGAGGCCTTTAGGTGCCTTTTGGCAAACTCCAAGCAGGTTTTCATGTGCCTTTTACTGAAGGGTGGCTTCCTTCTGGCCACTCTACCATAAAGGCTTGATTCTTGGAGTCTCCACAGAAGAACTATAGAGTTATGGCAGAGTGACCATCGGGTTCTTGGAAATTTGAAATTGAAATTTGAAATTTAAAATAATGTAGGCTTTGAAATGATGTATGTCCATTTTAAAGTGGGTAAGTTTGACACATTTATGATTACTTTTTTTAAATTGCTACGTTTAATTAGCGAAAATACCAACAATTCTCAAAATGTATAGGTAGATGCAAAAATATGATTTTGGCCACAAGAGCACACTAGTTATGGGCTATGGGAGTGATACCCAGAGAGAAATAGGATATACAATGTAATAGTACGGGACAGAAGGAAAATAAATGAGACCAAGGTTTACATATTCCTTACACTAGGATTCCCCTCTTAGTACTAAGAACAGCTACACCACAAATGGCAACAAGGATTTTGTGGATTTAGTTTGAACCCTTACATTGTTTTTCATGAGTTTATTCTGACCAATTATGGAAATGTCAGCATGCCACAAACCTTTCCAGCTAGCTATCAATCTAATAACATATTAGCCAAAAACTGGGAGAAGTGGCTGAAACATTAAGAAAATGTCCTGGGAACGTGCCATGCTACTCCGCTATTGTGGGGAGAAACTTTTCTATATTTTTTCTACACTTCCAGACACAGGAGATGATAAGTCTGACAAATCTAAAACTGTACTGACTCAATGTTTTTCACCAATGACAAATTTATATTTTTAGGTCTACAAATTCAGACAAACTGTTCAATCCGAGACTGAAATTATTGGTGAATACTATGTTTGCCAGCGTGCACTTGCTGCTTCCTATGATTTCCTGATGCTGACTCAGAAATTAGAAGGCAGATTGATCATCCAACAAACTGAGGAGACATGCTCTCACGGACCATATAATGACTCTCACAAAGCTCCTGGAAATAGCTTGAATAAATTAAGTATCAGAAATACAAGCACAGGAAATGGAAAAACATCCTGGTATTACCCAGAATAGATCACAAGGGCCAGCAAGCTCAACAATCCAGGGCTGCACCCACTACTGCACGTCAGTGCACATGCTTTTAACTGTGGCGGTTCATTCCCTCACCAAGGAGAGTGCCCTGCAAATGGCCACACATGCTACAACTGTGGGAAAATAAATTACGTGGCAAAAGTAGATCGCACCACAGACAAACTGGACATTTACTTGTGCCTGAAGATACCAAAAAACACACTTAACCCTGATGATGAAAGCCCAGCTATCTATTTACACTGGTGGATCCAACCATTGCTACTCCTACTGCAGAACCCAGGCAAACCATCCAGGTAAATGGATCACGGTCTTGGCGCAGTCTTAACCCAGATTGGCTCGGGTTGAAAAATGCACATATGTGAAGCAATGATATTCACAGATGGATAGGGAGGCACTGGGAATAATCTGGGGTTGCCTTCATTTTCAGCTCTACATAGTCGGACACACCTTCACTGTGATTACTGACAACAAACAGCTTGTGCGTATCTTTCAACAAACCCTCGTCCTCTCCTCCACCAAGAATGGAAATATGGTTGCTGAAACTTCAAAACTTCACGTTCTCTGTTGTCTACAAGGCTGGATCTGGCAACCCAGCAGATAACTTCTCCAGACACTCAGTCCTAGAACAGGGGCCCAATGACATTCATGCCTCAGAGATAGCAGAAGCTCATGTCCGCTTTGTGGTCAATCACAATGTTCCATGTGCTATGACACTGGCTGAAATCCAAGCAGCAACACAGTCTGAACCATGTCTACTCAGACGAATCAATGATGTTAGAACAGAACAATGGCACACCCTTCTGAAACACACAGATTACCTACAGTTGAAGTCGGAAGTTTACATACACTTAGGTTGGAGTCATTAAAACTCATTTTTCAACCACTCCACAAATTTCTTGTTAACAACCTATAGTTTTGGCAAGACGGTTAGGACATCTAAGTAATTTTTCCAACAATTGTTTACAGACAGATTATTTCACTTATAATTCACTGTATCACAATTCCAGTGGGTCAGAAGTTTACATACACTAAGTTGACTGTGCCTTTAAACACCTTGGAAAATTCCAGAAAATTATGTCATAGCCTATCAGAAGCTTTGAAAGCCAATTTACATCATTTGAGTCCATTGGAGGTGTACCTGTGTATTTATTTCAAAGCCTACCTTCAAACTCAGTTCCTCTTTGCTTGACACTATGGGAAAATCAAAAGAAATCAGCCAAGACCTCAGAAAAAAATTGTAGACCTCCACAAGTCTGGTTCATCCTTGGGAGCAATTTCCAAACACCTGAAGGTACCACGTTCATCTGTACAAACAATAGTACGCAAATATAAACACCAAGGGACCACACAGTCGTCCTACCGCTTGTCTCCTAGAGATTAACGTACTTTGGTGCGAAAAGTGCATCAATCTCAGAACAACAGCAAAGGACCTTGTGAAGATGCTGGAGGAAATAGGTACAAAATGATCTAAATCCACATAACCTGAAAGGCTGCTCAGCAAGGAAGAAGACACTGCTCCAAATCCACCATTAAAAAGCTAGACTACAGTTTGCAACTGCACATGGGGACAAATATCATGCTATTTGGAAAAATGTCTGATGAAACAAAAATTGAACTGTTTGGCCATAATGACCATTATGTTTGGAGGAAAAAGGGGGAGGCTTGCAAGCCGAAGAACACCATCCCAACCGTGAAGCACGGGGTGGCAATATCACGTAGGGGTGGCAGCATCACGTGTGGGTGCTTTGCTGCAGGAGGGACTGGTGCACTTCACAAAAGTAGATGGCATCCTGAGGGAGGAAACTTATGTGGATATATTGAAGCAACATCTCAAGATATCAGTTAAAACTTGGTCACAAATGGGTCTTCCAAATGGACAATGACCCCGAGCACACTTCCAAAGTTGTGGCAAAATGGGTTAAGGACAATAAAGTCAAGGTATTCGAGTGGCCATCGCAAAGCCCTGACCAAAATCCTATAGAAAATATGTGGGCAGAACTGAAAAAGCGTGTGCGAGCAAGGAGGCCTTACAAACCGGACTCAGTTACACCAGCTCTGTCAGCTCTGTCACAACTTATTGTGGGAAGCTTGTGGAAGGCATGTTTGACCCAAAATGTTTGACCCAAGTTAAACAATTTAAAGGTAATGCTACCAAATATGAATTGAGTGTATGTAAACTTCTGACCCACTGGGAATGTGATGATAATAATTCTCTCTACTACTATTCTGACATTGCAGATTCTTAAAATAAAGTGGTTATCCTAACTGACCTTAGAAAGGGAATTTTTACTCTGATTAAATGTCAGAAATTGTGAAAAACTGAGTTTAAATTTATTTGGCTAAGGTGTATGGTAACTTCTGACTTCAACTGTATCTCCAACCTAACAATCTTAACTACACTGCCTAAACATAAAAAAATCTGAACTGACGTTGTCTGCAACCAATCTGCTGTTCAGGGGAAATACACTTGTCATAGCAGCAGCGCTACAGAGCCGGGCATTGTTTGCTCTATAACCCATTTGTTCATACTCTACCGTGATATGAAATACGGTCGAAACAACAAAAAGACAACAGTTACACAGTGGCGGAACAAATTCAACCTCACATGCTTTTGTTTCATCACAAAACTGGAGAGCACCATCTTTCTGGTGAAGTCTACAAAGCAAATATTGCATGTAACAAACAGTTACATTATGTACAGCAGGGTTCCCTTACTGGTGGGATATATGACTTTAAAAAACACCAGCAAATCAGCTCAAAGTGATTGTACTTTTCCAAAGTATTCGCAAGCATAATAGCGAGATAAAACAATATGTGATCGTATCCAAATGTAAGCAAGGTTGGAAATGATTCTGTTTTAGTCAAATTTTATATCTGTTTGGGCTTCTTGCGATCAATTTATAGTCTATAAATGATTTGTAATTATGTTCCAGCCCTATGACATCCGCCCAAGAAAAAATCATCCCGCGTCTGAATCTTGTTGATGATCTCTGACTTACTAAACAACTACTCATTTAGAACCACTGAGAGTTAAAGCACAAAGAAAACAGGAGCACTGCCTCCACTATTTTACAATTGGCTCATTCATCCCCTTCCTCTCCCCTGTAACTATTCCCCAGGTCGTTGCTGCAAATGAGAACGTGTTCTCAGTCAACTTACCTGGTAAAATAACGAATAAATAAAAATAAAATTCAGCACCATTTCAACTTAAACATTTCAACATCATTAAATAAACTAGGCTAGTCTAGTAGAGTGAAAATAAATTTAAAGATACCAATCCATGTTGCTAAATAGCATGTGGCTGTCCATGGACTGATTTGTGTGTGTGTGCATATGTGCCCTAGACTAGTTGACCGACAATGCTATCCTCTTCTCTTTCATGTTGGTAAAACTGTCAATGACTTTGTCATAGAGTAGTACACATTGTTAATTTTTGTTGTCGCAGGTTACCTGGCTAAAATGTTTGCTAGCCTTTTTTCCTGGCATGGGCAATAATGAACCCGCCAAGTTAGCGTGAGCCTACTAGGCTACATATTGTACTTCAGTCATCTCAGGCCACAACGTATGAATTTATGGTTTGATCAGAATCATCGTTGTAATCATTGGTCTTTACGGAGAATTAAGTCAAAACCACAAGTCCAAATCCCCATCTCCATCCCTGGCTTAGGAAAGGGCCAATTTAGCTAGCTACTGCAGGACAACAACACAAACAGACCAGAAACAGACACCTTTTTCTGACAATGACAATGTTTTTCTTTTGATGTGATTTGATTTGCGTGAAGCCAAATCCAAACTGGCCTCCCTTGGGGGATGGTTTTTCTGTGCCAGGACTACCCACAGTTGAACTCAGTGCAACATTGATTGGCAAATGATTTTACGATTTTCTTATCAAGGGAGGCCAAATGCTTGCTGGCATCAATATATCAAATCATACTGTCATACTCTTTTTGTATGGGCTACACATACTGAGATAGAGGGGCGGTGTTTCACTCTCTTGGATGATTTTGCCAGTGAGAGAGATTCAGCAAATTTAAGGAAAACTATGAAAACACAAAGAGAAGGAAAAAAAATATTAGTCAAATATTTGGGGAAGCTTGGCTTCCCTTGGTATCCATGAATACACACCACTGCTGTTTGTATTCATGGATTAAGTTTTCCAGAAGTTGAAAAAGTATCCAGTACATCTGCTATGGCAGTCATTCCAAAGCTGGAGAAGATGTTCTCTTCCTTGACGACCCTGCATTTGTTAAGAGTAACAATGGACCACCTTTCAATTCCCAGGGTTTTTCCTCTTTCCCTACCTACCTGGGATTCAATCACAGAAGAATAACACCACATTGGCCACAGGCCAATGCAGAAGTGGAACGATTCATGCAGACTCTGAAAAATACCCTTTGCATTGCTACGCTGCAACACAAAGACATTCAGCAAGAGCAAAGACATTCTGTAAGAGCCGACAGAGCGACACAACCCTCCTCCACTGGAAAACCTCCTGTTACAGTCATGTTCAATCAACAAATTCAGCCTTCTTTCTATGGACCCTAACAAGCTGAGAGCCACAGACAGACACACAGGTAAAGCTAAAAGTGAAAGAGCATCATGAAAGATGCTTCTGTCATGCCTCGCCACTTGACATTGGAGACTTCGTGCTCTTCAGACAGCTGCGACCAGCCAACAAATTCCAGTCACCTTTCCATCCAGACCCACACCAAGTCACTGCAATCAAAGGAACCATGATCACAGCACAACGTGGACAGCAAATGGTGACAAGGAACATCTTCCACTTTAAGCAAGTCTCCCAACCACTCACTCAACCTGGTCCATCCTCTGCTGACCAGAGTAGCACCTTACCGAGTCGGACTGAACCAATAGCTGGTCTAATTAGCCCCACCAGCCCCACCTTGGCCGCCACCATCCCAAAGGTCCAATGCTACCCGCGACATGCTATTGGTCTCGTGTGGTTCAGTTGGTTGAGCATGACACTTGCTACGCCAGGGTGGTGGGGTCCCCATAGGGGACCAATGCGAGAAAATATGATAATGTATGCTCTCGATAAGATCGTCTGTTGAATGACTGAATTGTAATGCTGTGCTAATCACCTGCTGGACTTAATGCTGAACAACAAAAAAACGAAATGTTTATACCTTGCAACTGTTACTGCTGTTTAACAAATGTTGTATTCTAATTGTTTTGTTTAGGAGGGATAAAGAGATGTGTTCAGGTTAAATGGGGAAAGAGAGCAAGAGAGAGAGAGAGCATTTGTTTGTAATTTATGTTCATGAGTGGGTGCGTGCGTGCCCCTGCCTGAACCTTCTGTTTTGGAGCAGGCTGGCTTACTACAGGGTGTGATTTTACAGTCAGCGTGTTTAAACCACTAGTGACTTTGGGTGTTTCTGTCAAGTGGACTGGAGCTGTATACCGGGGAGCAGTTTTTTTGTCAAAGATCCTTGTTTATCTGAGGTTGCTGTCTCTCACTCCTTCTCGGATTGGGGCACGCACGCACACGCACGCACACGCACACACACACACACACACACGCACACACACACACACACACACATTTTAAACACTGGGTGTCTGCTCTCTGGAAGAGGAGAGAGGACGAATGAGAGTAAAAACAAGGCTTGCGTAATAGGGTGGAGACCGATATTGAAAATGGCTGGCAGTGTACATTGAGAACACTCACACACAGCAACATCAACAGCTCCACCCAGTGTGTGAGAAGAGATCAGTGGAATCGGGGTCAGCTTTGGGTGGGGCAGTCACTGTAGTGATACAGCCAAAACATGAGGCACACAGAGCATTGCGTGTGTGTGTGTGTGTGTGTGTGTGTGTGTGTGTGTGTGTTATGCGTGATACAGACAGAACACAGAACTGTAATGTAGAGTCATTGGGTTTGGTAGTACTTATGCAATAGTATCTAAACAAACTGTTTATCCTATAGTGGAATCCACACCCATGTACAGTTAAAGTCAGAAGTTTGCGTACACCTTAGCCAAATACATTTAAATGCGTTTTTCACAATTCTTGACATTTAATCCTAGTAAAAATTCCCTGTTTTAGGTCAGTCAGGATCCCCACTTTATTATAAGAATGTGAAACGTCAGAATAATAGTAGAGAGAATACGAGAGGACATTTCTCCAAAAAGTACAATCTTTGTCCTCATGTGCAGTTCCAAACCGTAGTCTGGCTTTTTTTACAGCGGTTTTGGAGCAGTGGCCTCTTCCTTGCTGAGCGGCCTTCCAGGTTATGTTGATATCGGACTCGTTTTACTGTGGATATAGATACTTTTGTACCTTTTTCCTCCAGCATCTTCACAAGGTCCGTTTCGGTTGTTCTGGGATTGATTTGCACTTTTCACAACAAAGTACGTTCATCTCTCGGAGACAGAATGATTCTCCTTCCTGAGCAGTATGACAGATGCGTGGTCCCATGGTCTTTATACTTGCGTACTATTGTTTGTACAGATTAACCTGGTACCTTCAGGTGTTTGGAAATTGCTCCTAGGTATGAACCAGACTTCTGGAGGTCTACAATTTTTGTTGATTTTCCCATAATTTCAAGCAAGGCACTGAGTTTGAAGGTAGGCCTTGAAATACATCCACAGGTACACCTCCAATTGACTCAAACGTTGTCAATTAGCCTATCAGAGGCTTCTAAAGTCATTACATAATTTTCTGGAATTTTCCAAGGTGTTTAAAGGCATAGTCAACTTAGTGTATGTAAACTTCTGATCCACTGGAATTGTGATACAGTGAAATAATCTGTCTGAAAACAATTTTTGGAAAAATGACTTGTCATGCACAAAGTAGATGACCTAACCGACTTTCCAAAACTATAGTTTTTTCACAAGAAATTTGTGGAGTGGTTGATAAACTAGTTTTAATGACTCCAACCTAAGTGTATGTAAACTTCCGACTTCCACTGTAATTCTTTGTTGGATTACACAACCCGCCCCCTTAATAGGCACGTTATTGTTCTTCTTTTTTCATGGAGAGTCACACTCCTTTTGTCTTTTTTATGCATTGCTGACAGACAGATCAAAAACAGTGGGGGATAGATAAGGAAGATACACAGCGCAACTGTAGATTGAACACCAGTCTCCTGCAGGGGTCACACATGTGCATAGAACCTGGAGTGTTACCACTGGACAACAGCTCCACACTTTTGTGCTTCTTTGTAGGATGTGACATTTATTCTTTATGTATCAATACTGTGTTGCAGACGCATCCGTAAGTGTCGCTGTATTAAGTGAAATGTGTTTAATTCATTATTAGTCTTAATCTTATTTGTAAACTTGTTGGTTTACAAGGTTTGGTTAGGCTCTTCAAGTTCGTAGATGGATGGGCTCAGGAAGTCATCTTCATAATTTCTCTTTGGGATCTATTCCTCTATCTGTACTACACTATCTTGAAGGGTAAGATCAGGAGAATGATGGTAGAACTGCTGTCCTCTCTCTCTCGCACGCATTCACACACAGGTTGGCCATTCTCTTTCAGAGAGATGGGCGTGTACCCTTTCACTGTCTCCAGCAGGAGGTTGCCATGGAAACAACGCTTGACTGGAAACAAAAGCGAAACCTGCTGGGGCTCTGCCCACCTCTCCACCATGCACTCCTCTTTTGTGTCCCCTTCCCTTGCTCAAAATACACATTTTCAAACTAACGTCTCTACTAATCACCCTGTGTAATTAGGGGGCTTGCTGAAAATGTAGATTATCAGTGTTGGGGGGAAGGAAGACCCTATAAAGGAAACCCAGAGACAGAGTTGTAGTTTTAGTATTGGCTGTGTTTTCTTCCTGCTGTAATAGTCAGACCTGGGTTCAAATAGTGACTGAAATTTTAAAAATACTTTGAGTGTTTGCTTGAGTCTGTCTGGAGTTTCAATGGGAGTGCCAGATGGGTGTGGTTTGGCACTTTTGGAGACTATGTCATTGATTTAATTGTGCCAAGCAAGCTCAATCAATTACAGTTAAAGGGATACTGGGAAATTTTTTGATCTTGGTCATTTTTCAACTTGCCCAGCGTCAGATATTCTAGTTTCATATGTACTTGTAAACATTATATTATAGTAATGTTAGGCACGACGATAGGTACATACACACACACACATGCGGCATTTGCATCCCTTGCCTTTGCAACCATGAAAAACACTTTAACTTGACAAATAGCTACACATCATACAGGCATGTTTTCATTTATATTTAACTGTTTATCACTGATAAAGCATAAAGCAAGTTCTTTATACAGCAAAACTTTAGTTGAATGCATTGCTTAAAGTGGTTAGGGCAGCATTTCTCAAACTCTTCTTTGGGACCACGAGGGCTGCACGTTTTGGTTCTACCACTACACCAGTGGCCATCGGTGCCGTTTAAGATGAGGGAAGATAGCACATTTTTTTATGAGCATGGCCTTATTTCTATTACAACATATTGGATGACTGTCATTCATATCCCATTCACACAGCTCAATGTAACATAGTTAGGTTTAGGCTACGACATGATAATCAAATTTTCCCTATACCCATCATGAGGTAGCTACAACCTAGCCTATGAATTGAGTAATCAAAGTGACAGACATTGACATATTCAAAACGGCCTTACACATTCTTGCCAGCATCTTTATTTATTTCGTTTTAATTTTATTTGTAGCTGATCTAGGGTGTAATCATTAGTTACAAACGGGAATTTCTACTGAACAAATTCAGGTATGTTTATCCTCGTTCTGTTTAGTTTGTTTCCATTTAATATATGTTTTTTAACAGAATCATTGGAATAAATACATCCCTGATAACATGCAAACACAGTTCCCTTTTCATAACAGCCACATTACATACAGCATGATCCCCTTGATCTTTGTATAATTTCTTCTCGCATCTAAACGCTCTCCTCCTCTCACTTATCCCAGCTGTCTGTGACTGGCTGAAAAAAAACTTTCCAAGCCAAGCCTTCATCATAACCGCTACACAGAGCCTACACCAGTCACCATATTATAACGTCATTGTCAACATAGCTACTAGAACTACCATGTTAGTAAACCCGCTACAATCATGCAGTACAGTCAAAGGAGTTAGCAAGTAAACAGTTGAAGTCGGAAGTTTACATACATCTTCGCCAAATACATTCAAACTCAGTTGCTCACAATTCCTGACATTTAATCAGAGTAAAACATCCCTGTTTTAGGTCCTTTAGGATCACCACTTTATTATAAAAATGTGAAATGTCAGAATAATATTAGAGAGAAATATTTCTTTCAGCTTTTATTTCTTTCATCACATTCCCAGTGGGTAAGTAGTTTACATACACTCAGTTATTATTTGGTAGCATTGCCTTGAAATTGTTTAACTTGAGTCAAACATTTTGGGTTGCCTTCCACAAGCTTCCCACAATAAGTTGGGTGAATATTGGCCCATTCCTCCTGACGAGCTGGTGTAGCTGAGTCAGGTTTCTAGGCCTCCTTGCTCGCACACACTTTTTCAGTTCTGCCCACACATTTTCTACAGGGTTGATGTCAGGGCTTTGTGATGGCCACTCCAATACCTTGACTTTGTTGTCCTAAGCAATTTTGCCACAACTTTGGGAGTATGCTCAGGGTCATTGTCCATTTGGAAGACCATTTGCAACCAAGCTTTAACTTTCTGACTGATATCTTGCGATGTTGCTTCAATATATCCACATAATTTTCCATCCTCATGATGCCATCTATTTTGTGAAGTGCACTAGTCCTTCCTGCAGCAAAGTACCCCCCACAACATGATGCTGCCACCCCCGTGCTTCACCGTTGGGATGGTGTTCTTCGGCTTGCAAGCCTCCCCCTTTTTCCTACAAACATAATGATGGTCATTATGGACAAACAGTTCTATTGTTGTTTCATCAGACCAGAGGATATTTCTCCAAATAGTAAGATTTTTGTCCCCATGTGCAGTTGCAAACCGTAGTCTGGCTTTTTAATGGGGGTTTTGGAGCTGTGTCTTCATCCTTTATGAGCAGCCTTTCAGGTTATGCCAATATAGGACTTGTTTTACTGTGGATATAGATACTTTTGTACCTTTTTCCTCCAGCATCTTCACAAGGTCCTTTGCTGTTGTTCTGGGATTGATTTGCACTTTTCGCACCCAAGTACGTTCATCGCTCGGAGACAGAATGATTCTCCTTCCTGAGCGGCATGACGACTGTGTGATCCCATTGTGTTTATACTTGTGTACTATTGTTTGTACAGATGAACGTGGTACCTTCAGGAGTTTGTAAATGTCTCCCAAGGATGAACCAGACTTGTGGAGGTCTACAAAACATTTTCTGAGGTCTTGGCTGATTTCTTTTGATATTCCCATAATTTCAAGCAAAGAGACACAGAGTTTGAAGGTAGGCCTTGAAATACATCCACAGGTACACCTCCAATTGACTCAAATTATGTCAATTAGCATATCAGAAGCTCTAAAGCCATGACATCATTTTCTGGAACTTTCCAAGCTGTTTAACTTCTTGATTCTACTTGAGACGCATATGTCTCAACTAGGCACCTGGAAATGCAAATGCGCTACGCTAAATGCTAAATGTACTCGTTAAAACTCAAACCTTGATCAAAATTCACAAGCAGGGTATTGAATTAAAGCTACACTCGTTGTGAACCTAGCCAACAAGTCAGATTTTTAAAATGCTTTTCGGCGAAAGCATGAGAAGCTATTATCTGATAGCATGCAACACCCCAAAATGCCTGAATGCGATGTAAACAAAGATATAGCTTAGCCGGCGCAACACAAAACGCAGAAATAAAATATAAAACATTCATTACCTTTGACGAGCTTCTTTCTTGGCACTCCTATATGCCCCATAAACATCACTATTGGGTCTTTTTTTCGTTTAAATCGGTCCATATATACCCAAAATAGCTTTCTATGGAAGCTGTGTCATTCAGAAAAAAACATCATTTTTAAACGCTGCGTCATTTTTTTAAATTAAAAAAGTCGACGATAAACTTTCACAAAACACTTCGAAATCCTTTTGTTATCCAACTTTAGGTATTAGTAAACGTTTATAATCTATCAAAATGATTACAGGGCGATGTATATTCAATAGCTCCTCGTCTGCAAATCAATGGCTGCCAATGTCCACATTGAAAAGATCCTGGTGGAGACCGGAAGAAACGGAATCCAGATAGTTGGATTTTCCAACAAAAAATTCCATTGAAAATGACGACAATGGTGACATCGTGTGGAATTTGTATGAATTGCATGCAGGTCGATATTAAATTTTGTCCCCTTTTAACAACCCATGAAAGTGACTTATGGAAATTATTTTTAGCTTTCAGAGAGCAGTTTTTCTTGCGTTTTTCAATGAAACACACGATCTGTTATAGTCACAGCCGTGATTTAACCAGTTTTAGAAACTTCAGAGTGTTTTCTATCCACACATACTAATCATATGCATATACTATATTCCTGGCATGAGTAGCAGGACGCTGAAAAGTTGCGCAATTTTTAACAGAATGTTCGAAAAAGGAAGGGGTAGACTTAAGAGGTTTTAAAGATTAACTTCTTGTGAATCCAACCACGGTGTCGGATTTAAAAAATGCTTTACGGCGAAAGCATACTGTACAATTATTTGAGAACATAGCCCAGCAGACAAATCATTACAAACAGTAACCAGCCAAGTAGAAGAGTTACACAAGTCAGAAATAGAGAGAAAATTAGTCACTTACCTTTGATGATCTTCGTCTCTCTTTATATCCGAAAACCTCCGTTTTGTTTGCGCATTTTCTTCAGGAATCCACAGGCTCAAACGCAGTCATAACAGACAGACAAACAAAATCCAAATTGTATCCGTAAAGTTCATAAAACATGTCAAACGATGTTTATATTCATTCCTCAGGTTGTTTTTAGCCTAAATAATCGATAATATTTCAACTTGACAATAACAATGTCAATATAAAAGGTAAACAAGAAAGGCACTCTCTCTGGTTGCGCGAATGAAAAAGCTCTGTGACATGGCAGAATCCACTCATTCAGACTGCTCTTACTCCCTCATTTTTCAGAATACAAGACTGAAACAATTTCTAAAGACTGTTGACATCTAGTGGAAGGAAAAATAAATTCCTACTTCCTGAATGGATCTTTCTCAGGTTTTCGCCTGCCAAAATAGTTATTTTATACTCACAGACATTATTAGAACTGTTTTGGAAACTTTACTGTTTTCTATCCAAATCTACTAATTATATGTATATCCTATCTTCTGGGCCTGAGTAGAAGGCAGTTTAATTTGGGCATGCTTTTCATCCAAAATTCAAAATACCCTACCCTAGAGAAGTTAACACGAAATTTGTGGAGTGGTTGAAAAACAAGTTTTAAAGACTCCAAACTAAGTGTATGTAAACTTCTGACTTCAAATATAGTTGTATCTATCTAAAAGGATGTTTCACTGAGGAGATTGGTCCTCCCCTTCTTCCCCTGAGGAAGGGGAGGCTCCCCTGAGGAGCCGCCATTGCACTACACAGCTTTAAATTAAAATTATTTAAATTGAAATGATCAAAGCTTAATGTTTAGTTTATTATTTAAATCAGTTGTGTTGTGCTAGGGCAAAAACCAAAACGAGCCCCGCTTGTGGTCCAGAGGACCGAGTTTGGGAAACCCTGGCTTTCGGTAAGCAAATGTTCTTGTTCCAGTAGTGATTAATAGAGTTGTAGTGACATGTTTTGGGATTTATAGCTAGAAACCACTCAAATTCATATATATATATATATATATATATATATATATATATATATATATATGTTTTAGAACCTACTCATTCAAGGGTTTTTCTTTATTTTTACTAATTTCTACATTGTAGAATAATAGTGAAGACATCACAACTATGAAATAACACAACACAAAAAAGTGTTAACATGTTTGGAAAAGGGGGCACTTTTTTCACACCCGGATGAAAAGCGTGCCCCAAGTAAACTGCCTATTATTCTGCCCGGAAGCTAAGATATGCATACAATTGGTAGTATTGGATAGAAAACACTCTGAAGTTTCTAAAACTGTTAACTTCTTGACGCTACCCATCCCTGTCGCGGGATAATTTTTGTCAGCAACCGCTGAATAGCATAGCGCAACAGTCAAATAATATTACAAAAAAATATTCATATTCATGAAATCACAAGTGCAATATTGCAAAACACAGCTTAGCCTTTTGTTAATCCACCCGTCATCTCAGATTTTGAATGTACGCTTTACAGCGAAAGCAATCCAAGCGTTTGTGTAAGTCTATCAATAGCCTAGCTTAGCATTATGTACACTTAGCATCAGGAAGCTTGGTAACAAAAATCAGAAAAGCAATCAAATCAACCGTTTACCTTTGATGTTTTCACTCACGAGACTCCCAGTTACACAACAAATGTTCCTTTTGTTCCATAAAGATTATTTTTATACCCAAAATACCTCCGTTTGTTTGTTGCATTATGTTCAGAAATCCACAGGAAAGAGCGGTCACGACAACTGTTGGCCAGAAAATAGAAAAAGCATGTTTTTTTGTTTGTATTATCTTTTCCCAGATCTAACGTGTAATATTCTCCATCATTAATTTCACATTTCCAAAAACTTCAAAGCTTTGACTTTCAGATAGTATCAAGCATATGCATATCCTTGCTTTGGGTTCTGAGCTACAGGCAGTTAGATTTGGGTGTCATTTTAGGTGAAAATATAAAAAAAGGGTACGATCCTTAATTAAAACATAGTTTTTTGTATCAATAGAGTACAAAGTGCTATACACTCCGCTTTGGAATAGTTAGAATGTCTAGTTCCCTGCTTTTGAGAGGAGCTGGCTATTGTAGCTGGAGACTTCCAGAAATTGCGATACACTAACGATATGCTAACTTCAATTATCTCCAAACTGCACACCAAGACATAACATTTTTATCCATGAGTTAATCTGACTTTGGGTAAGTAGAAAAACTATTGCAGTATTCTGTTAAAGTATTTGAAATGGTTTGACTAATATTTTTTCCCAGTTCTGTCTCCTCCCTCCAGACCTGTGTTATTAGAGACCATTATGGCCACTGTCTGATCTGATCTGAGAGCTGCTGAGCTAGTATATGGAGTAGAGAGAGTAGCATCAAGATACAGAGCATTTGGAAAGTATTCAGACCCTTTGACTTTTTTCACATTTTGTCACTGGACAAAATGTAAGTTCCTTATTCATGTAAGTATTCAGAACTTTTGCAATGAGACTTGAAATTGAACTCAGGTGCATCCTGTTTCCATTGATCATCCTTTAGATGTTTTTACAACATGATTGGAGTCCACCTGTGGTAAATTCAATTGATTGGACATGATTTGGAAAGGCACACACCTGTCTATATAAGGTTCCACAGTTGACAGTGCATGTCAGAGCAAAAGCCAAGCCATGACATGAAGTCGAAGGAATTGTTTGTAGAGCTCCAAGACAGGAGATCTGGGGAAGGCCAACCATCATGTCTGGAGGAAAGCTGACACCATCCCTAATGTGAAGGATGGTTGTGGCAGCATCATGCTGTGGGGATGTTTTTCAGCTGCAGGGACTGGGAGACTAGTCAGGATCGAGGGAAAGATGAACACAGCAAAGTACAGAGAGATCCTTGATGAAAACCTGCTCCAGAGCGCTCAGGATCTCAGACTGGGGAGAAGGTTCATCTTCCAACAGGACAATGACCCTAAGCACACAGCCAAGACAACGCAGGAGTGGCTTCGCGACAATTCTCTGAATGTCTTTGAGTGGCCCAGCCAGAGCCCTGAGAGACCTGAAAATAGCTGTGCAGCAACGCTCCCCATCAAACCTGAGAGAGCTTGAGAGGATCTGCAGAGAAGAATGGGAGAAAGTACCCAAATACAGGTTTGCCATGCTTGTAGTATCATTCCCAAGAAGACTCGAGGCTGTAATTGCTGTCAAGGGTGCTTCAACAAAGTCCTGAGTAAAGCATCTGAATACTTAGTGTATATAAAGCTCATCCCACATGGACTGTGGGCTTGTACCGTAGACACACCATAGAGATAGATGGAGGACTCAACTTGGATGTAACCTGTAATAGCACGGAAATTGTTATTGAGGGCTTCCACCATTTTAAAGTCAACTGGGTATAATTCATATGGGTTGGGACAGAAAGGAAGTGGTAAAGTGAGAGGACTTACTCCAGCCAAAATCTGTCTGCGAGAGAGAAGCCCTTTTTTGTATGGAGGTCTATGAGACAGTATGGAATTACACAAGGCTTATTTGATTGAATGTAAGTTTAGTAATATTTAGGGCTGTTAAAAATGTACTTATATAAGTGGATGCACATGGCATTCCGGCAACTTCGAGAAAAACAACTTTGTTTGCCTGTTATGCACACACTCCTTCTCACTTGCCTTCACTCATTGAGGACATGTATTTCCATTGTTAGAACATCAGCCAGCCTGCAGAAACATTGGTGGGAAAACAGCTCCTTTCCTGCAATTTTACACATTTTGCCATGGGGCAAAGAGAAAAATATGCAATTTGATAGCTCATCTCATGCGATCCTACACATCTTGCCATGAGGCTGAAAGAAAACTTCAGATTTTTAAAGCTAATTTAAGCTAAAATATAGATGTGTGATAATGCCACTGGATTATAAACTGTCTTGTTAGCTAAATGAAATAGGCAATGGCATGGTGCATATAGCCATAGAAGCACAGTGACATATGCCTCAATGCAGTCATATTCGTGACATATTGTGGGTGTGGCTTTCAGTTAGTTATTTTTGGCACCCATCTCATGAGACTGAATGTCATTCCAGTTTATCTGTTATGTTATATTTCTAGTGATGGGCACCTCGGCTCTTTTACATTTAGCCAGCTTTTTTGGCTACCAATCGGCTCTTTAAAAAATATATGTTTTGTGTTTTTTCAAGTCAAACATTTTGCAATATTTTGTCTATGATTGGTGTTAAAACAATTCTAATTAAATTATTAAATCATACTCTATCTTAACCACAAGGTATTTAAAAATGCATTGGTTTATGAAAAAGAATGCTATTAAACATTTGCATTTAAAGTATAACTTTTTAATGTATATTAACAAAGTGCATAAATCTAACCATTCAAAACGAATACAGTCTGAACAGCATAATAGAATATTGCACCATAAAGAAAAAATAAATATCAATGTGCAAAACTGCAGCATCCCATTTAAAACATTAAACTGGCCCTTCTTTTCTCTCTTCTTTATTGCCATGTTATAACCAGCAGTACACAGCAATGCTGACCATATTTTTATTTTATGAAACATTTGCATTCAGAAATGCAAGCTGCCTCATGAGGTGCTGATGCAGTTTCTTCTCTCAGTAATTATTTGTCCCGTTTTCGAGAAGACCCTCAGAGGGAACGGATGTGGCCACTGCAGTCTCCCTGTCATGGCTTTGTCTACCCACGGCTTACTAGAGTCCTTGTTCTTCCACCAGCTCAGAGGATCTGCAGATCTTTCAGAATGAATGTGTGTGCGCTTGAGCATTTAGGCCTATATTATTTTATTTATTTTTTCGTTCTTTGAATTAGTTAATGATATTTATTTAAATCTTTTGATTATTCATATCGTCTTTTTTAAATAGATTCGGCTCTTCTGATATGCGAGCCGGCTCTTAGAGCATCACTATATATTTAATCAAATCTGACTAACCCAGTCCACTGCTTGCTATGAATTCTATTCAATGGTGTTTGCATGTTTAGGTAAAAAGACAAATAATGCCTGTTCAGAACACTGACAAGTAATACAAATGTGGATTCATGATTGTTCGAGGTCTTCTTTTTCAAATTGGGTGCTATGCTTTGTAAATGGCTTGAACACCGCCATCTAGTGGCCACAATAACTGAGTGACACATTTGGTTCAGGACTCCAGCACTGCAGGTGGCTGGAAATAACCATCATAAGCTTTAACCTTTTTTTTTAACTCAAAAGAAGAAGGAAATGGACTACTTTAAAATGGAGAATAGCACTGTCAATGCTGTCACAGACACCATAATATCACAGATACAATGATGAGACCTCTTTCCATCTCTATAATATGCACACATATCACAGGAGGTTGATGGCACCTTAATTGGGGAAGATGGGCATATTGGTAATAACAGGAGCGGTAAGGTATCAACAACATAAATCAATGACACTGGGCCAATTGTGTGCTGTCCTATGGGACTCCTGATCACGGCTAGTTGTGATACAGTCCAGGAATAAGCCAGGGTCTGTAGTGACGTCTCTAGTACTGAGATGCAGTGCCTTTGACTACTGCGCCACTCAGGAGCCCTGTTTGATGCCATTCCATTCGCTCAGTTCCAGCAATTATTATGAGCCGTCCACCCCTGAGCAGCCTCCACTGACACACACACACACACACACACACACACACACACACACACACACACACACACACACACACACACACACACACACACACACACACGACGGGTATCATTATCAAGACATGCCCCACCCACCGCTCAGAGAAAACAACAATGCCAAAATACACTGCACCACCCAGCTTCTTATCTACAGGGCGAGGGCGATAGTGGCTGATTAGGTGTGTGTGTGCGTGTGTGTGTGTGTCTGCGGGTGTCTCTGGGGTGGGCCCATCCTCACTGTAGACCGAACAAGAACTTCCTGTCAGGAGCTGTCAAACAGACAACTGGCCTGAGGGCAAGACAGCCTGTAGCATGGCAAGAGCAGTGTCGCTTGGGTTGAATGAAGTCCATAAATATGTAATTCTTTGTGCAATTCATATCCATAGGCTACACTGAGGTTTTTCTTTCATTATTTGTATCTGGCGTTAGTGCGTAGCCTAAGCTTTAGGGCCTGATCCACTGAGGCAAAAAGGACAATGTCGGAGTTGAATTCAAAAAGAAAAAAAGTTGTAAAATGGAGAGTTGAAAATAAATAGAAGGGCCAGAACAGTAGTCTAATAACTGGAAAAGGATGAGGATGTTATGTGTGATGACTATGAAGCACTATACAATTTCCACATTCACAAGACAGGGACTTCAAAATGTCACTTCATGGGAACTGTACTGTTCAGATGGGTTACATGGAATACTAGCCTAACTGAACTCTGGACACTAACTGTAGTTCTATAACCTTTCACATAGCCTGATATAATACTAACTCCTGCAGAATTAAACATTTCTTGCAGTAAAATAATACACCAAATTTTGACTCGGGAACAGGACTGAAGAAATAGGATATATTTATTTGAGCATCTTGAGAGAATGAATGTGTGGTTAGGGACCGTCTATAAAAAGTGCCATCTTTATCAAAATCATGAAAGCTGATTTGATTTATGACATAAGTGTTTATTTTGTTTCTTGGTCACAGATACCTTAAACAAAGTAGGGGTGTGGATCAGAAAACCAGTCAGTATCTGGTGTGACCACCATTTGCCTCATGCAGCACGACACATCTCCATTGCATAGTGTTGATCAGGCTGTTGATTGTGTCCTGAGGAATGTTGTCCCACTCTGCTTCAATGGCTGTGCGAATTTGCTGGATATTGGCGGGAACTGGAGCAAGCTGTCGTACATGTCGATCCAGGGCACCCCAAACATGCTCAATGTCAGCTTCCAGGAATTGTGTACAGATCCTTGCGACATGGGGCCATTCATTATCATGCTGAAACATGAGGTGAGGGCAGCGGATGAATGGCACAGCAATGGGCCTCATGATCTCATCACGGTATCTCTGCATTCAAATTGCTATCGATAAAATGTAATTGTGTTCATTGTCTGTAGCTTATGTCTGCCCATTCCCAAACCTCACCACCACATTGGGGCACTCTGTTCACAATGCTAACATCAGAAAACCGCACGCTCACATGACACCAAACACACTATCTACCCGTTGAAACTGGAATTTTTCTGTGAAAAGAACACTTTTCCAGCGTGCCAGCGGCCATCGAAGGTGAGCATTTACCTACGGAAGTTTGTTATAATGCCAAACTGCAGTCAGGTCAAGACCCTGGTGAGGACGACGAGCACGCATATAAGCTTCCCTGAGATAGTTTGACAGTTTGTGTAGAAATGTTTTTGTTGTACAAACCCACAGTTTCATCAGCTCTCCGGGTGGCTGGTCTCAGACGATAGAGAAATTAAAATTAAATTCTTGGCTCTGGTGGACATTCCTGCAGTCAGCATTCCATTTGCACGCTCCCTCAACTTGAGACATCTGTGGCATTGTGTTGTGTGACAAAACTGTACATTTTAGAGTGGCCTTTTATTGGCCCCAGCACAACATGCACCTGGATAATGATCATGCTGTTTAATCAGCTTCTTGATATGCCACACCTGTCAGGTGGATGGATTATCTTGGAAAAGGAGAATGCTCAATAACAGGGATGTAAACAACTGTGCACAGAATGTTAGAGAAATATGTTTTTAGGGCATAAAACAAATTCCGGGATCTTTTATTTCAGGTCATGAAAAATGGGACAAACACTTTACATATTGTTTTTATATTTTTGTTCAGTGTAACTTTAGAAAAGGTGACTAACAAATAGCCTACTTAAATGTCTGAATTTATAAACAGAAACACAGGCCTAAAAAGGTCTGTGTCACGCCCTGACCTTAGAGAGCCGTTTTATTTCTCTATTTGGTTAGGTCAGGGTGTGATATGGGGTGGGCATTCTATGTTCTTTATTTCAATGATTTATATTTCTGTTTGGCAGGGTATGGTTCTCAATCAGGGACAGCTGTCTATCGTTGTCTCTGATTGGGAATCAGACTTAGGCAGCACTTTTTCCCACCTGTGATTGTGGGTAGTTGACTTTTGATAGTGGCACTATAGCCCTATAAGCTTCTCGGTTGTTTCTTTGTTTGTTGTTTTGTTGGCGACATTTTAAATATAAAGGAAAATATACGCTCACCATGCTGCACTTTGGTCCACTTCTTTAGATGGCCGTGACAGCCTGTCAATAAAACATTCCGCCATCTCTGACTGTAAAGCACATTTTCTATATTTGCGGGTTAGGGTCGGGCCTCAGATTTTCACTATTTTACATATAGTTGGGTGGTTACGGATGGGTTAATAACAACTGCGGGCAGCTGCGGGTGAACAAACAGCTGACCCGCGCATAGCTACCCCACACACACACACACACACACACACACACGCGGACATAAGCACGGAAATATGCCTGAACACAGACATACACACACACATAGGGGTTCACACAGTGTCTACCCTACAGGATGTACTGGGTATTTTCAGAATCTATTGTGGTCTGCAGACAGGGTGGAGGGCAAGAGGGCTGCAGCTTTTATTGCTGTTAGATGCAGTATTCACACTCTGAAAAACATTCATCACATTTTCTATGCGTGTAGTGATGTGGAATTCAGCTAGCTGACATTTAAATGAAATTCAATTAATGGAATTTAATGTATTGAATATGAGTATGAATGAAATTCAAAGAAAGTACGGTGGAGTCTGAAATTATTGACACCCTTGATAAAGATGAGCAATAATGACTGTATAAAAAAATATAATTCAAATACTGTGGTGTATTGTATGCTTAAAAAAATGGGGCATTTATATTATTTTACACTAATACAATTGCCCAGAAAAGGAGATTTTGTTTTTTTCTTAAAAAGGTATGGGTACAAAATTATTGACACCCCTAAAGATTCTTATAAATAAAGTGGTCAAAAGTTTAGTATTTGGTCCCATATTCCTAGACTCTATAAACTTGTTGGATGCCTTTGCAGTTTATTTTGGTTGTGTTTCAGATTTTTATGTAACCGAAGTCAATTATTGGTAAATAATCCAATCAATTCAGATTGTATTTGTCACATGCGCCGGATACAACAGGTGTTACAGTGAAATGCTTACTTACAAGCCCTTAACCAACAATGCCGTCTCAAGAAAATACCTTGATAAAACTAACAAATAATTAAAGAGCAGCAGTAAAATAACAATAGTGAAGCTATATACAGGGGGTACCAGTACAGAGTCAATCTGTGGCGGCAACCCGTGTCGAGGTAATTGAGGTAATATGTACATGTAGGTGGAATTATTTAAGTGACTATGCATAGATGATAACAGAGAGTAGCAGCAGCGTAGAAGAGGGGGGTGGGGCAATGCAAATAGTCTGGGTAGCAATTTGATTAGATGTTCAGGGGTCTTATGGCTTGGGGGTAGAAGTTGTTTAGAAGCCTCTTGGATCTAGACTTGACGTTCCCGGTAACGCTTGCCGTGCGGTAACAGAGAGAGCAGTCTATGACTAGGGTGGCTGGAGTCTTGACAATTTTTAGGGTCTTCCCCTGACACCGCCTGGTATAGAGGTCCTGGATGGCAGGAAGCTTGGCCCCGGTGATGTACTGGGCCGTACACACTGCCCTCTGTAGTGCCTTGCGGTCGGAGGCTGAGCAGTTGCCATACCAGGCAGTGATGCAACCCGTCAGGATGCTCCTGATGGTGCAGCTGTAAAACCTTTTGAGGATCTGAGGACCCATGCCAAATCTTTTCATTCTCCTGAGGGGAAATACATTTTGTCATGCCCTCTTCACGACTGTCTTGGTGTGCTTGGACCATGTTAGTTTGTTGATGATGTGGACGCCAAGGAACAAGAAGCTCTCATCCTGCTCCACTACAGTCCCGTCGATGAGAATGGCGGTGTTCTCGGCCCTCCTTTTCCTGTAGTCCACAATCATCTCCTTTGTCTTGATCACGCTGAGGGAAAGGTAGTTACTCTGGCACCACACGGTCAGGTCTCTGACCTCTTCCCTATAGGCTGTCTCATTGTTGTTGGTGATCAGGCCAACCACTGTTGCGTCGTCGTCAAAATTAATAATGGTGTTGGAGTCGTGCCTGGCTGTGCAGTGATGAGTGAACAGGGAGTACAGGAGGGGACTGAGCAGGCACATTTTAGGGGCCCCTGTGTTGAGGATTAATGTGGCAGATGTGTTGTTACCTACCCTTACCACCTGTGGTGGCCAGTCAGAAGTCCAGATTCCAGTTGCAGAGGGAGGTGTTTAGTCCCAGGGTCCTTAGCTTATTGATGAGCTTTGAGGCCACTATGGTGTTGAACTCTGAGCTGTAGTCAATGAATAGCATTCTCACATAGGTGTTCCTTTTGTCCAGGTGTGAAAGGGCATGTGTCATTTCGGAGTCACTTTTATTGTAAATAAGAATAAAATATGTTTCTAAACACTTCTAAATTATTGTGGATGCTACCATGATTACGGATAATCCTGAATGAATCATGAATAATGATGAGTGAGAAAGTTACAGAAAGATCATACCCCAAAGACATTCTAACCTCTCACCAGAATCAGTAACACTGATCACTTTTACCCCTAACTTTTCAAGAAAAAAACATATTACTTGTTAAACACAATCTCTTTCTCTGAGCAATTGTATTATAAAATAATATAACTTCCCAATTTCTTTGAGCATACAATATAGAACATTATTTAAATTATTTTACAGTCATTATTGCTCATTTTTATCAAGGGTGTCAATCATTTCAACCCCACTTTATGTCATATCAATAAGACTAGGACTGAGACATTGGTCTCAGACAGGTTAGGTGGTTTGAGGAACTTGGTAAAAAAAGGGCTACAGCTGATGAAAAGCACCAGTATTCTGTGAAGCCATATTATTTAAATAGTAATAGCAATATTAGCGAAATATTTTTTTTTCTCCCAGTAACTAGAAACCATGTACAGTAAGAACAAATTCTAATACAGAAAACGAAGATATTCTGTGTGATATGTTGGACTGTTATTAGATACTGTACATACTGTAGAATCATATGATATTTAGCATGATTTTCTTTTTTAAGGCGTGGTTGTTGATATACAAAAATTGTATCATGAAGCTTTTTGGCTTGCATGGTGTATTGGCTTGTCTGTATGGTACAGTATATAATGTAATATGGGACTTCTGTCTTTGTCTTCTGTGTTTGTGTCTAATGGCAGCACACATAAACCTTATCATATGTCTATTTCATGTAACCTTACAACAGTATCACATGTTACAGTATATAATATAGAATATGGGACTAACTCTTCTCTGTCTGTCTCCATGGCAGCATACACAGACCACAACAGCTTGTCGCCGCGGCACATCAAGAGTGACAGTGACGATGATGACCTGCCCAATGTCACCCTAGACAGTGTCATCGAGACCGGATCTACCGCTCTGTCTATAGCACGCGCCGTACAGGAGTAAGTACTAGTGTGTGTGTTGTGTGTTCTCTGTGTGTGCGCGTTTGTTTTGTGTGTCCTGTGTGTTTGTGTGTGTGTTTAAGTATTATGTATCCTTCTGTATAGCCTTATACCACCCTATTAATGTTTCTAGTCCTTCTGCGTATAATAAGATGAGTCAGGGCTTCCCCATCCATCCTAGCCCAGTCTTGTAATCAGAATCAGGGTTTCAGTATGCTCTCCTCACCCCTAAACCTTGAAACCTCCAGACCCAGTACTCATACTTTAACCACCAGACTCAGCACATCCTACACACACATACACACACACACACACACACACACACACACAAAAAAACAAACAAACAAACAAACATTCCCTCACTTGGAATGCATCCCAAACAGAGTATGTGAGCAGAGCGGAGTGGAGCTGGAGCGGAAAGAAGAGCAGGGTGTGCCTAATTTGAATGGAGCAAGGAGCGACATTCCCAAAGGCTGGATTGTCGGCCTTCCCCCTCACTCCAATTTCGTAGCGCTCACTACATGAGCTCAGGGCATGCCCAGACCAGCATGCATTTGTAGCCTAGGTGGGTAGATAGCAAAGTATTTATAAACAAAACATCTGATCTCTTAAAAGTTTCATTCATTTTTGTTCTATTATCATTTAGTCCATATTTGATTTTGGCCTAAATGATAATAGGCCTGGCATAGTCCCACTTTCAAGGAGCTATTGTTTAGCATCCCCAGTGGCTCTGCAAGTGCAGAGAGGATGGCCTGCTCTCCGGGCACCATAGCATGAGCCTGAAGCAACAGACTAGCCAAACTTAATTTGTATTTAATTCTAAGTAAGTCACAGCCTTTACTTGCAATTTAATACAATAAAATGTTGTTTAAATGCTGATAGCTTTATGTCCCTTACCATCCTATTTTGTGGCACTTGCAAATCCTTCACAATGTATTTCTTTGTAGGCCTTGAAATAATCCATATGATATCGCCTAAATAATTCATTTTCATTCCTTATTAGGCTCCCTGTCTGTCTCCTGACCTATTTAGTGTTTATATCCTGTTTAGTATGACATGTAGCCTAGTTCATTCAATAGATAGAGGATTCCTGATATCTCCAGGAGTGATAAGTATCTTTCTTTGTCTTTATCTGTTGTGGTCTAAAACTGTTTTTGCTGACTAGGGCCATCTACTTTAAGTGCTGCCTGTCTTCCCAGTGGCCTACATGGTGTGTGAACTGCTGACCGCTCATAGTTTGCAGATAGTTGTTAACACATCAACCAGGATCAAGGGGCAGGGCAATATGTGACTTGTTTTGGTAATCAGTGGCTGTATTGGGGGGAGGGGAGGGGGGGGGGGGTGATTTTACCTCTCCTAGGCAATCAGCAATTAGTACAGAGGTGTGCTCTCCACCTCTGCTAGGCAATTAGCAATTATTGTTAGTTCTTCAGTCTCCCCTGGTTTCTCAGCAGCAGCTATAAGCAGCGGTCATGTCAGTGGCGGTTTTGTCGCAAGATTAAGACTGTCGCTGAAACAAAGACGGTTCTTCCTGTCACACCTGCTCCCACTGGAGGTTATATTGTCGTCAAGGGCTTATATAGGAAGGGAGAGGAGGGCATGTTTGAAAAGTTGTACAGCCCATGTCCCTTCACAGGGACGGGCCACTGATTGAGCAGAGCCCTATCTAATGAAAACCCAAATCTCACATTTTAGAAGCTAAAATCACATTTCATCCCATCAAAAATAATTTCTTATTCAAACATTTAAATTGAACAACAATGCCATGTGAATCCGATAACTCTGATGTGTAGAATTTCCACTGTAGAGTTTGTCATCTTATCATTGATGAGAATGTCTCAGATGACAACTGAACTGACATCATATTCATTAATTAACCTACCAGGTAAAACCCTAAATCCATAAACACGCGCACCCTCATAGATATAAACCTAACCAACCTGCCCTCCAAATGCGATCTGTTGTTTTCAACCAATATCTCAGCGATCACTGCCTCATTGCCTGCATCCGTAATGGGTCACTGTCAAATGTTCCCAAAAACACTTCAGCTAATTTGTCCTGGGATATAAACATTGAGTTGTTATTTTACCTGAAATGCACAAGCTCCTCTACTCCGACAATTAATCCACACATAAAACGGCGAACCAAATAGTTTCTAGTCATCTCTCCTCCTTCCAGGCTTTTTCATCGTTTAACTTATGTGGTGATCGCATTTAAACTTTCATTGTTTTACCACAACTACCGGCAAAACAGTTCGTCTTTCAGTCACCCACGTGGGTATAACCAATGAGGAGATGGCACGTGGGTACCTGCTTCTATAAACCAATGAGGAGATGGGAGAGGCAGGACTTTCAGTGCGATCTGCGTCAGAAATAGGAATAAGTTATATTTTAGCCCTTGGTGTCGCAGATGCTCGTTGGCGAGCGCGAGCAGTGTGGGTGCAATAATTGAATAACATGGATTTCTAAATTTAATTTGCGACGCTCGAGCACGCGACGTGTCCGGTCTGGTCAGCATGTTAGATCACTCCAGACCTGACTGCCCTTGACCAGCACAAAAACATCCTGTGGCGTTCTGCATTAGCTTTGAATATCCCCCGCAATATGCAACTTTTCCAGGAAGTTAGGATCCAATATACACAGGCAGTTAGGGAAGCAAAAGCTAGCTTTTTCAAACAGAAATTTGCATCCTGTAGCACAAATTCCCAAACGTTCTGGGACACTGTAAAGTCCATGGAGAATAAGAGCACCTCCTCCCAGCTGTCCACTGCACTGAGACTAGGAAACACTATCACCACCGATAAATCCACGATATTTGAGAATTTCATTGAGCATTTTTCTACAGCTGGCAATGCTTTCCACCTGGCTACCCCTACCCTGGAAAACAGCTCTGCACCCCCCACAACAACTTGCCCAAGCCTCCCCCATTTCTCCTTCACCCAAAACCGAATGGCCGATGTTCTGAATGAGCTGCAAAATCTGGACCCCTACAAATCAGCCGGGCTAGACAATCTGGACCCTCTCTTTCTAAAATTATCCGCCCCCAATTGTTGCAACCCCTATTACTAGCCTATTCAACCTATCTTTCGTATCGTCTGAGATCCCCAAAGATTGGAAAGCTGCCGCAGTCATCCCCGTTTTCGAAGGGGAGACACTCTAGACCCAAACAGCTACAGACCTATATCTATCCTGCCTTTTTAAGGTCTTCGAAAGACAAGTTAACTAACAGATCACTGACCATTTCGAATCCGACTGTACCTATGCAATCTGGTTTCCAAACTGGTCATGGGTGCACCTCAGCCACGCTCAAGGTCCTAAGCGATATCATAACCGCCATCGATAAGAGACAATACTGTGCAGCTGTATTCATCAATCTGGCCAAGACTTTCGACTTTGCCAATCACTACATTCTTATCGGCAGACTCGACAGCCTTTGTTTCTCAAGTGACTGCCTCGCCTGGTTCACCATGTACTTCTCAGACAGAGTTCAGTGTGTCAAATCGGAGGTCTTGTTGTCCGGACCTCTGGCAGTCTCTATGGGGGTGCCACAGGGTTCAATTCTTGGGCCGACTCTTTACTCTGTATACATCAATGACGTCGCTCTTGCTGATGGGGATTCTCTGATCCACCTCTACGCAGATGGCAATATTCTGTATACTTCTGGCCCTTATTTGGACACTATGTTAATCACTCTGGGGTAGGCGGTACGCTTGCGTCCCACATGGCCAAAAGCCAGGGAAAATGCAGAGCGCCAAATTCAAATACATTTCTATAAATATCTAACTTTCATTAAATTACACATGCAAGATAGCAAATTAAAGCTACACTCGTTGTAAATCCAGCCAACATGTTAGATTTAAAAAAGGCTTTTCGGCAAAAGCACAACAGTAAACAATGAGAGTAGCATATTTCAACTCTGCAGGAGCGACACAAAACACAGAAATAAAATATAAATCATGCCTTACCTTTGACAAGCTTATTTTGTTGGCACTCCTATATGTCCCATAAACATCACAAATGGTCCTTTTGTTCGATTAATTCCGTCTATATATATCCAAAATGTCAATTTATTTGACGCGTTTTTATCCAGAAAAACGCAGCTTCCAACTTACGCAACGTCGCTACAAAATATCTCAAAAGTTACCTGTCGACTTTGCCAAAACATTTCAAACTACTTTTGTAATACAACTTTAGGTATTTCTAAACGTATATAATTGATCAAATTGAAGACGGGATGATCTGTGTTCAATACAGGAGCAAAACAAAAACATGTGTTTTTCTGGACACATTCCTCTATCAAAAGGTACACATGAAGTAACGTTCGTTCTGAGGTATGGTACTTCTTCATTACACAAAGGAAAAACCTCAACCAATTTCTACAAACTGGTGACATCCAGTGGAAGCGGTAGGAACTACAGGAAAGTTGATTAGAATTCTGAATTCCCCATGAAAACATACTGAAAAGACAGTGACTTAAAAAAAAATCTGAATGGTTTGTCCTTGGGGTTTCGCCAGCTAAATAAGTTCTGTTATACCCACAGACATGATTCAAACAGTTTTAGAAACTTCAGAGTGTTTTCTATCCAATACTAATAATAATATGCATATATTAGGATCTGGGACAGACTAGGAGGCAGTTCAGTTTGGGCACGCTATTTATCCAAAAGTGAAAATGCTGCCCCCTACACCAAACAGGTTAACTAACCTCCAGACGAGCTTCAATGCCATACAACTCTCTTTCCGTGGCCTCCAACTGCTCTTAAATGCAAGTAAAACTAAATGCATGCTCTTCAACCGATCCCTGACTCTACCTGCCAGCCCATCCAGCATCACTGCTCTGGACGGTTCTGACTTAGGATATGTGGACAACTACAAATACCTAGGTGTCTGGTTAGATTGTAAACTCTCCTTCCAGACTCACATTAAGGATCTCCAATCCAAAATTAAATCTAGAATCGTCTTCCTATTTCGCAACAAAGCATCCTTCACTCATGTTGCCAAACATACCCTCGTAAAACTGACTATCCTACCGATCCTTGACAACGAATTGGATGCAGTCTATCACAGTGCCATCTGTTTTGTCACCAAAGCCCCATATACTACCCACTACTGCGACCTGTATGCTCTCCTTGGCTGGCCCTTGCTTCATATTCGTCGCCAGACCCACTGGCTCCAGGTCATCTATAAGTCTTTGCCAGGTAAACCCCCGCCTTATCTCAGCTCACTGGTCACCATAGCAGCACCCACCCGTAGCATGCGCTCCAGCAGGTATATTTCACTGGTCACCCCCAAAGCCAACACCTCCTTTGGCCGCCTCTCCTTCCAGTTCTCTGCTGCCAATGACTGGAACGAACTGCAAAAATCACTGAAGCCGGAGACTCATATCTCCCTCTCGAACTTTAAGCACCATCTGCCAGAGCAGCGCACAGATCACTGCACCTGTACATTGCCCATCTGTAAATAGCCCATCCAACTACCTCAACGCCATACTGTTATTTATTTTTTGCGCCTTTGCACCCCAGTATCTCTACATGACCGTGCATCACGAGCTCGTGGCAATCTGCCAGACACCTGGCTCATTCGCCTCTCAATCGGCCCCATGTCACAGTAGAAGCATCAAACAAAGTTCTAAAGACTGTTGACATCTAGTGGAAGCCTTAGGAAGTGCAACATGACCAATATACCACTGTATCTTCGATAGGCTATGAGTTGAAACCCTACAAACCTCAGATTTCCCACTTCCTGGTTGGATTTTTCTCAGGTTTTCGCCTGCCATATGAGTTCTGTTATACTCACAGACACCATTCAAACAATTTTAGAAACTGAGTGTTATCTATCCAAATGTACTAATTATATTCATTTTCTAGCTTTTATGGCTGAGTAGCAGGCAGTTTACTCTGGTCACCTTATTCATCAAAGCTACTCAATACCGCCCCCCATTCACCAAGAAGTTAACCAATTGAAAGAGAATCATATCAAAAGTAATGTGAGTAATGCATTGTGAAAGGCAATCCCTTTATATGAACAATAGCAATGTGTGAAACACGTATTTCTAGATGAAACACTGATTAAGTTTGGTGAAAAAGTGACAATTTTATGTGTTGTACTTAGTCAATTGAACATGTGCTTAGAGTTTTCATCTGTTTTCGAGTTTTGAAAATGTATTACATACTTGTGAAATTGCACCAAAGCGATTGAAAAAAAAATGTAATACCAGACTAAAAGTATCAGTAACAGTAATAGCAGCAGCAGTAGGCCTACGAAAGCCCCCACAAAATCTGTAATCTAAACAGAATTATGATCAACCTGAAGTCATCATTCGTCCTTTGTTTTAGAATCTGTTTGATTCAGTGTCCTAAATGATATCATAATCATGGAATCACTTTGGGAAGAAGTCAGAAAGTGCACATCCTCCTCCTCTCTCCTGCTGGATGTCCCTGAGCTCAGTGTTTGCACTGTAAATCCTCAAATCCTTCTCTTCGCTTCTCTTCTTACCTTTCATCCCTAGATCACCATTCCCTTTCCCCACTCAGGTGTATTCTCTGAATGTGTTAGTTGCTGTCATTTTTGGAGTACAGTAGGCTTCTCAATTTTCCTTTAGGGAGTTCATATACACTGAGTATACCGAACATTAGGAACACCTTCCTAATATTGAGTTGCACCCCTCCCTTTTACCCTCAGAACAGCCTCAATTTGTTAGGGCATGGACTCCACAACGTGTCGAAAGCCATCCACAGGGATGCTGGCCCATGTTAACTCCAAAGCTTCCCACAGTTGTGTCAAGTTGGCTGGATGTCCTTTGGGTGGTGGACCATTATAGATACACATGGGAAACTTGATACAGCAGCATTGCAGTTGTTGACACAAACCAGTGCACCTGGCACCTACTACCATCCCACGTTCAAAGGCACTTCAATATTTTGTCTTGCCCATTCACCCTCTGAATGGCATACATCCACAATCCATGTCTCAATTGTCTCAGGGCTTAAACATAATGATGTAACCTGTCTCCTCCCCTTCATCTACACTGATTGAAATTGATTCACCCGGTCAGTCTATGTCATGGAAAAAGCAGGCATTCTTAATGTTTAGTATACTCAGTGTACTTCATTTTGAGTGGGTTAATCAGTTTCGGCTGAGTATGTGTTGACTATGTTTATGTACTGTACAGTTTATATTGTACAGTATGTTTGCCAATAGTCTGAACCTTAATTGTGTCAATAGTTGTGCTGTTGTTTGCTACACTGAGTCTCCTCTTTGCTCAGAAGAAGTGTACCTTTGGGGGAGAAAGAAAGAGGGGGAAGAACTAAAGTGAGAAATAGAGAGAGTGGAAGTTAGTTTGAGTGAGAAAGAAGGGTGCAGAGAGAGCAAGGGACAGAAAGAGAGAGAGAGAGAGAGAGAGAGAGAGAGAGAGAGAGGGAGAAATAGAGAGAGAGAGAGGAGAGCTGGAGTTCAGTCTCATATCTGACCCATGAGCTCATTTCCTGTTCAGCCCCACGGCCCCAGCATGGCAGCTAGCCAAGAGCAACAGGTGTGTGTGTGTGTGTGTGTGTGTGTGTGTGTGTGTGTGTGCGTGTGTGCGTGTGTGTGTGTGTGTGTGTGTGTGTGTGTGTGTGTGTGTGTGTGTGTGTGTGTGTGTGCGTGTGCGAGCTTGTGGGTGGATCAGCGAGACAGGAAGTGGGAGGCGGGTGGTTGAGACAGTTCACCGGAGGGCCTCTCTGGCCAAGCCTCCTCGCTCCTCCACCACCCAAAAACACCTACCCCGGTCCCCAGCAGCCACAACTGCTGCTCCCCTCTCTCCTCCCCTCTCTCTTCTGTCCTCTTCTCATTTCCAACCTCGAAAGAGCACTGTTATGCACCCCTACATAAAAAAACAGATAACACTGTGACTGCTCTTCTTGTTCCTTTTCTCCTTCCTCTTCCTTGCCCCCAAATAGACTTTGGCTGCTCCTCGTTCTCCTGTATCCCCCCCCCCAGTGTACTACTAATTTGAAACGAAATGTCATGACCAGTTATATTGATACAATATAAATAACTCAACAGAAATTATGTTCATTGAACTGCATGGAAAAAAATAGATATGACATTGTCTTTTGATGATTGATAAATCAATGGGAATGATAAAAATAACAGTCTTACCAGTTTCCTGTGCCTTGTAGTGGTTTCTACCAAGGTGCTAGAGCACCATCTAAAGGCCATTGAAATTCTTTCACAATATCTCAGATTGAACATGTAATAAATTGTGAAATTTGATCTTGAATCTATTTCCTTGAATTTCTAGTGAAGAACATGGAGCTTGGGGGATGTTGAAATATGTTATACGTTACATAATTACATTACATAAAAGTACAATGCTATTGTAAGTGTACATGACAAAGCCTACAAGAGAAAGAAGAGCTTGAAAAATCTAAATATTATTTTAGTGATTTTCATACTTCAAAATGTTTGAGTCCACATTGTCCACCAAATGTTGAGTATAGACTCCTTTTTGTATTATAAGGAATCTTAATATACATGAATGACACCATTGATGGAATTACAATAGTCAATGCATACACAGTCTCATGTTGGGTTTTGCCCATTAAGAATGGATCATACAGTTGTTGATATCCAAACTAATAATATAAATGAAAGATGCTGAAAATACTAAGTGTGCTAAATTGTAATGAGCCACCTCTTCCTCTCCTGTTGCAGTTCCATGTCACCATTCAGTATTGAGAGCATACGGCGCCCTCAGAGGTCAGAGTCGCCAGACTCCAAGAAGAGACGCATCCACAGGTGTGACTTTGAGGGCTGCAATAAGGTCTACACCAAGAGCTCCCATCTAAAAGCACACCGGAGGACGCACACAGGTCAGTGTGTGTGTGTGTGTGTGTGTGTGTGTGTGTGTGTGTGTGTGTGTGTGTGTGTGTGTGTGTGTGTGTGTGTGTGTGTGTGTGTGTGTGTGTGTGGCTTCACCAACTCATTACAGTTGTCTTCATCAATTAAAGTATATGTCTCACTATCTTCCTGAATCAAATTATTTCCCTCGCTCTAATAAGCATGGAAAGTGAATACACTTGTAAGGTTCTTCACAAGATCTCACGTTCTGACTGCAGTATTCGACGTTTGTCGATAAACTTTGAATTTGACCGTTAAATGTAAGCATTAGTTCTGAATAGTTAAGGTAGGGATAAGGTTTGGTATAGGGTTAAAACAAAAATATAAAAAATGAGTGCCTATTACTAGGATTGAAACTGTGATTCTCTGAGCTGGAGCTTATGCCCATCTACCATCCCCGTCCACTACGCCATAGCAAGCCGCGAGCCTACTTGATGGTAATAGCGCTTACCATTGCCTCTAGTGACCGATATTGAAGCCATCTCCCGACATCCTGGGAACCTAGACAAACGTTGAATATAGCTTTAGATCTAGTCTGACTTTACTGGTCACAATAGCACATTTTTTGAGACATGTTATTGACATGGCAGCACAAACTCTATTCACACACTTACACTGTTACTCTCGTGCACACACACACACATATTCATACACACACACGTTGACCCCACACATACATACACAAACCATCACACATGCACAAACACATTTAACTATACACGATGCTGCTACCTATTGTTATTCTATAATTTCACCAAAAAAAATCTTAACTTGGTTAAATAACTGAAGCATAGATTGGTAACATTTTTACTAATTTGGCACACAGAAATGAGATGCCATGAGTAACTTGGTCAAAAAGAATTGCACAGATTGTCCTAGAAGACTTAAGTGAGACTGCTGTTATAAGTAGGTAGATTTTCCATAATTTTGGAAATTTTGGAAAAGCTTTGAAAAACGTATTTTGACATTTTCAATCATAGTCTGCTGCTGGAAAAAAACGTATTCTGGCTTAATGCCCCTGATATATTGCGGATAAAGAGAATACAGAGGGTGTTATTTAATGGAAGCTTCTTTAACGTAATCCAGGTGTAATCAGACATTCCCCAGGGCAGCTGTCTAGGCCTCTTACTTTTTCAAATCTATACTAATTACCTGCCACTGGGTAAAGCCAGTGTGTCTATGTATGCAGATGACTCAACACTATACATTTAAGCTTCTACAGCGAGGTAAATCACTCCAACACTTAAACGTATTAAGGCTAGGGGGCACTATTTTCACGTCCGGATGAAAAGTGTGCCTGCTACATATAATTGATAGATTTGGATAGAAAACACTCTAAAGTTTCAAAAACTGTTAAAATGATGTCTGTGAGTATAACTTATTGAGTGTAGGGGGCAGTATTTTCGTTTTTGGCTAAAAAAACATACCCATTTGAAACTGCCTATTTCTCAGGCCCAGAAACTAGAATATATACATAATTGTCAGATTATGATAGAAAACACTCTAAAGTTTCTAAAACTGTCAGAATATTGAGTATAACATAACTGATATTGCAGACGAAAACCTGAGGAAAATCCAACAAGGAAGTGCTGTTTTTCCTGAAAGCTCTCTGTTCCATTGGATGCCATGCCTCCATTTAAAGGGATATCAACCAGATTCCTTTTCCTATGGCTTCCTAAAGCTGTGAACAGTCTTTAGACATAGTTTTAGGCTTTTATTTTGAAAAATGAGCGAGAAAGAACCCATTGCGTCAGTGGATGGCTGAGTTTTTCATGAGCAACAGCCATTTTCTCTCTCTCTCCTATGGAAGAAGCTACATTCCGGTTGACATATTATCGATTTTATATTGTAAAAACAACCTGAGGATTGATTATAAGAAACATTTGACATCCATCTACGCACTTTACGGATACTATTTGGAATTTTTGTCTGCGATGTCGTGACCGCTCGAGCATGTGGATTTCTGAACATAATGCGCCAAACAAATGGAGGTATTTTGGATATATAAAAATAATCTTTATGGAACAAAAGGAACATTTATTGTGTAACTGGGAGTCTCGTGAGTGCAAACATCCTAAGATCATCAAAGGTAAGCGATTTAATTTATTGCTTTTCTGACTTTTGTGACCAATCTACTTGGCTGCTAGCTGTTTGTAATATTTTGTCTACTGAGAGAGATGTGCTTACATAAACGCTTGGATAGCTTTAGCCGAAAAGCTTTATTGAAATCTGACACACCAGTCTTTAGAAATTGGTTGATGTTTTTCCTTTGAGAAATGAAGAAGTAGCCATTTCCTATCTGGGTGGATAGCCAAGTGTACTGTTGTGGTTGGGGCACACAACCTGAAAGCTCGCTCCACTTTGTTTTTGTTCGGTATTATTCCGTCTTAAATGTATTGATTATTTACACTTAAAAATACCTAAAGTTGGATTAGGAAAGTTGTTTGGATCAAGTTTACAGGTAACTTATTAGATACTTTGTAGTCATGTTGCGCGAGTTGGAACCGGTGTGTTTTCGGAATCAAAACCGGCAAATAAATGAACATTTTGGGGATATAACGACAGAATTTATCAAACAAAAGGACCATTTGTGATGTTTAATGGACATATTGGAGTGCCATCAGAAGAAGCTCTTCAAAGGTAAGGCATTAATTATATCATTATTGCTGACTTTTGTGCAGTTTGAATTATGATTTTCATGTGTTTGTTTGATGGGGTACTGTCGTCAGATAAAAGCATGGTCTGCTTTTACCGTAACGCCTTTTTGAAATCTGACACTGTGGTTGGATTAATAAGAAGTTCATCTTTAAACCAATGTGTAACACTTGAATGATTTATGAATTATTATTATGAGTATTCTGTTTTTGAATTTGGCGCGCTGCTATTTCGCTGGTCAATCCCGTTAACGAGATTGGTGCGTGAAGGGATCACTAAGAAGTTTTAACAACGAGCTGCAGTCAGTTTCAGAATAGGTGGCAATAAATAAATTTGTCCTAAATATTTCTAAAACTAAATGCATTGTATTTGGGACAAATCATTCACTAAACCTGCAACGTAAACAATGGGAGTCGAGAAGCAGGTGGTCAGTTTAATACAACAAAGAACGATACAACCTAGGAGTAACGTCTTGACATGAAACACATGAACAATACTGCCTGGGGAATGATGCTAAGGGAGTGCCAGATAAAAGGGAATTAATGAGTGAGGTAATGGAGTGCAGGTGTGCCTCATGATGAAGCGCAGGTGCGCAAAATAATTGATGATGGTTGCCAGGACCGGTGACATAATGATGGACCGGTGGTTAGGACCGGTGGTTAGTAAACTGGCGCCGTCGAACACCGAAACAAACATCTCATCTCTCTGGTAAGAAGAAGGGCGGGGAAGAAGAATGCCTTATGATTAACGAGTCGTGGTGTGATCAAAAAAACATACAGGAACTTTTGTTCACCTGACCTAGAATTCCTCACAATCAAATGTTGACCGCATTATCTACCAAGAGAATTCTCTTAGATTATAATCACAGCCATGTATATCCTCCCCAAGCAGACACCTGGACAGCCCTGAAATAACTTCATTGGACTCTATGTAACCTGAAAACCACATATCCTGGGACAGCATTTTTTGTAGCTGGGGATTTTAACAAGGCTAATCTGAAAACCTCAACATTTTATCAGCATATCGAATGCGCAACCCGGGCTGGATAAATTCTGGATCACTGCTACTCAAACTTCCATGATGCATACAAAACCCTCCCATGCCCTCCTTTCTGCAAATCTGACCACGACTCTATTTTGTTGCTCCCAGCCTATAGACAGAAACTAAAACAGGAAAAGCCCATGCTCAGTTCTGTTCAACGCTGGTCCAACCAATCTGATTGCTTCGATCATATGAACTGGGATATGTTCGGGATAGCCTCAGACAACACTGATGTACGTATCTGCTGATTTGGCGAGCAAATTTATTAGCAAGTGCATCGGTGACGTTGTACCCACGGTGACTATTAAACTTTCCCCAACCAGAAACCGTGGTTTGATGGCAGCATTTGCACAAAACTGAAAGCGTGAACCACTGCTTTTAATCATGGCAAGGTGACCGGAAATACAAACATGACCGAACACAAACAGTGTAGCTATTCCCTCCGCAAGGCAATCAAACAAGCTAAGCGTCAGTATAGAGACAAAGTAGAGTCGCAATTCAACAGCTCAGACATGAGACGTATGTGGCAGGGTGTACAGTCAATCACGGATTACAAAAAGAAACCAGCCCTGTCGGTGTCCGTACCATGCAATAATCTAAAACGGCGCTAAGACGTAAATATATTTCTCCGCCATGTTGGAGTCAACAGAAATACGAAATCACATCATAAATATTCCCTTACCTTTGATGATCTTTCATCAGAATACAGTGCAAGGAGTCCTAGTTCCACAATAAATCGTTGTTTTGTTCCATAACGTTCATTACTAGTGTCCAATTAGCTGCATTTGCTACCACTTTCAGCTCACGTACCCAAAAGCTGACTCTGGTCCAGGCGAACTCGGACAAAAACTTCAAAAATATATATTCCAGGTCGAATAAACTGTTCAAACTAAGTAGAGAATCAATCTTCAGGATGTTATTTTCATATATATCCAATAACGTTCCAACCGGAGCATTCGTTTTCGTCTGCAGTCAAATGGAACGCAGGTGATATCAAGAGACAATTGCGCAACCAGGAAATGGCATTCTGCCAGGACAGTGACTCATTCCCCTCCCATTCGGTCAAAATTCACACTAGGATGTTCATTCCACGTTCTACTGAATGCTGACATCTAGTGGAAGGTGTAGGAAGTGCTAAGAGATCCATATCTTTTTTGGAAGTGAATAGGCGATGACTTAAAATTAGACACGCCTTCAGAATTTCCACTTCCTGTTTGGAAGATTGCCTGCCCTATGAGTTCTGTTATACTCACAGACATAATTCAAACAGTTTTAGAAACTTCAGAGTGTTTTCTATCCAATAGTAATAATAATATATTATTAGCAATCTAGGACAGAGTAGGATGCAGTTCACTATGGGCACGCAATTCATCCAAAGTGAAATTGCTGCCCCCTATCCCTAACAGGTTTTAATTAAACAATGCAACTTTATTTAATGTTTACATACCCTACATTACTCATCTCATATGTTTATACTGTACTCTATTCCATCTACTGCATCTTGCCTATGCCGTTCGGCCATCGTTCATCCATATATTTATATGTAAATATTCTTATTCATTCCTATGTATAAGATATTTCTGCACGGTCGGAATCAGAAGCACAAGCATTTCGCTAAACTCTGATTAACATCTGCTAACCATGTGTTTGTGACCCATACCATTTGATTTGATTTGATGGGAGGAATGGGAGTAAACATGACGGCCCCGAGGATGAGGAGCGGGACTGTCCGGGCGAAGATGGAAATCATGATGATGTTGGGATCCTGAATGTCCACCACCGGAACCCAACACCGCTCCCCAACATCGGGTCCGTATCCCTCCCAGTCCACCAGGTACTGGAGCCAACCCCCATGACATCGGGAGTCCAGTAAGGATTTGACGATATAGGTGGGATGTCCTTTCGACGTCCAGGGGGGCGGATCGGTGTTGTGGGGGACAGCATCAGCCAGGGGAACCACCGGCCTGAAAAAGGAGACATGAAAAGATGAGATGTGGGAGTCACTGGGAAGCTGTAACCTATATGTCACCTCGTTGACCCTCTGGTGAACCGTGAACGGCCCTACAAACCGGAGGCTCAGCTTCTTGCAAGGCAGGCGGAGTTAGAGTTTCCTGGTAGAGAGACAGGCACGATCCCCAGGATGGAAAACGGGAGTCTCACTTCGATGGCAGTCTGCGTCCTCCTTCTGACTGTGGATGGTGCGCTGGAGTCGCTCCACAATTCTTCTCCGTACCTAAACCACTCATCCACCGCAGGAGCTTCGGTCTGGCACAGCCATGGCCAGCTGAAAACCCAGAACACATTGGAAGGGAGTCAGCCCGGTCGAGGAGTGACGTAATGAATTCTGGGCGTACTCCGCCCATGGAAGGAATCGGGCACACTCTCCCTGATGAAACTGGCACTACTCTGCCTTGACAAACAGTTAGTTAGCCAGGAGGCATTCCAGGACTACTCGGACATGAGCGATGTGATCCTCCAAGGTAGCCTAGTAGACCAGGATGTCATCGATATACACGACCACCTGGCATCCAAGCATGTCCTTATTTTGGAGCTAGTGTACATATACATATATATATGTTTTATACATGTTGAAATTTCATGATAGGATTGCATTTTAGAACCATTTTAATTGATCCTAAAGAAATTCTCCACACAAACATGTTCAATGCAAAACAAATTCGGCCATTGTTTCAAAACATGCTCCAAACGTTCAAAAGCTAAGCTTTCCACATTACCGGAGCTTATGTTGTTTCTATTTCTACGGCAGATTCATTGCCACAATTTAGATGATGCATTGATATATATACTATAGCTAGCTAGCATGCTGAAATGATAAGAGAGAACAAAAAATATAGCTATTTGTTTATGTCCGTGTGCATGTCCAAAATTGAATGACGCCTGGAATCAAATAAAATAATCAAACAGCAAGAATCAGACAAATGTCAACCCTCAACATGTCAACAACTTGTATAGAAACGGTTTACCTGAGACTCATTTCTTGACAGGTAGGCTGGTAGTCTTTTTATGAAATAATTATTTTCACCTGACTTAAAGTATGACTATCTTAACTGAAAGGGTGCATGCATAACTTTCATTAGCTAGTTAAAGTTAGCATACTAGCAAGTTACACTGACAGCTGTCCGTCAGTTACCTATTTGTTGTTGTTTCTCTGCTGCATGTGAAAATCACCACAACGTTCCCACCCCCAATTCCTGAATATGTATTAGCAGCCTGTGTCAGTCCTCGAAGTGGGACCTAAACGAGAGTTTCCGAATTACTCAAAATAGTTGCGGCAACTTCCTCTGAGGTGGGAAGTTGTCCAGTGATTTTTTTCAATACATTTTGGAAGTTTGCATCTACAGTGAGTTTCCATCAATGATGTATACAAACCTTGGATTGCTGATGCAATGTATAGGCCATTGAGAGGCTTTGAAGCCACTGGTCGACCACATTGCCACTCCCTAGTAAGAGAAGTAATCCATAGGAATGAATGGAATTCTACAGTATTTTAAAGAAATGTTTCAAGGACAGCGTTATATGTATTTAAGCATTTTTTTTGCATTAGAACAAAAAATATATAATTTAAGGAAAATGCTTTCATTTACTATTTGTATGTTTAGCTAACATAATATAATTTAAAAGTATGCATTAAGGAGAAGTAACAAGATGGCTGTGCGGTGGCTTCATCCAGGTTTTATACACATCACTGAATTACATTGAACTGTCTTGTGTTGATAAAAACAGCTGGAAGTAATGAGGTCACACCTAAAAAGAAAATGACTAGAAGAATAAGTGGTTGAAGTTTTTCCATTATCAGTTTAGAAAAATTGTGCGACAGCCTACAGGCCTTTGCTCCTACCATGTACCAGGGAGGTAGCCCCCAGAAGCCAGCATGGATAGAATGCAAGTATTTACTTATATTTGACATATTCTAAACATTTTCACATGTCAGTGTATCACCATGGTCCTTTTTGTGGTGAAACTTGCACTCCTGTATATCTGAAATAATTGGATGGTGAAAAGTTCATCAAGCCACCCAGAAAAGCAAAGCAAAGCAATTCAGGCATTCTTGAAAATCAGGAGAATCTTTATCCTGCAAAGATATTGATTTTTAGCAAGAAGTTGCATTTAGAATTACATTTGGAGTGGAGATTTATTTACATACAGCTTAAAAATTATTCAGAAAGTCTCATTTATTTGAAAAACACAATTTCCGTCATGATAAAGAAAGATAGACAAAAGAAAAATCCACCCCTGTCTAGCAGATAAAATTGTTGTCAATCTTTAGAACATTTCTCCCATAGCTGCCGTTTCCATTACTTCTTTCAATGTTGTTTTTTAAAAACTTTTGTTGAATAAACCTGGGCCAATGGAAACCTGCCAAGTGTCTCCAAAACTTTACTTTTTGATGCTTGTGATGTCTACACTTTCCAAGCATATTATAAGACTGTTTTAGTAGAACATGGGCAAATAATTAGCCAATTCAATAGCGAATGCACACAAATTGTATGTTGTGAAAGTCACTATTTCACCCAGTCTCTGTTTCTGTCTGTTTGTGTTGACCTGTCCAGGTGAGAAGCCATACAAATGCACCTGGGATGGCTGCACGTGGAAGTTCGCCCGCTCTGACGAGCTGACTCGCCACTACCGGAAACACACAGGCATCAAGCCCTTCAAATGTGCAGACTGTGACCGCAGCTTCTCCCGTTCGGACCACCTGGCCCTGCACCGACGGAGACACATGCTGGTGTGAGACAGTTTCAGGGTGACGATGTCATCAGATGAAGCAGAAACACACATTTACACACACACACATCGCCGCAGGGGGGAGCGGGGTCTCTCCCTCAATGTGGTTCAGCTGGACTGGACACACACTGTTGCCTGTCCGTGAGGCAGTGGGAAGAGCGGAGCGAAAAGCACAGAATGGTGTCTGTCTGTCCACAGAGCAAAACAAAAACAGGGTCGGTTCTGGATCCTCACTGACTGAGGAGGGTTGGAACCGGAGAAGGCTCTTTAGTTGTCATTTTGGAGTTTTTACGACAATCTGTCTTTTTTCCTAGCACTGTTCTTAAATGGTTTCACTTCTGAGTTTTTTTGGAGGGATGTTCTTCGTTCATTTGGAAGGAATTTGGTGTCTTTGTTTTGGTTATATTGTTCAAAATGGCTGCTTTTCTAGCGTCTATAATGTGAAAGAACTCTATGGATTGGATGGCTGGATGACTGGATGGAAGGGCTGTATGCATGTGTTTTGAAGCATAGGGCCTTGGATTGGACAATGGAATAAAAAGACACAGATTCCAATTTGCCTATGGAAAGTATTGTTGCACAGTTCCCGCCGTATAGCAGCTTCCTGCATCTCTGTGTTTCAGGACAACCCGTCACCAGAGGGTGCCATCCACACATAGGTTGTACCTCTAAAAACTGGTTTGAGTGTTCTAGAATCAGTATTGAAGAATACGTTCTAGTACCAGTGTTCTAGATTAAGAAGCATCCGGAGCATCTCAATGTACCAGTGATATAGATGCAGAGTTGTTTTTGCTATTTGTTTTGTTTTTCATTCAATGCATCTTGTTAACACACGAGATTGACCCAACCACATTGAGGCTCATCACCTTGAGCCTCTTCTGACTTTTCTTTAAAAAACTTTATTGGTGCATTTTGTGCAGTGATTAGCAATCAGTAAAGTGCAATCTCATTGGGTAAATATAGTTTTAATATGGAGACTTTTATTGTTTTCAGTTTATTGTATCTTGCTGTGTATGCCTGCTTTTGATACATTTCACAAAGAAACATCAATCCACACCCCAATGTACAATGAAAAATCTAATGAACATATCCGGTATGTGAAAACAACTTTGAAGCACCTTACAGATTCACACATATGATGATTCCATAATATTCAAGGATTTTGTTTCATATCCCTGGTATTTTCAGTGAAAGGGATTGGCATTGTGATCATTTGTGTGTTAGTAATCTATAGGTAAAGCATATTTGCTTCAGTTCAGAGGGCTTACTCGGTTACTCTAGTTCAATTGGAAAGCAATACATTCAGAACAGGGAAATGTTGTTCTTGTATCCTTGTTCTGGTTGCTGATACCCAAAAGGACCCTAAATTCCTCTGTTACAGATATATTTCTACCAGTGCCACTTCATACTCTATACTACAAATTTCTATATTTCTACTGGGTTTGTAACTACAGCACAAAGATTCTAGGCAAGCTCACTGTAAACAGTTTGGAAAATGTCTTCATGAACAGACCTATATGTTTGTGAAACTTGGAACAAAATCTCCCCTTCTCTTTTCTACATACTGTAGTACATGATGCACACAGACAGTTGGCCCTGTAGCTTTGTCTGGCGGGTTGCGAGAGAGCGGTGTCTTTTTTAGTCATACATACACCAAACATGATGTGAGGTCTTCAGATCCAGCTTCAGGTCTACCTTTTCTTGCAATTTGTCTTGCATGTCCCTCAATGACAGATATCCATAATACGGTTTCTACTGTCTCATCTACCATATCTCAGAGTAAAAGGTTATTCAACACAGTAAAACCACATTTTGATCAGTCTCTGTACATGGATCAAAAAGAGATCTATGGCAATATAGAGATTTTTATATAGCCGTAGATTTACAGCTGTAGGCTGCCTTACAAATGTATTCAGACCCCTTGGATTTCTTCAAATTTATTGTGTTACAAAGTCGAATTAAAATGGATTTAATTGCAATTTTTTTTGTCAACCATATACATGCAAAACTCTGTAATGTCATTTTTTTATTAATAAAATATAGTCATTTCATAAATGTTCAGCCCCTTTTGTTTAGGCAAGCCTAAATTAGTTCAAGAGTAGAGTTTGGCTTAACAAATCAAATGTATATGGACTCACTCTATGTGAAATAATAGGGTTTGACATGATTTCTAAAGGACTAACCCTTCCTCTGTCCCCCATACAACATCTGTAAGGTCCCTCAGACAAGTATTGTATTTAAAGCACATAGTCAACTACAAAGTCCAGGGAGATTTTCGAAAGCCTCATTTGTAGGTGGGTAATAATAACAAATCAGACATGGACTAGCTCTTTAAGCATGGTCTAGTTCATAATTATGCTGTGCATCATGTATTAAACCACCTAGGCACCTCAAAGAAAAAGTCATTCTTCTGAACTGAGCTGCAGGACGGGAATTAAACTACTCAGGTATCTAACCATCAGACCATTGTGGATTTTAAAACAGCTACAGAGTTTAATGGCTGTGATGGGAGAGAACTGAGGATGGATCAAATAAAATTGTATTGGTCACATACACATATTTAGCAGATGATCAACAACATTGTAGTGACTCCAAAATAATGACCTAAATGATAGAGTGAAAAGATTAACACAAACATACAAAATAATATAATACTTGAATAAAACACGGCAAATGAATACACTTTTTGGCCTAAATGCAAAGCCCTATTTTGGGGCAAATCCAACACAACACATCACTGAGTAACTGTCTCCTTATTTTCAAGCTTGGTGGTGGCTGAATCATGGGATAGGGCTATAGAAAGAAATGGGATAGGGCTATACACAGTCAAAATCCTGGAGCAAAACCTTCTTCAGTCTGCTTTACACCAGACACTGGAATTCACCTTTCAGCAGCACAAAAACCTACAACACAAGGCCAAATCTACACTGGAGTTGCTTACCAAGAAAACAGTGTTTATTCCTAAGTGGCCAAGTCACAGTTTTGACTTTAATCTGCTTGAAATAGTAAGGCATGACTTGAAAATTGCTGACTAGCATTTTGAACATAATAATTGGCAAATATTGCACAATCCAGGTGTGCAAAGCTCTTAGAGACTTACCCAAGAAGACTCGCAGCTGTAGTTGTTGTCAAATGTGTTTTTTATGGACTCAGGGAGCTGAATACGTACGCAATGACTATATTTCCTTTATTTCTTTTGAACAATAAAATAAATAAATATATGTGTCTTCCACTTTGACATTACAGAGTATTTTGTGTAGATTGTTGAGACAATAAAATCCAAGGGATCTCAATACTTTTGAAAGGCACTGTAACTGGGGTATTCTAAAAACAAAAATATGGCTCAACTTCTATTTAGTCTTAGCTATGACATCAACCACTTATGTTTTGCAGGTTGTTTGACGTCAACTTTAAATTACCAATTTATCCAGCTGGTTGGAAATAGATGCCAATGGACATACAAATAACACTATATAAATCTTTCTGAGATACATGAAAGCAATATTGTCAGCTTTTCCTATCAGCGAATTTATCAGATTTCACTTTTTGCAATTACGTGACACAGATCTGATGGTGTTTATCATTATCAAAGCCGTTCATAACAGAATCCCACATGTATGATAATTGTATTTGTTCAAAGTATTTTTACAACTTGCATTTTATACACAGAGGTTTTAGCTGGATCCCCGCTTACAGTTTCAGGAGCACATTTCAGAAGGACAGAATATGCTCAGTGACTTTAATAACACATACAGACACACCAGCGTTGTGGTCCTGTACTAGAATTCAAAACCACATCCTTACCTGAAACAAAAATGTATTTTGCAGAAACATGCCCAATTCGTCTCTTTCCCTTTTGGTATTATGAAGTATTATAATATATGTCATATTATGTTGCTACAGTATATGTTGTTTGTGTACATGTGAATATTTACAATTGTATTGCCTTTTTTGGCTCAAGCATATCATCAGCACCTTGTTTGTTATGAAGTATAGTTTTTAAATGAATTCATTTGAAATGTTAAATCCATTGATACATATTAATAATTATCAACATGTTTTATTATTCATATACTGTACTTTTCTGAAATGAGGGGCACTTCATCTTGCATATAACAATTTTCTGTAAAAAAATCTATATTTTGAAATGTTGTAAAATATGTGATAGTGGAAATAAATAAAAAGTATAACTCAGTTCTACAGTCTGTATATACATTAAAAAAAAATAGGGCTTTTCATTATTAGACAATAGCAAATACATTTATACATGTAAAGTCTTTTTCAGAGACACTCATTAATCTGATTTGATATACAGTACAATGGAGCTATTGATAATAAACAATGTTGTTATCTAAAATACTCATATAAATGATCAAACGTGGTGTCAGAAATTTGCCATTTAGCATTTTGGTTTGTGATTGTTTTCTTTCTCAAAACAAGAGAAGGTTTCCATATAAATATTGTCAAGCATTTTATCAGATAACTGCTGTATAGATCAAACCCAAATACGTTATTCTCCCCCCAGCCATGTTCAATTGAACAATCTTACAATTAGAAGTGCAGATTCATATCAACATTATATCAAACTATTTTATTCAGGGTTTAATTCACAATAGCATAGTTATTTTATTTTTTTTAACTTCACTTGAAAGTTAACTAATATTTTGCAAGTGTACACAGAGGCTTACTGTATGCATGCAATACCACTCCCCTTTAGCATTATGAAAACCTTTTACAAGCATCCTTTTGTAATGGTAAGCAGGGTCAAACTTATGCAATAATGAATAGTGCCTCCTATCACAGCAAATCTCTGAAAAGCATCCACTTAAAAACTATTTCACAACTATAGCATCCACTTGAAACTATATGTCATATTAATTCAAATAATAGACCTTTGAATTGATACTCAGCCAGAGAAGTATTCGTAAAAAATAAAAGCACATCAACTCTGAAACCATTATGCAAACAGGCCACCTCCCATTTTCAGTTTATATTCAATGCACTGAGCCTTACCACATTGTTTCAATACAGTATCCCCATACCAGCCTTTTACATGCTGTATTAATCTCCCATGGAAGCTGAATATGATTTGCATGGATGCATTTTCTTGAAAACCTTGCTTAAAGAATTGAATTATTTTATCGTCATCATATCATTTGGGTTTTGACCTCTCTGATACTGGTTATTTGTACAACTACTTTAATTTTTTCATAATCATATTGCAGCATGCAAAAGCACAGAAGAGCCATTTGATATAACTGATTTTACACAGTGTTGAATGTATTGTGGTTCACAGGGAAAGCTCTATTGAATGTGTAAAAGCCGGAATACCAACCCTTGGGGAGCACCCTGTGAAATCATTTTGATTACACTTATATCTGTATGCGTTCAATATTAATTTCTGTTTAAATTATGTGTTTCTTTTATCTGCTTTTGAATAATTATTTAGTGATGCGAATGCCTTTGTTTCAAGCTTACTGCTATTATGTACAGTAATTGTTGTTCCTGTATTTATGTATAGTGCCTGTATTGTAAATTTATTCAGAGCTTTTCATTCTTACAGTAAAGTTGAGTTACTGCCCCACAATGTTTCAAAGGGAGACCCTAATTCAAGGAAGTCTACGAACAGATTTGGAATCCCAATGTTTTTCAAAGGTAGAAATAACAAGTGTTTTTCTCATTCTTTTTCTTTCTTTTCTGTTCTTCAAAAGTTGTCTAAATATTCTGTCAATATTCTTGATATGGATGGAGCTGTGAAATGAAACCGAGTTCAAACATAATGTATATTAATATGAATGGAGGCATGAAGGTAAATAAAGTTACATTTTGTATGTAACACGGTCGTATCAGAACTCATTTAGACGTGAGGCTGTTGTGGTTAGCATGTGGTGTTGATTTCACTAGGACATTTGAGTGCGCTACTCACATTTGCTGGCATTCAGAAACCAAAGTTTAGTATTAGGAGAGTCATTCCGAATGATAGCTATAAAAAGTTGTGCACAGCTATCAGAGCTAATTTTATCGCCAAAATTGTAATACAGTATGTCCTTGAATATAATGATAAAATGGGCAATGATCTTTGTTGGGCGTTGAATCATCTGTCCAAGTGTCCACACAGGCAGTTGTATTCAAAGTCGGGGTCGGGTTCGAGGCAGGATTGCAGTGGGAATGCCAAATATTTGAAAAATATATGTTTATAAAAAACAAATATAGAAAAAATGAACAGTACAGATTATTGTATGGGACAATATACAAATGTTTTGGAGAAAGATGATTTAAATGAGAGAAGTAAATTTCCATGAAGAATAGAATAACACGTGAAAGTTGGTTTGGGGTCTCTATCTTGAACAGTAGTGGCGTGGATCAGAAAACCAGTCACTATCTGGTGTGACCACCATTTGCCTAATGCAACACATCTCCTTCACATAGAGTTGAACAGGTTGTTGATTGTGGCCTGTGGAATGTTGTACCACTCCTCTTCGATGGCTGTGCAAAGTTGCTCAATATTGGCGGGAACTGGAACACGCTGTTGTACACGTCGATCCAGAGCATCCCAAACTGCTCAATGGGTGACATGTCTGGTGTGTATGTAGGCCAAGGAAGAACTGGGTCATGTTCAGCTTCAAGGAATTGTGTAAATAAATGTCAAGAACGGCACGACAATGGGCCTCAGGATCCCATGAAGGTATTGCTGTGCATTCAAATTGACATCGATAAAATGCAATTGTGTTCGTTGTCCGTAGCTCATACATAACAATGCCATAGCCCCACAAAGGCCAAATTGCAGTCAGGTCAAGACCATGGTGAGGATAACGAGCACGCAGATGAGCTGACATGGTTTCTGAAAGTTTGTGCAGAAATTATTCAGTTTTGCAAACCCACAGTTTCATCAGCTGTCCGGGTGGCAGGTTTCTTAGACGATCCCACATGTGAAGAACCCGGATGTGGAGGTCCTGGGCTGGCATGGTTACACGTGGTCTGCGGTTGTGAGGCCTGTTGGACGAACTGATCAATTCTCTAAAATGACATGGTAGAGAAATGAACATTAAATTCTCTGGCAACAGTTGTGGTGGACATTCCCGCAGTCAGCATGCCAACTGCACACTCCCTCAAAACTATATTGTGTTTTGTGACAGCACAAGGTGTACCTGTGTATTGATCATGCTGTTTAATCAGCTTCTTGATATGCCACATCTGTCAGATGGATGGATTATCTTGGCAAAGGAGAAATGCTGACTAACAGTGATGTAAACAAATCTATGCACACAATTTGAGAGAAATATGCTTTTTGTGCATATGGAACATTTCTGCAATCTTTAATTTCAGCTCATGAAATTACATGTTAGGATTATATTTTTGTTCAGTGTAATTGATAAACAAGTTTTGAAGACACATGTTTTCTATGCAAATGTATATAGATATAGTTTATAGAAGTTTGGATAGCCTGAACATGTTTAGTGTCTCTAGCTTGAACGGTTTAATAATTACTATTGGTAGATTATTCTATGCAAGTGTATGCAAATATATAAAGTTATAGTTTTATTGGAAGCTAAAATAGTCTGAACATGTGAAAGTAGTCTCTAGCTTGAACGGATCAAGACCTGCTATGGGTTGATAATTGTATGGAAATGTGTGCTCATTTATATAATTATAGTTGCTAAAAGTTTAAGAATTTAGAGGTTAGGATAGCCTGAATGTTTTAAAGTTGGTCTGATAGCTTAATTGGCCAAGGAGTAGGATCATTTTCAATATCTACCACTGAATTCCTATGTACACTGCTCCAAAAAATAAAGAGAACACTTAAACAACACAATGTAACTCCAAGTCAATCACACTTCTGTGAAACTGTCTACTTAGGAAGCAACACTGATTGACAATAAATTGCACATGCTGTTGTGCAAATGTAATAGACAACAGGTGGAAATTATAGGCAATTAGCAAGAAACCCCCAATAAAGGAGTGGTTCTGCAGGTGGGGACCACAGACCACTTCTCAGTTCCTATGCTTCCTGGCTGATGTTTTGGTCACTTTGGAATGCTGGCGGTGCTTTCACTCTAGTGGTAGCATGAGATGGAGTCTACAACCAACACATTAGTGGCTCAGGTAGTGCAGTTCATCCAGGATGGCACATCAATGCGAGCTGTAGCAAGAAGGTTTGCTGTGTCTGTCAGCGTAGTGTCCAGAGCATGGAGACGCTACCAGGAGACAGGCCAGTACATCAGGAGACGTGGAGGAGGCCGTAGGAGGGCAACAACCCAGCAGCAGGACCGCTACCGCCGCCTTTGTGCAAGGAGGAGCAGGAGGAGCACTGCCAGAGCCCTGCAAAATGACCTCCAGCAGGCCACAAATGTGTCTGCTCAAACGGTCAGAAACAGACTCCATGAGGGTGGTATGAGGGCCCGACTTCCACAGGTGGGGGTTGTGCTTACTACAGCCCAACACCGTGCAGAACGTTTGGCATTTGCCATTGAACACCAAGATTGGCACATTCGCCACTGGCACCCTGTGCTCTTCACAGATGAAAGCAGGTTCACACTGAGAACATGTGACAGACGTGACAGTCTGTAGACGCCGTGGAGAATGTTTTGCTGCCTGCATCATCCTCCAGCATGACCGGTTTGGCGGTGGGTCAGTCATGGTGTGGGGTGGCATTTCTTTGGGGGGCCGCACAGCCCTCCATGTGCTCGCCAGAGGTAGCCTGACTGCCATTAGGTACCGAGATGAGATCATCAGACCCCTTGTGAGACCATATGCTGGTGCGCTTGGCCCTGGGTTCCTCCTAATGCAAGACAATGCTAGACCTCATGTGGCTGGAGTGTCAGCAGTTCCTGCAAGAGGAAGGCATTGATGCTATGGACTGGCCCGCCCGTTCCCCAGACCTGAATCCAATTGAGCACATCTGGGACATCATGTCTCACTCCATCCACCAACGCCACGTTGCACCACAGACTGTCCAGGAGTTGGCAGATGCTTTGGTCCAGGTATGGGAGGAGATCCCTCAGGAGACCCTCCGCCACCTCATCAGGAGCATGCCCAGGCGTTGTAGGGAGGTCATAAAGGCACGTGGAGGCCACACACACTACTAAGCCTCATTTTGACTTGTTTGAAGGACATTACATCAAAGTTGGATCAGCCTGTGGTGTGGTTTTCCACTTTAATTTTGAGTGTGACTCCAAATCCAGACCTCCATGGGTTGATATTTGATTTCCATTTATAATTTTTGTGTGATTTTGTTGTCAGCACATTCAACTATGTAAAGAAAAAAGTATTTAATAAGAATATTGCATTCATTCAGATCTAGGATGTGTTATTTTAGTGTTCCCTTTATTTTTTTGAGCAGTGTATATACTTCAAACCCATGTTAATTTATGCACATTTAAAATGGTTATAATTTTGAAATCATAAATATTATCAGAAATCTGAACGCAAGCTATCTAAATTGGATCAGATATGTAACGGTCCCGTAACTACAGACACTGAGAGACGGGAAGCAAGTACAGGGTGAGGATTTAAAAATAAATAGACATGAAACTAAACAAGAACAGTGTCTGGACAAGAGAAATAAAACAACATCTATGCAGACATGGGAATGAAACTGAGGAAGCGACAGATATAGGGGAGGCAATCAATGACGCGATGGAGTCCAGGTGAGTCCGATGAAACGCATAAAAATTGTGACAGGTGTGAGTAATGATGAGCAGCCGGGCGACCTCCAGTGCCAGAGTGGGGGAGCAGGAGCAGACGTGACCCCCCTCCCATACAGAAGTATGGAAAAACACACTGGTAGGCTTGACGAGACAAGCACAAGACAGATGAAACAGATTATATTGCCTAATTAATTTATTTCAATTGACTGACTATACACGGGATGAATATGTACAGCAGTAGCTATATTAGTGACATATATCAAGAATCCAGTATGTAAATAAATATGCTGTGTGTATAAACAGTAAAATACAATTTCTTATTTGAACTGTAACTCAGTAAAATCATTGAAATTGTTGCATATTGCACTTATATTTTTGTTCAGTATAGTTATAGTTGAGAGAGATCTTAAAGAATTTGAAGTTAGCCCGAATGGTTTCATAGCTTACATGGAGCAGGACCATTTTAAATAGCTACCACTGTATTACTGTGGTTCTAATTCAAACCCATGTTAAATTCTGCACATTTTAAATGCTTATAGTTTAAAATATATATACAGTGCATTCGGAAAATATTCAGACCCCTTGACGTTTTCCAAATTTTGTTAGGTTACAGCCTTATTCTAAAATGGATTCAATAGTTTTTCCCCTCATAAATCTACACACAATAACGCCATAATGACAAAACAAAAACAGGTGTTATCATATTTTTGCTTATTTATAATTTAAAAAAAACGGAAATACCACATATACATAAGTATCTTGGCTGTAGTCAATGAACAGCATTCTTACATAGGTATTCCTCTTGTCCATATGGGATAGGGCAGTATGATGGTGATTGCATCGTCAGTGGACTTATTGGGGCGGTAAGCAAATTGGCTGGTTTTCTTTTTGTAATCCGTGATTGACTGAGACCCTGCCACATACGTCTCGTGTCTGAGCCATTGAATTGCGACTCTACTTTGTCTCTATACTGACGTTTTGCTTGTTTGATTGCCTTATGGAGGGAATTGCTGCACTGTTTGTATTTGGTCATGTTTCCAGTTGCCTTGCCATGAATTAAAGAGGTGGTTCACACACTTTTAGTTTCGCGCAAATGCTGCTATTTCTGGTAAGGAAATGTTTTAATAGTCACAGTTGGTATGACGGTGGGGCAGCTGGTAGCCTAGTGGTTAGAGCGTTAGACTTGTCACTGAAAGGTTAGAAGATCAAATCCCTGAGCTGACAAGGTAAAGAAATTGTCGTTATGCCCCTGAACAAGGCAGTTAGCCTAGGAACAGTGGGTTGTCATTGAAAATAAGAATTGGTTCTTAACTATATTGCCTAGTTAAATAAAGGTAAAAAATTAATACATCTCTGATGCACTTGCTAATAAACTTTCTCACTGAGTCAGCGTATACATCATTGTTGTTGTCTGAGGCTATCTGGAATATATCTCAGTCCACGTGATTGAAGCAATCCTGAAGCGTGGAATCTGATTGGTCAGACTAGCATTGGACGGACCTGGGCATGGGTGTTTCCCATGTTACATTCTCTGATGTCTTTCTGGATGGCAACTCTTTCCCTAATTTCGTCCACCTTGCTATCTAGAGATTGGACATTGGTGAGTAAGGATCTGCTTCGGGAAAGACGTATTCCTGATCGTAATGTTGGTAAGTTGTCATCACTTTTATATCCAATAGTTCTTTGCGGCTGTATGTAATAACACTCGAGATTTCCTGGGCTAACAATGTAAGAAATAATACATAAAGTAATACATTAAAAAAACAAATAACTGCATAGTTTCCTAAGGACGAGGCGACCATCTCTGTCGACGTCATCTTGCATCTTCCGTCTTGGCTGTGTGGTTAGAGTCGTTGTCCTGTTGGAAGTTCATCTTTCCCTTGATCCTGACTAGTCACCCAGTCCCTGCCACTGAAAAACATCCCCTAACATGATGCAGCCACCACTATGCTTTACCGTTGGGATGGTGCCAGGTTTCCTACAGACGTGAAGCTTGGATTTCAGGCCAAATAATTAATTCCTGGTTTCACCATACCAGCGAATCTTGTTTCTCATGGTCTGAGAGTCCTTTAGGTGCCTTTTGGCATACTCCAAGCGGGCTGTCATGTGCCTTTTACTGAGGAGTGGCTTCCGTCTGGCCACCCAAATGGGTTTTCCCATTTCCGACCGAACTCTGGAGCTCGGTCAGAGTGACCATCAGGTTCTTGTTCACCTCCCTGACTGATGGGCGGGCCAGCTCTAGGAAGAGTCTTCTCGTGGTTCCAAACCTCTTCCATTTAAGAATGATGGAGGCCACTCTCTTTTTGGGGACCTTAAATGCTGCAGACATGTTTTGATATCCTTCCCCAGATCTGTGCCTCGACACAATCCTATCTTGGAGCTCTACGAACAATTCCTTGAACCTCATGGCTTGGTTTTTGCTCTGCCATGCACTGTCAACTGTGGGATCTTATATAGACAGGTCTTTGCCTTTCCAAATCATGTCCAATCATTTGAATTTACCACAGGTGCACCCCAATTAAGTTGGAGAAACAATTCAAGGATGATCAATGGAAACAGGATGCACCTGAGCTCAATTTCGAGTCTCGTAGCAAAGGGTCTGAATACTTATGTAAATAAGGTATTTCTGTTTTTATTTTTAAAACGTTTGCAAAAAATTTAATTGTCATTATGGGGAACAGGATGCACCTGTGTGTAGATTGATGAGGAAAATATTTTATTTAATCAATTTTAGAATAAGGCTGTATTATAACAAAATGTGGAAAAGGGAAGGTGTCTAAATACTTTCTGAATGCATGGTATTGTAACAAACATGTGAATGCAAGCAATCTAGGTTGGGTCAGTCTGAACATCTCGATGTTAGTTTGGCATTATTTGCTTAAACGGTTTAATAGCAGTTGTGAATCCAAATATTTCCCATTCACACCTATGGAACATTTATTAACATTTAAAATGGTCATAGCTCAAAAAGTATAAATGTTATCGAAATTCTGAATGCAATCAATCTAAGTTGGGTCAGTCTGAACGTCTAAACATTGGTTTTGAGTTGATAGCTTTAACAATGCACTGTGTAGAAATCATTCCGCCATATCCTGAATGCTAGAATTCTAACAATTTGCCTAATTTCAGCTTACGTTACAAAACAAGCAGTCATTCTGTTGAAAATCATTGTACCATCTGAACCTCTCTGAAATATATTTTCCACAACCCAAAATATTGTATATTCAGCTGTTTGAAGCTGGTGTAAAAAACAGAAAGTATAAGATGCAAAAACAAAACTTCAGAACGGGAAGCATAGAAATAGCACACATAGAACAGATCTACTGCTTCTTAGCCTTGCGTTCAACTTTAAGGAAATATATATTAGGGAAAGGGGAAAGGGGATACCTAGTCAGTTGTCCAACTGAATGTATTCAACCCAACCCCTCTGAATCAGAGAGGTGCGGAGGGCTGCCTTAATCGACATCCAACTCTTTGGCGCCTGGGGATCAACGGGTTAACTGCCTTGCTCAGGGGCAGAACGACAGATTTGTAACTTGTCAGCTTGGGGATTCGATTCAGCAACCTTCTGGTTACTGGCCCAAAACCTTTTATGTGAATTTGATTGAGTTTTTCAAAGCTTTGCCTACCGAGTACACATTGAGATATGGATTAGGTTGCACTTCCTAGGGCTTCCACTAGATGTCAACTGTCTTTTGAAAGGAGGATGAGGATTCTACTATAAAGAAGGGGCTCATAAGACCTGTTTGAGTCAGTGGTCTGGCATAGTGCCTCGGTCTCATGACGTGCTCCCGACAGAGTTACCTCTTGTTCCAGTGCCTTTTCTGAAGACAAATGAATTCTCCGGTTGGAACATTATTGATGTTTTATGTTAAAAACATCCTAACGATTGATTCCATACATAGTTTAACATGTTTCTAAAGGACTGTAATGGAACTTTTCGAGTTTTTGTCTGGATGAAATGCTTGCGCCTCATGAAGATAGATTACTGGGCTGAACACGCTAACAACAAGTTGCTATTTGGACATAAATGATGGAACTTTATGGAACAAATCAGTAATTTATTGTTGAACTTGGATTCCTGAGAGTGCCTTCTCATGAATATCATCAAAGGTAGGTGAATATTTATGGTGTTGTTTCCAAAATGGCGGATATTCCTCTGGCTGTTTTGGGTTCTGAGCTCCGTTCTCAGATTATGCTTTTTCTGTAAAGTTTTTTTTAAATCTGACACAGCGGTTGCATTAAGGAGAAGTCTATCTTTAATTCTGTGAATAACACTTGTATCTTTTATCAATGTTTATTATGAGTATTTCTGCAAAATCACCGGATGTTTTGGAATCAAAACATTACTGCACGTAAAGCGCCAATGTAAACAGAGATTTTTGAATATAAATATGCACATTATCGAACAAAACATACATGTATTGTGTAACATGATGTCCTATGAGTGTCATCTGATGAAGATCATCAAAGGTTAGTGTTAGGAAATTATGATTAATATGACTGAACAAATCATTTTAAATGGAACTGTAACTAAGTAAACTTATACTCTGTTTTATTATATCTGATTAACAATATGAGTTCATAAGAAGGGATTGTGTGACACGGACAAGGAGTAATAAAAGTTAATGAACACCATTCCAACTAGGAATAAAACAAATGGGTTGTGGACTGTGAAAACAGATAAGGTTGTTAGCCTATGGTTGACCCTACAGAAACGTAGCTCTGGGTTTTTTAGATAAGGCAGTGAGTGCATTCCTAGGTTTTCTGTTAATTAAAACTGTCAGTTCAGTGGTGATCGATAATGTTGAGGGGTCAAAAGTTATCTGGGAGTGTGTTAGTAGGTTAGAATGAACTTTTCACCTCACTTTGTCCCGGTCGAGAGGAGGGGATTCTGTTAAAGCAATGAAATGACGTCATGATCTGTATATAAACTGCTGCACGTGATTAACAGTTAGTGATTAATTTTATCCGCTAGCGGAACCCCTGCGCTAGAAAGGTTAAAGAAACACTAATAACCGTAACCTTCCAGGCAAAACATATCAATAGTTGTATTACAATCCGAAAGCCTAATTTTAGTCTAATTTTAGTCTATAGGCTGGGATACAAACCCGAGACTTCCGCATGGTAGGCAATAATTTTACTGCTGGACCACCACCAGCCTCCACGCAAACAACCCTATTATTATAATTGTCTGTAGTCGTAAACTCCGGCACGTACTACCGAGACAATTCCCAGAAAATAGCCCTAATTTAAAGGTCCAAGCTTTTCCCCAGCGAGGATTCTCCTTACTCTCTCTCTCTCATAGACTCTCATTCACATGCGTTCCCTTTTCTTGTCTTTTCCTTATTGATGGGCTGTGGGCGCTTGTTGTTCTTCTCTCCCTTATGTCTGCAGTCTCGGTGATTGTGTCCTACTTTGTTAAAGTATTTGCAGGGTTTTTTACAGTCCCTGGCTAAATGTCCAGTTTTATCGCAATTTAAACACCGCTTCCCTCCGTCTCTGTCATCGCGTTTCTCTGTTTTTCCCCTTCTACTTAAAATCTTTCCTGCTCGTTCCCCAAGACCCTCTCTCCTATGCTTTCTGTCCTCTTTCTCTCTACAGTCTCGGTGATTGTGGGCCACCTTATCACAGTGCATGCATGGTTCCTCACACTCCTTAGCCAAATGCCATGGCTTGCTACAGTTGTAACATTTTCTGTTCTCGGGTTCTATCCATTTTCTACTCTCCATGCTTCTTCTCCTCACAATCTATATGTATGGATTTCTATGATCTATGTATGTGCTTTTTTCCATTATTATCCTTAACCTATGTTGATAAATACCTCCCGTTAATCTTTCCTAGAATTTTATATGAATCCTGTATGAATCCTGATAGATTATTTAGATCTCACACTTTATATGACCATAAATTCTACTTATTCTTAGTTGTTCCTTGTGACAGATAGATATATTTATCTCCTTATTCTATGTGTGTGCTTTTAAAATTCTGATTAAATTACTCCTATGTATCTATTGATGTATATGTGTGCTCACACTCAATGTGTATTTTGCTATCTCTTAACCTATGTGTGCTTTTCCTTTCTTGAAACTTTATCTATAGTGGTGTCGGTCGGACATTAGGTCTCACCGTTTACAACCTCTAAGCTATTATCCATGGGTCGTAAATCCCTAGTCAGTAGCCTATTTTTCTGTTGTTGCTTGTTCTTTTGGCGTTAATACCTCGTACTATATTAGGTTTCCCTTCTTTCTCAATTTTTTGGACTTTATTTCATATTTATTCATTATTTTGAATCGGATCTATGGCTAATTCACTTTTGTTAACCTTTTGCGTATAGGGGGCAGTATTTTCGTTTTTGGCTAAAAAACGTACCCATTTGAAACTGCCTATTTCTCAGCCCCAGAAACTAGAATATGCATATAATTGTCAGATTAGGATAAAAAACACTCTAAAGTTTCCAAACTGTAAAAATATTGTCTGTGAGTATAACAGCACTGACATTGCAGGCAACAACTTGAGGAAAATCCAATCAGGAAGTGCCTCTTATTTTGAAACCTCTCTGTTCCTATGCATGCCTATCCTCCATTTAAAGGGATATCAACCAGAAGGTTGCGAGTTCAAACCCCCGAGCTGACAAGGTACAAATCTGTCGTTCTGCCCCTGAACAGGCAGTTAACCCACTGTTCCCAGGCCGTCATTGAAAATAAGAATTTGTTCTTAACTGACTTGCCTGGTTAAATAAAGGTAAAATAAAAAAAAATAAAAATAAATTCCTTTTTCTATGGCTTCCCTAAGGTGTCAACAGTCTTTAGACATAGTTTCAGGCTTTTATTTTAAAAAATGAGCGTGAAAGATCACATTGCGTAAGTGGATAGGTGGGGGCTCTCAGAGTGAGCTTTGCGCTACAGAGTAAAGCAGGCATTGTTTCTCCCGGTGTTATTGAAAAACCTACAAACCCGGTTGATATATTATCGAATGTATATTTTTAAACAACCTGAGGATTGATTATAAAAAACATTTGACATGTTTCTGTGGACATTATGGATATTATTTGGAATATACGTCTGTGTTGTCGTGACCTCTCTTTCCTGTGGATTTTCTGAACATAATGCGACAAACAAACGGAGGTATTTTGGGTATAAAAATAATCTTTATGGAACAAAATGAACATTTGTTGTGTAACTGGGAGTCTCGTGATTGAAAACATCTGAAGATCATCAAAGGTGAACGGTTAATTTGATTGCATTTCTGAATTTCGGGACCTAGCTACTTAATGCTTAGTGTACATAATGTTTTGTTATGCTATCGATAAACTTAAACAAACGCTTGGATTGCTTTCGCTGTAAAGCATAATTTAAAAATCTGAGACGACAGGTGGATTAACAAAAGGCTAAACTGTGTTTTGCAATATTGCACATGTGATTTCATGAATATGAATATTTTTTAGTAATATTATTTGACTGTGGCGCTATGCTATTCAGCGGTTGCTGACGAAAATGATCCGGCTAACGGGATGGGTAGCGTCAAGAATTTAATTGACCAGTTTAGTTATTTGTTAGCATAGAATTACCGTCCTATCTCACAAACCTTATCAATATCCTCACACTTTAGGATTTTATTTAGGTATGTATTTTGAATTGGATCTATGGCTAATACTACATGTTAATTAACCATTGAAGTTATCCGATTTATCCTACAAAATCCCCGTCCTATCTCACAGCACCTATTTATATCCCTTGCTAATAACCTCTCGGCCATCCCTCAAATAACCTTTCTGCCATTCCTCATGGACCTCAATTATTATTAAGCTATTTTATTTATGGTAGTGCACATGTACCACAGATTCCTTGCTAATACATAAAGTAAAATTATCCTATATCTTAAATCATTCCCCCAAATTCGTGAATAAAGATTACCGACCTTGTCTTGAAGACTGGAAAAAGCAATGTTGGTTTGATCTCGTCACCACCTCTGTCGTGTACCAGTTCATCACTGGCCTGAAATAAACCCTTAATTAATTTCAGAGGTCAGGTCTTTGTCTTTCGGATCCTGGATCCGCCCATGCACGGTTTTCAGCAGTTCCTTGGGAGGTATTGAGATCCGGCTCGAAGGACCAAATTGTTACGAGAATTATGTTCTCAATGTTCATAAACCAATTCAATTAAACTACTCAGTCTGATAAATCAGGATTTGTAAGATACTGATTGAAATGAAACAGACAGAGGCCCGGCTAAAATAGTCAATAAGGTTTATTCTTGAGAGCGCTGGTCTGTTGTACAAGACAATTCATTTTATACTGTCTTCTCACGCACACCCATTCACACTATCATATGCACACACATTCACACTAACATACGCACACAAATTCACACTAACATATGCACACACATGTTCTGCTACCCAGCCGACAAAGATTAGGGGAATCCGTGAGACTTACTCCCCATCCTCTCTCAAGAAAGAGTACCCTGAGAGTACCCTGGGAAGTACTCTCAGTGGCCCCAGCCAAGGATGGCACTGAATCTTGCTCAGACAGTCTGTTTATAAGACACTATTAGAGACATACTATTCACATTATACATGATTCTAATCAATTTTATATGATTAAATGGCTTCAGGGTGGAATATTCTAGTCATTCATATAAATTCCATCAACAATTTGAGAGAAAGGTGCTTTAACATATTTATGTTTTCAATAAACATGAACACTAACACTAATATAGTTTATTTGTTGTTCACCCTGTCTGTTTTACCCCATATGTTTTGTTGCTAAGCAATCAATCCGTCTATAGGATTATATTTGCTACATACAGTGGGGCAAAAAAGTATTTAGTCAGCCACCAATTGTGCAAGTTCTCCCACTTAAAAAGATGAGAGGCCTGTAATTTTCATCATAGGTACACTTCAACTATGACAGACAAAATGAGAAAAAAAATCCAGAAAATCACATTGTAGGATTTTTTATGAATTTATTTGCAAATTATGGTAGACAATAAGTATTTTGGTCACCTACAAACAAGCAAGATTTCTGGCTCTCACAGACCTGTAACTTCTTCTTCAAGAGGCTCCTCTGTCCTCCACTCATTACCTGTATAATGGCACCTGTTTGAACTTGTTATCAGTATAAAAGACACCTGTCCACAACCTCAAACAGTCACACTCCAAACTCCACTATGGCCAAGACCAAAGAGCTGTCAAAGGACACCAGAAACAAAATTGTAGACCTGCACCAGGCTAGGAGGACTGAATCTGCAATAGGTAAGCAGCTTGGCTCGAAGAAATCAACTGTGGGAGCAATTATTAGGAAATGGAAGACATACAAGACCACTGATAATCTCCCTCGATCTGGGGCTCCACGCAAGATCTCACCCCGTAGGGTCAAAATGATCACAAGAACGGTGAGCAAATATCCCAGAACCACACAGGGGGACCTAGTGAATGATCTGCAGAGAGCTGGGACCAAAGTAACAAAGCCTACCATCAGTAACACACTACGCCGCCAGGGACTCAAATCCTGCAGTGCCAGACGTGTCCCCCTGCTTAAGCCAGTACATGTCCAGGCCCGTCTGAAGTTTGCTAGAGAGCATTTGGATGATCCAGAAGAAGATTGGGAGAATGTCATACGGTCAGATGAAACCAAAATATAACTTTTTGTTAAAAACTCAACTCGTCGTGTTTGGAGGACAAAGAATGCTGAGTTCCATCCAAAGAACACCATACCTACTGTGAAGCATGGGGGTGGAAACATCATGCTTTGGGGCTGTTTTTCTGCAAAGGGACCAGGACGACTGATCCATGTAATGGAAAGAATGAATGGGGCCATGTATCGTGAGATTTTGAGTGAAAACCTCCTTCCATCAGCAATGGCATTGAAGATGAAACGTGGCTGGGTCTTTCAGCATGACAATGATTCCAAACACACTGCCCGGGCAACGAAGGAGTGGCTTCGTAAGAAGCATTTCAAGGTCCTGGAGTGGCCTAGCCAGTCTCCAGATCTCAACCCCATAGAAAATCTTTGGAGGGAGTTGAAAGTCCGTGTTGCCCAGCAAAAGCCCCAAAACATCACTGCTCTAGAGGAGATCTGCATGGAGGAATGGGCTAAAATACCAGCAACAGTGTGTGAAAACCTTGTGAAGACTTACAGAAAACGTTTGACCTCTGTCATTGCCAACAAAGGGTATATAACTTCTTGAGAATACTTGACACGCAGACGTCCCAAGTATGCCCCTGGAAATGCAAATGCGCTACGCTAAATGCTAAATGTACTCGTTACAACTCAATCTTTGATCAAAATTCACAAGCAGGGTATTGAATTAAAGCTACACTCGTTGTGAACCTAGCCAGCAAGTCAGATTTTTAAAATGCTTTTCGGCGAAAGCATCAGAAGCTATTATCTGATAGCATGCACCCCCCAAAATGCCAGCTCGACACGTAAACAACAGATTTTGCGATAGCCGGCGCTACCCAAAACGCAGAAATAAAATATAAAACATTCATTACCTTAGACGAGCTTCTTTCTTGGCACTCCTATATGCCCCATAAACATCACTATTGGGTCTTTTTTTCGTTTAAATCGGTCCATATATACCCAAAATAGCTTTGTATGGAGGTTGTGTCATTCAGAAAAAATCATCGTTTTTAAACGCTGCGTAATTTTTTAAAATTAAAAAAGTCGACGATAAACTTTCACAAAACACTTCGAAATCCTTTTGTAATCCAACTTTAGGTATTAGTAAACGTTTATAATCTATCAAAATGATTACAGGGCGATGTCTCTTCAATAGGTCCTCACTTCAAAAACAATGCCATCTGATCTCTCCTTAAACTGCATCCGGGTGAAGACTGGGAAACTGGAGGTCAGACAGATGTATTTTCCAACAATTAATTCAATTGAAAATTAGTACAATGGCGCCATCGTGCGGAATTTGTATGAGGTGCAGGCAGATTCCCATTAAATTCTGTTCTCTTTTAACAACTGGTGGAAGTGACTTATGGAAATTATTTTTTGCTTTCAGAGAGCAGTTTTTCTTGCGTTTTTCAATGAAACACACGATCTGTTATAGTCACAGCCGTGATTTAACCAGTTTTATAAACTTCAGAGTGTTTTCTATCCACACATACTAATCATATGCATATACTATATTCCTGGCATGAGTAGCAGGACGCTGAAAAGTTGCGCGATTTTTAACAGAATTTTCAAAAAAGGTGGGGGTAGAAGTAAGAGGATAACAAAGTATTGAGATAAACTTGTGTTATTGACCAAATACTTATTTTCCAACATAATTTGCAAATAAATTAATAAAAAATCCTACAATGTGATATTCTGGATTTTTTTTCTCATTTTGTCTGTCATAGTTGAAGTGTACCTATGATTAAAATTACAGGCCTCTCATCTTTTTAAGTGGGAGAACTTGCACAAATGGGTGGCTGACTAAATACTTTTTTGCCCCACTGTACATTTAATGTTAAATGTCAACATAATTTGAATTAAATTTGTAGATTATAATAATTCAATTTTGATTGGCTTGATTTAGTTACAAATTTTAAATGTGAACAGTTGAGATTTTATTTTCCCTTCTTGAAAAGCAATCACCATACTGTATCAATAGAACAGGTTATTGATGGATTATATAAATTGTAAATGAAAAAGTAAGTACACTAATATGAGTTTCCATTGATAACATGTTTAGGGTAAATTGCCACAGTATATTTGCCGTGGTAAACAAGGAGATACTTTTTTTCACTTGTACGGAATAATTGTAAAATAGTTACATCTGCGCTGAGTCTGCTTAATATATACCCTGTAGAGAGTGAAAATGTCTTAAATGATTTTATGAGAAAGGACAAAAAGTTCATGCCTACGTCAGCTTTAAGGAGCAGTAATACAGTGGACAATAATGGTTGCAATTGAAATCAGCTGTGCAGTGATTTTTTTGCATGTTGATGGTTTAACAAGAGATTAACTGGAGATAATACAGTAACCAAAAATGGTTGCAATAGGCCCAACAAGATCCAAACAAGAACAAACTGTCACGATCGTTGGAAGCATACTCGGACCAACGTTCAGCGTGATCTGGGTTCCACATTTTTTAAATTTAAGTAAGTGAACCACACAACACAACAATAAAGAATAAACAAAACGTGACGACAATGGAGTGCTAACATGCTAACTACACATTAACAATATCCCACAAACACAGGTGGAAGAAAAATGCTACTTAAATATGATCCCCAATTAGAGACAACGATTACCAGCTGCCTCTAATTGGGAATCATACAAATCACCAACATAGAAAGACTAAACTAGAACCCCACATAGAAAATATGAACTAGAATACCCCCCAGTCACGCCCTGACCTACTATACCATAGAGAAACAAAGGCTCGCTATGGTCAGTGCGTGACAAAAACAAACATGGAAGTAAATCGTTTGTTGGGCAAGTGGAGTTTAATTGTTTAAGTGAGCAGTAGGTTTTAATGGCCTTATAATTACCATAGAGCTAGCTGGATTTTGCAAGGGTGTGACACCCTCAGGAGAATTAATTGTACATAAAAGGTACATCAATCTTAGAGTTGGCGTTGCTCTATGAGAAACTGACAGATGGCATTACGAACACAATAGTTCAGGTTCCAATGAATGCGCAAACATCTTGAAAGAGGAATGTTATGTGCCAATAAAAAACAAACATGTTTTTAACCTTTAACTATGAGATGAAATATTATCTGTGAAAGATCTGCACGGATCATTGGTGCTCTTTTATCACAGAGCAGTGTCAACACAGTGGGTGTCAGGTTCAAATTCTTTGTTGCTATGACAGGTGAATACTATATCAATCCACACATACCTTGAATACAATAAAATAACTTTTCCCAAGGTATAACATTGTAAACACAGTTTATTATCATGTTTTGTTGCTCACTTAGCAATCTTGGCACAGCTTGGCCGTTATAGCCTATAAGTATGATATTTCAAAATGCTGAACACAAATATTTTTTTTCAGCACAACTTAGTATCATTTAAATTCAGTGTAAACCAGTTTACAGTTTAAAGGAGCGATAAACAAAACATTGACAAGATCCGAAATACAGAGGATAAAAAATATTTACATTTCAACACATTTTCGTAATCTGAAATGATAGCTCTTATTATTCAATGTATTTAATCAAATTACAATTAAAAAATATAGAAACACAGTAACTATCTCATATTTTTTTTTAGCCAAGAAATGCAGCAATCAAGTCAATGGACTGTCTTTTACTTTAATTAATTAATAAAACATCAAAAGGCACTTAGATACTCAGTACTATAATGTGTGATATCATTCTTAAACAAGATTTAAAAAAATATTACTTAGACTTCCATTTATACAGGATTTAAATATAGTTGTAGTCATACTTACACGTCAATAGCAATGCATTAAAATATTTTGCCTTGAAGTACCAATACTAAGTAGAAAAGACAGAGATAATACTGTAAATTGAGAACCCCAACTGTTTCACTTTTTCGATCTATAACGATGTAATTTAGGCTTACGCGTGTTTTAACAATGTATCTTTTCGAAGATGTAACATGCGTTTCCCAAAACACCATGCAGAGAGAACGGTCGCTAAGTGCGTCATTGGAGCATGTGTCGATACTGATAGGATCTAAAGAAAGGGAGTGCTGCTCTCGGATCAGCTTTCTCCATTCAAATTTTCCGCAAACATAATGATTTCACAATACTGACTACGGATCAGCTCATAGAGAGAAACAGTATTACCACCTACGACTGCAAATATTGAGGCGGCTTATTCTAATGCTTACCCAATAAAAATGCACTAAAATCACAGATTTGGTAGATCATGATAAATTTGGAGACACATTACAGACAGTAGCCTACAAGTAGCAAAACAGAACTAAATTAATTGATTTTTTTTTTAAATTTTTTATTTTATTTTTTTATTTCACCTTTATTTAACCAGGTAGGCTAGTTGAGAACAAGTTCTCATTTGCAACTGCGACCTGGCCAAGATAAAGCATAGCAGTGTGAACAGACAACACCACAGAGTTACACATGGAGTAAACAATTAACAAGTCAATAACACAGTAGAAAAAAAAAGAGAGTCTATATACATTGTGTGCAAAAGGCATGAGGAGGTAGGCGAATAATTACAATTTTGCAGATTAACACTGGAGTGATAAATGATCAGATGGTCATGTACAGGTAGAGATATTGGTGTGCAAAAGAGCAGAAAAGTAAATAAATATAAACAGTATGGGGATGAGGTAGGTAAAATTGGGTGGGCTATTTACCGATAGACTATGTACAGCTGCAGCGATCGGTTAGCTGCTCAGATAGCAGATGTTTGAAGTTGGTGAGGGAGATAAAAGTCTCCAACTTCAGCAATTTTTGCAATTCGTTCCAGTCACAGGCAGCAGAGAGCTGGAACGAAAGGCGGCCAAATTAGATGTTGGCTTTAGGGATGATCAGTGAGATACACCTGCTGAAATGTATTTCAACGGACAAACCATGTGATTCTATGTTTAGCGAATATCTTCTGTGTATAAAGTGAGGCCAAAAATGAATAATGGCACACTTAGCTGTCCTACGAGTGGTCTGAGGCAGGCATTATATTATGAGTGTTTTCAAGTAAAACGTTAATAACGATAGTTTGGGAAACAGCTCTGAGATTTAACGATGCTCCAACGAAGGTTCTAACAATGAACATAGCCTTGAGCTGCTTTTGGGAAACCGGGCCGTCAACTTACAATCAAATGATTAGTTGAATCAGGTGTGCTAGTACTGGAATAGATCAAATAGGTGAAATGGCTGGGGGTACACTGCTGTAGATAAATCATAGAGATACTGAAATTAGCTTGTTTCCAACTTTGTGCTCTTATTCAAAAATCAAACCATGGCAGCGTTTACTGAAATAGATACATGGAAAAGCTACAATCCATATTGCAGTCAATGTAAGATACATGGGTACAATAAAACAAATCCATGTGTGTTTCAGCACCACATTTATTTTTCAGTAAGGACAGAGAGCCTAATCCTGTGAAACAATTGTCAGCACAATAGTATTGTGAAAGTTTGAGATTTACTTAAGTATATTTAACATAAAGTTTCATTTGACTTTGATCTAATAAAAAAAAGGATATACTGTATGTGGGCTTCTCTAGCTCCGGTGCCTCTTCATGTGTAGAGCCAGGTGGTCAGACCGGGAGAAACAGCGGTTACACACAACACACTGGAATGGCTTGGCCCCTGTGTGTTTCCTAAAGTGGCGTGTCAGCTCGTCAGAACGAGCAAAGCGCCACTCGCATTCCTCCCAGGAGCATTGGTACGGCTTCTCTCCTGGAATGCAGCACACAATGACATTATTCAACAGCAGAAACAGGGTTGATTATGGTGTCACAAATGTACAGTACTAACTAAATACTTAACTATAATATTTGTTTTTATATTTTAAGGTCAGTAAAGATATTTCATATTTTACACAATTATTAAATAATAGATAGGCATAAAAGCACAAACAAGGCAACATTTAGGTTTTAGTTGTTTAATTAAGCCGTTTAAAACACGTTCGACAACATGCGGCAACATTTCGTGGGCCAGATCTCATTTAGCATTCAGAATGCATCTGCATGCCAAAAGCATTATTTTGACTGGCAACATAACATACTGGCCCCCCAAAATAAGAGACGAGTTGCCCATAACAGGACTTTTATAATGTTACCAGTAAAACATTTACCCGTATGTGTCCGCAAATGGGCCTTTAAATGGGAGGACTTGGTGTAGACTTTCTTACATCCTGATGAAAAAGAATGGAACCAAATGCATGTCATTACAACATAACTATAATTGATTAACAAGAATAACATCCTACATCTGACAGAGTGGTGTTAATGGTCATGATTGAATTATAAACCACACAATGCATTCATTTCATGCTTATAAATCAAGTTAGACTTTTATGGAACCGTTTAATGTTCTGTTTGTTTGATCTTTCTGATTCAATTCCATGGGTTTCAAGAACATAAATCATCTAATCTCCAACTAGTCTTTATTACTCAAAAGCAAACCAAAGCCTCTCTCCCACTGCAGATGTAGGATCTTAATTTCAGCCAGTTTGCTACAGGTAGATAATATTCCTGCAGCAACAGAACATTGGAATTATTGAATTGACTATTTTTTATGGATATTTTGATACATTTTTCGTAAGGGAAAGTCAAGTCTGGAACTTCAAAGTGGAAATAACACACTTCAAAAGCCTTTTAAACCTTAAAATACCCAACTTCGACTACCGAGCTTTAGTGCAGACTTTAGTGCAGGAATAATCAACTAGATTCACCTGCGGGCCATTTTTTTCTTGAGCAGATGGTCAGTGAGCCGAAACGTATTTACAAATAATTTGTAGACTGCAAATTGACCACAAGAAGCCCACAAAGATACAGTATAATATTTAACTAAAACAATAATTTCAAACCTTCCTTAAAAATTGTATACGATCAAAAGTGTCTCTATTATGCATGGGAATACCTGGGAACACGTTTCCAAAATACTACTCATTCAAAGGGTTTTTCTTTATTTGTACTATTTTCTACATTGTAGAAAAATAGTGAATACATCAAAACTATGAAATACACATATGGAATCATGCAGTAAGCAAAAAAAGTGTTAAACAAATCAAAATATATTTTAGATCTTTCAAAGAAGCCACCCCTTGCCTTGACAGCTTTGCACACTCTTGGCATTCTCTCAACCAGCTTAACTTGGAATGCTTTTCCAACAGTCTTGAAGGAGTTCCCACATATGCTGAGCACTTGTTGGCTGCTTTTTCTTCACTCTGTGGTCCAACTCATCCTAATCCAGCTCAAATGGGTAGAGGTCAGGTGATTGTGGAGGACAGGTCATCTGATGCAGCACTCCATCACTCTCCTTCTTGGTCAAATAGCCCTTACACAGCCTGGAAGTGTGTTGAGTCATTGTCCTGTTGGAAAACAAATGATAGTGGGACAAAGTGCAAACCAGATGGTGTGGCGTAACGCTGCAGAATGATGTGGTAGACATGCTGGTAAAGTGAACCTTGATCTCTAAATAAATCACAGACAATGTCATCATAAAAGCTCCCCCACACCATCTCACCTCCTCCTCCATACTTCACGGTGGGTCCCACAAGCGGAGATCATCCGTTTACCTACTCTGTGTCTCACAAAGACACGGCGGTTGGAACCAAAAATCTCAAATTTAGACTCCAGACCAAAGGACAGATTTCCAACGGTCTAATATAATCTGCTCATGTTTCTTTGCCCAAGCAAGTATCTTTTTATTATTGGTGTCCTTTAGTAGTGGTTTATTTGCAGCAATTTGACCATGAAGGCCTGATTCACGTAGTCTCATCTGAACAGTTGATGTTGAGATGTGTCTGTTACTTGAACTCTGTGAAGCATTTATTTATGCTGCAGTTTCTGAGGCTGGTAACTCTAATAAATGTATCCTCTGCAGCAGAGGCAACTCTGGGTCTTCCTTTCTTGTGGCGGTCCTCATGAGAGACAGTTTCATCATAGCACTTGATGGTTTTTGCTACAGCACTTGAAGAAACTTTTAAAGTTCTTGAACTTTTCAGGATTCACTGACATTCATGTCATAAAATAATGATGGACTGTTGTTTCACTTTGCTTATTTGAGTTGTTCTTACCATAATATGGACTTGGTCTTTTACCAAATAGGGTAAAAGACCAACGTCTTCTGTATACCACCCCTACCTTGTGGAGTTTCTTTCCTTCTTAATGCGCTTGAGCAAATCAGTTGTGTTATGACAAGGTAGGGGTGGTATACAGAAGATTTTGGTATTTTACCCTATCTTGTCATAACACAACTGATTTGCTCAAACGCATTAAAAAGAAAGAAAATCCACAAATTAACCTTCAACAAGTCACACCTGTCAATTGGACTACCTGACAGAATACCAAGAGTGTGAAAAGCTGTCAGCTAGGAAAAAGGGTGGCTTCTTTGAAGAATCTGAAATATAAACTCACCAAGAAAAGAAATGTCCCTTTTTCAGGACCCTGTCATTCAAAGATAATTAGTAAAAATCCAAATAACTTCACAGATCTTCATTGTAAAGGGTTTAAACACTGTTTCCCATGCTTGTTCAATGAACCATAAACAATTAATGAACATGCACCTGTGAAACGGTCGTAAAGACACTAACAGCTTACAGACGGTAGACAATTAAGGTCACAGTTATGAAAACTTAAGACACTAAAGAACGATGCCCAGGGTCCCTACTCATCTGAGTGAACTTGCCTTAGGCATGCTGCAAGGAGGCATGAGGACTGCAGATGTGGCCAGGGCAATAAATTGCAATATCAGTACTGTGAGACACCAAAGACAGCGCTGTGCTGGAGACAGAACGGATAGCTGATCGCCCTCGCAGTGGCAGACCACGAGTGACAACACCTGCACAGGATCGGTACATCACACCTGCTGGACAGGTACAGGATGGGAACAACAACTGCCCGAGTTACACCAGGAACGCACAATCCCTCCATCAGTGCTCAGACTGTCCGCAATAGGCTGAGAGAGGCTGAACTGAGGGCTTGTAGGCCTCTTGTAAGGCAGGTCCTCACCAGACATCACCGGCAACAACGTCACCTATAGGCACAAACCCACCATCGCTGGACCAGACAGGACTGGCAAAAGTGCTCTTCACTGACGAGTCGCGGTTTTGTCTCACCAGAGTGATGGTCTGATTCGTGTTTATCGTCAAAGGAATGAGCGTTACACCGAGGCCTGTACTCTGGAGCGGGATCGAGTTGGAGGGTCTGTCATGGTCTGGGGCAGTGTGTCACTGCATCATCAGACTGAGCTTGTTGTCATTGCAGGCAATCTCAATGCTGTGCGTTACAGGGAAGACATCCTCCTCCCTCATGTGGTACCCTTCCTGCTGGCTCATCCTGACATGACCCTCCAGCATGACAATTCCACCAGCCATACTGCTCGTTCTGTGCGTGATTTCCTGCAAGACAGGAATGTCAGTGTTCTGTCATGGCCAGCAAAGAGCCCGGATCCCAATCCCAATGAGCACATCCTGTTGGATTGAAGGGTGAGGGCTAGGGCCATTCCCCCAAGAAATGTCCGGAAACTTGCAAGTACCTTCAGTGGAATAGTGGGGTAACATCTCACAGCAAGAACTGGTAAATTTGGTGCAGTCCATGAGGAGGAGATGAACTGCAGTAATTAATGCAGCTGGTGGCCACACCAGATACTGACTGTTACTTTTGATTTTGACAACCCCCCCCCCCCCCCCCACATTATTCAATTTCTGTTAGTCACATGTCTATGGAACTTGTTCCGTTTATGTCTCAGTTGTTGAATCTTGTTATGGTCATTCAAATATTTACAAATGTTAAGTTTGCTGAAAATAAACACAGTTGACAGCGAGAGGACGTTTATTTTTTTTGCTAAGTTTATTTTGATTTGTTTAAGACTTTTTTTGGATACTACATAATTCCAAATGTGTTTTTTCATAGTAGAATATTAGTGAAGACATCAAAACTATGTAGAAAAAGGTAAAAAAAAAATAAAGAAAAACCCTAGAATGAGTTAGTGTGTCCAAAGCTTTGACTGGTACTGTATATACACTGCTCAAAAAATAAAGGGAACACTAAAATAACACATCCTAGATCTGAATGAATGAAATATTCTTGTTAAATACGTTTTTCTTTACATAGTTGAATGTGCTGACAACAAAATCACACAAAAATTATCAATGGAAATCAAATTTATCAACCCATGAAGGTCTGGATTTGGAGTCACACTCAAAATTAAAGTGGAAAACCACACTACAGGCTGATCCAACTTTGATGTAATGTTCTTAAAACAAGTCAAAATGAGGCTCAGTAGTGTGTATGACCTCCCTACAACGCCTGGGCATGCTCCTGATGAGGTGGCGGATGGTCTCCTGAGGGATCTCCTCCCAGACCTGGACTAAAGCATCCGCTAACTCCTGGACAGTCTATGGTGCAACGTGGCGTTGGTGGATGGAGCGAGACATGATGTGCCGGATGTGCTCAATTGGATTCAGGAATGGGGAACGGGTGGGCCAGTCCATAGCATTAATGCCTTCCTCTTGCAGGAACTGCTGACACACTCCAGCCACATGAGGTCTAGCATTGTCATGCATTAGGAGGAACCCAGGGCCAACCGCACCAGCATATGGTCTCACAAGGGGTCTGAGGATCTCATCTCGGTACCTAATGGCAGTCAGGCTACCTCTGGCGAGCACATGGAGGGCTGTGTGGCCCCCCAAAGAAATGCCACCCCACACCATGACTGACCCACCACCAAACCGGTCATGCTGGAGGATGTTGCAGGCAGCAGAACGTTCTCCACGGCGGTCTCCAGACTCTGTCACGTCTGTCACATGTGCTCAGTGTGAACCTGCTTTCATCTGTGAAGAGCACAGGGCGCCAGTGGCGAATTTGCCAATCTTGGTGTTCTCTGACAAATGCCAAACTTCCTGCACGGTGTTTGGCTGAAAGCACAACCCCCACCTGTGGACGTCGGGCCCTCATACCACCCTCATGGAGTCTGTTTCTGACCGTTTGAGCAGACACATGCACATTTGTGGCCTGCTGGAGGTCATTTTGCAGGGCTCTGGCAGTGCTCCTCCTGCTCCTCCTTGCACAAAGGCGGAGATAGCGGTCCTGCTGCTGGGTTGTTGCCCACCTACGGCCTCCTCCACGTCTCCTGATGTACTGGCCTGTCTCCTGGTAGCACTTCCATGCTCTGGACACTACGCTGACAGACTCAGCAAACCTTCTTGCCACAGCTCGCATTGATGTACCATCCTGGATGAGCTGCACTACCTGAGCCACTTGTGTGGGTTGTAGACTCCGTCTCATGCTACCACTAGAGTGAAAGCACCACCAGCATTCAAAAGTGACCAAAACATCAGCCAGGAAGCATAGGAACTGAGAAGTGGTCTGTGGTCACCACCTGCAGAACCACTCCTTTATTAGGGGTGTCTTGCTAATTGCCTATAATTTCCACCTGTTGTCTATTCCATTTGCACAACAGCATGTGAAATGTATTGTCAAGCAGTTTGATTTCACAGAAGTGTGATTGACTTGGAGTTACATTGTGTTGTTTAAGTGTTCCCTTTATTTTTTTGAGCAGTGTATTTATTTTCTATGCTCAGAAAACATTTGGGAGGGCCACATAAAACAACCCAGGGGCCAAATTCAGCCCACGGGCCGCCAGTTTGGGAACCCTGCTTTAGTGAATTGAGACTACCTGCCATGTCTCCTCACCTGGAATGTCACAGTGATGTATCCTCCTCTCCAGGTCAGTGTTATTCCTGCGGTTAAACCTCTCTGGAACCGATTGAGCCAACGTTGGGGAGACTGGCCCAACACCAGGGTTCTGGCCTGTTCCAAGACTATAACTTTGGCTTTGTCCAAGACCTGGACTCTGAACTAATCTAAGACATTTGCTCGGAACTGGTCCTAGACCAGAGCTTGGGACTGGCCTAAGAACAGGTCTTAGTTTCGAAGCAATACTGGCTGCATAAGAAGAAGGTGGAGAACGATTCTGGATCAGCACTTTCCCTATGTCTGGGCTCCCTGGCTCAGAGTTAGGCGGGGACGGAGGAAGATAGTCTGGTTGCTGCTGCGAATGGCTTGCAAACTGAGTTGTCAGACGATTGCCAAAATGTTGTGGGCTTCCCATAGATTTCACAACAATCTGGGGGGATGGTATGTGGACGTTGCTGAAAGGGACCGACAAGGAGGACATAGGGACCCTACTATGGAGGTTGGTGTTCACCGGGTGATCGGGCACCAGCTGCTCCAGCTCAGAGTTCAACAGCTGGAACAACGGAATGTCTGGGAAGTCCAGGGAGGGAATTTCCTGTTTAATGAACAGACTACTTCCTGTGTCTGTTGAAGCGCCATAAAGCCCAGGGTGTTCTGGAAGGGTTGTTGGACCAGGGTTGCACTGGCAACTGGGATGGATGAGGGAGTGGGAGAGAGGCTCTGTCTTGATGGGTCTCATAGGCCGACACAGGCTGGGGCACAGGTAGGTAACGTCAGGTAGGAGGAGACTCATGTTGATGCTGTATGGGGAACCAAGGTCCTCCGTTAAAGATGGCTGTCTGATGTCTGGGATATTCTGAGGAGGTGACAGATATTTGTCCATCTTGGAATTACCCTGCAAGGGAAAAAAAATAATGGAGTATTTGTGAGTTACATTTAATACTAGGGCTGTGAAAGTTAACACGTTAGTCGCAGTAAAAAAAAGTGACACCGTTAATCACATCTCCATTTCTTCACCGCACGGAAACCTTTTAAGTGCACGTGTTTCCGCATGGACCCAGAACACAGCTACAGTCAATGCTTGCACCTTTAAATTGCGGAAGACAGTGTGCCTCTAGACAAAATCATGTGAAAGTTAGCATTTGTTTTTTATTTCTGCCTGGGAAGAACTGAAAAGGAATAGGTTCATTCCCCACAATGAGGTAATCAATATAATAGTCAATAGCATGAGAGTAGGAGTAAGTGATAGAGAGAGTGGGTGTAGACCTATGCGTGTAAAGTTATCTAAACAGTACAGATGGTTACAATGTTTTCATAACATTGCTGGACAAAAAGCTCTTTGTATCCATAGGAGAAAAAACTGGCCTATAGTCACACTCATTTAGAATGCCTGAAGTTTTAAAAGTACTTAAAGCTTTGTTTGTGCCTGTGTGTGAGAGAGAGAGTATATAATTACAGACATTGACCCTTTCTTTCTCAGCTTTTTCACCATCAAGCCACTAACACCTGTCTGATCACAGCCAAATTGCATTGTTTCTCAAAAGAACAGACATGGAAACAACCACACATTCACAGCCCAGTAAACTGTGATCATTCTACAGTGGTCAGTACGCTCAAACCGGTGTGACTAGAAAACTTATTTAGAACTTCCAGTTTCGATTGATGCAACAGTCAGCATTTGAGAAGGCCACACTGTTTCTTCACAGAAACATTTTGCACAAACACACTCCTTACAAAGTTATGTCCAGAATGTGACCAGTTATGTCCAGTTTATTTTTGGATGCAATGTTCAGACATTCACAGAATTAGCTACAGCATAACACAATAACCCAAACCGGAAAATGTAGGGTACAATTGTCCTAGCGCTTACTGGGGAAAGATTGACGCAACACAAGTGGTCATATTTCGGCTGAGAGAAACTACAATATGAATTAGCTAATAGCAATTACTATTTATAATTAATCACATCACAAGTGAGCTCACCATTGATCAAAATAACTGAGTAAATACTTTCTAAAAATCGAAAGTAATCCGACGATGGGTAGTTTGTGCGCGCCTCCATGTTTGTTTTTTCGCATCAACCAAAGATAAGAGACAAGAGGAGTTTGGTCTGTTTATAGTATGCATGTTGAAGGGGGTGTGTCATCTACGATCATTCACTTCCCTTCATTCACTTCCAGACGTTTACCCGAAAGATGAGTGAACTATTCATGTACCTCAATATAACATCTTTGGTCTGACAGATTACGTGACACCCAGAATGCATGGTATAATGTCAACAAACATGGCGCCACACATACACATAGCTGGCAAATAGCTTAGCATTAGCTCATTATAAATCAGCACAACCATCAAAAAAGTATTTTACACACATCATAGGTTTCCATTACAATCTATGCAATAATCGGAATGCATTATTCGTTACCAGTACTTGAAAACATGTGAATACAACTCTAAATACATTATGCTCCATACATACAGTTGAAGTCAGAAGTTTACATAAATTGAGTTTAAATCTATTTGGCTAAGGTGTTTCACAATTCCTGACATTTAATCATAGTAAAAATGACTTGTCTAGGTCAATTAGGATCACCACTTTATTTTAAGAATGTGAAATGTCAGAATAATAGTAGAGAGAATGACTTATTTCAGCTGTTATTTCTTTCATCACATTCCCAGTTGGTCAGAAGTTTACAAACACTCAATTGGTATTTGGTAGCATTGTCTTTAAACTGTTTAACTTGGGTCAATCATTTCGGGTAGCCTTCCACAACCTTCCCACAATAAGTTGGGTGAATTTTGGCCCATTCCTCCTGACAGAGCAGGTGTAACTGAATCAGGTTTGTAGGCCTCCTTGCTCGCACATGCTTTTTCAGTTCTGCCAACAAATTGTCTATAGAATTGAGGTCAGGGCTTTGTGATGGCCACTCCAATACCTTGACTTTGTTGTCCTTAAGCCATTTTGCCACAACTTTGGAAGTATGCTTGGGGTCATTGTCTATTTGGAAGACCCATTTGCGACCAAGCTTTAACTCCCTGACTGATGTCTTGAGATGTTGCTTCAATATATCCACATCATTTTCCTCCTCATGATGCCGTTGATTTTGTGAAGTGCACCAGTCCCTCCTGCAGCAAAGAAAAACATGATGCTGCCACCCCTGTGCTTCATGGTTGGGATGGTGTTCTTTAGCTTGCAAGCCTCCCCCTTTTTTCTCCAAACATAATGATGGTCATTATGGCCAAACAGTTCTATTTTTGTTTCATCAGACCAGAGGACATGTCTCCAAAAAGTACAATGTGCAGTTGCAAACCAGTCTGGCTTTTTTATGGCGGTTTTGGAGCAGTGGCTTCTTCCATGCTGAGCAGCCTTTCAGGTTATGTCGATATAGGACTCGTTTTACTGTGGATATAGATACTTTTGTACCTATTTCTTCCAGCATCTTCACACTAAAGCCTCAAAACGTAAAATTGTCCGCAACGCTGAAATGGTCTACTTCTATGTGAATTAATGAGGAGGCGGAACACACCTCAATTCAAACTGTTGACTGAAAATAATTTGAAATTGACAAGTTGAAACATAGCCTATAGATAATTAGCAGGCAGCGCATGTTAACTGTCCTTTTGCGCAATAATCATATTTTGGAACAGTGAGCGTATTCTGACATCACGCGCACAAAAAAAACTCACGCCGTTAGAGATATTTGGAACTGATGTATGATAAGGTTAAAACTGCTTCATTTTATTTCCCTGACATCTGGAATCAAGGACTCAAAACCCCAATCTTTAAGGATGGAGAAAAATTTGACCCTAACAATTAGAGGCATTTGTTTGAACAGTAACCTGGGCAAGGTTTTCTACAGTATTATAAATGTAAAGAGGTCTAAACTTCCTCAATAAGCACAATGTCTTGATTAAAAACCAAATTGGATACAAACTGAAACATCGCAAGATGTACCAAAACATTTACAGCCTACACACCCTGATTGATAAACATGTCCACCAAAATAATATGAAAATGTACACTTGCTTTAACAACTTCCAAAAGGCATTTGATTCTATTTGGCATACAGGACTGTTCTACAAAGTTATTTAAAGCTGTGTAGGGGGCATCAAAATTAGCAAGAAAATAACAGAATTCTTTATCCAGGGTCTTCGCAGATGACCTGTGCCTGGTGTCACCCACAGCCCATGGCCTACAGCGAGCCTGGGCCTCTGGCAGTAAACCCCAAAAATACTAAAATAATGATTTCCCAATGACAATCCAGATCTCAGGGAAATAGACCACAGTTCTGAATTGGTACAAAACATATAGAGTACTGCATACACTACAATTACTCAACTCGACACCTTAATGATGCAGTGAATGAACAGAGAGAAAGCACGCAGGACATTCTACGCCGTTAATAAACAATTTAAAATTGAAATATTTGGCTAAAACTAATTGAATGTGTCATTGAAACAATTGCACTTTATGGCAGCGAGATGTGAGGTCCACTTGCAAAACAAGATTTCACTCAATGGGACAAACAACCCATTGAAACCCTGCATGAGAGTTTTGTAAGATTCTTCTACATGTCCAGAGGAAAACTACAAACAATGCATGCAGGGCAGAATTAGGCCAATATCCACTAATCATAAAAACTCAAAAACGAGCAATTAAGTTTTGTAAAACATCTAAAATACAGTGATCCCCCCCCCTCCTATCATTACCAAACCCTGCAATACCAAAATAGTGCAGTCAATCTCTTTTGTGTTGACACAGCAAAGACCTTGGAAGTTGTCATTCACCCAGCCTTGTCCAAATAATTCAAACCAGAGGGTGGCAGTAGCGTTGTTGGGCAATGCATATTTGTACGTATTGCTTATGGTCTAGATTCCAATGTTACCACTAATGTTGTTATTTTGTAGAAAGCCCTTGTTGATACTAGCCAGATGGCCACACCTAGCAAAATGATGAATAAATAATTGAATTCACTCTCCATAATCCCAGACTGCCAGTGCCAGCCCATAGCCTAATGTTTAGCTAGGTTGCTAACGTTAGCATATTCGCTAGCTAACAAGCCAATCCTTCACTGACATGGCCTATAACGTACATACATGTTCAGTATTCACAGGCCCATCACTGTTACGGAGTCTAGTTGACAGGTAATCGACTAGCTGATCTGTTCTCTGGACCCCGTATGTAGGGACTTGTACAATGCTTGATCAAGGCTATTGAACTTGACATTTCTGTGCCTTTATTCTTTAATCTAATGTATCATATAGAAAGTTGTTGTTAGCTGGCTTGCTAGCATCACTACCTACCTCGATGGCTGAAGGCAAAGAGACCTCCTATTTCATCGCTATGGCAGTGAACATTCCACCACCAAAACCAATGGTTCTTACAGGGGACTGGAATACTAATTGGGACAGGGATGAATTCGAGGACTATGTGCTGGCAAGAAGTCTACACGAAAAACCCAACAAGGTCCAAGCGGCAACTCTGAGGAGCTTAATGGGCAGCGAATGCAGGCATATCTACCGGCACAATCTCACCCTCACAGCACAACAGGATAATGCAAAGGCCATACTGAATGCATTGGAGAATTACTTCAAGCCCGCCAGGAACATCATTTACGAGTGGTTCGTTTTTGGCGCTGCAAACAGGAAGAGAGTGAGTCAGTATACAACTTTGTAACCTGTTTGAGAGAAAGATCTGCTTCTTGTGAATAAGGGGGATTGAAAGATTAACTGATGTGTGTCAAAATAGTACTGGGATTTGCAAATTGTGACACGCGCTGGCATCTACTAAAAGAGAGGCGCTTAACATCAGTAACTGCCACTGAAATGTGCCGCACTGCCGAAGTCACTGACATGAGAATGAGAGTAATGGAAATGGAAACCCCACGCACCGACGCTGATACTGTTCATGCTGTTGCCAGGCAGACATTCAGACAATTCACCACGAATGGTGAACACAGACAGCCCCATAGCATGCAAATACTGTGGAATTGCAAACACACGAGGCAAAGACCACTGCCCTGCCTACGAAAAACCATGCAGAGCTTGTGGAACTAATAATCACCTTGCAAAAGTGTCTCAAAAGCAAAAGAAGGTGAGTGAGGGCAAGATTCGCTGTGTTGATGGTGTCACTCAGTGTTCAGAGCAGAACAGTGAAAGTGACAATTACATGCATGAATCCATTGGGGCTGTACACTCAAGAGGGAAGAAATGGTTTGTGCCACTACGACTACACAACAAGCTGCAACAATGTCAACTGGATTCCGGTACTACGTGCCAGAATCCAGTTGTTAACATCTTCTCCTCTCAGACTCTAAATGTAAACGCCTGGGACTGATGCAGTTCCCCGTACCAAATGACCTGCACATTGTGGAGCATGTGCAACATGGATCTCTGTCCAAAGAACAACTACTCAGTAGATATGACAACGTATTCAATGAGCACATTGAATCAGTACCTAGGGAGGTACACCTTGAATTGGATGAGAGCGTCAGTCCAGTGTGCTCCTCACAATGTGCCCATTGCATTGAAAGTGGCTGTGAAGGCCCAGCTGGACAAGTATGAGGCCGATGGCCACATGACATCTGTGACTGAACCAACTGACTGGATCAGCAATATGGTCATAGTGAAAAAGCCAGAGAAGTTGAGGGTCTGCATCGACCCAAAGCATCGGAACCAAGCACTAAAACATTCCTACTACATCATTGCCGACACTGGAGGATGTCCTCTACAAGCTTCCCAAGGCCAGGATTTTCACCTTGGTGGATGACCGAGATGCATTCCTGCAATGCAAGCTGGACGAAGAAAGCAGCTTCATGACTACCTTCTGGACCCCCCGGATTTAGAAACGCTTGTTCAAGCTCATGTTTTGTGTCTCAGTGGCGCCTGAGGTATACCAACGCAAACAGGAAGAGTTACTGGCTGGGCTCAAGGGCATTGAACCCGTCGCTGATGATGTCCTGATCATAGGCTGTGGTGACACAGACGACAATGATGTGAAGCTCCTGGCACTGATGGAGCGCCCATGATCAGTTAAACTGTGCCTTGACCTGAAGAAGCTGCAGTTCAAGGTGAAAGACGTCACTTCCATGGCCACATTCTCTCGGCCAAAGGCCTGAAGCCGGAACAAGACAAAGTCAGAGCAATCCTCGACATGCCAAACCCATCTGACGCAAAAGGACTGCAGCGTCTCATCTATTATCTTGCATTATCTCATCTAACTATTTTGCAAAGTTTATGCCACACCTATCAGTAGTCTGTGAGCCTCTGTGCCAGTTGCTGGACAAAGACACACGATGGCACTGGCTACCCAAACATGAGGCCGCAGTGCAGGAGATGAAATCTCTGGCTTCATCCATGCCAGCGCTACTACAACATTACGAAGCCTGTCACAATCCAGAGCAACTCCAGCTAAAGTGGACTTGGATACTGCCTTATGCTGGAAGGCCAGCCAGGTGCATTTGCCTCGAGAGCAAACCTATGCACAAATTGAGAGAGAGTGCCTCAGCACCATCTTCTCCTGCCAGCGCTTCCATCACTACTTATATAGTCGAGAGCTGGTCACCGCTGAAACTGACCACAAACCACTCATTGCCATATTCAGTAAACCTCTCCTCAACGTGCCCCCCAAGAGGTTTGAAAGCATGCTCCTGACTCTGCAAAACTACAGCCTGAAGGTCGTCTACAAGCCAGGACCAGAGATGCTCAGTGTGTTGCAGATGTACATGGCACAATGTACAGGCAGTGGCACTGCCTATCAGCAGCATCTGTTCGCTACAGCAGGAACAAGATGTTCAACAGATCAATCAGGCAGACTACTTAATTAAACGTCACAGATCCCCGCCTAGCCCAGATCAGGCAACACACTGACAAGGACGAACACCTACAGTCACTGAAGTCCAAGGTTCACAGGTTGGCCGTACCTGAAATGAGAGACACCTTTCAGTGAGAGAATACTGGACCTTTCGAGATGAGATCAGGAGGTCATTATCCCCAAATCACTACGTCCAGAGATGCTTACCCCATACCCGCATACACTCCAGTCACGTAGGAGTTGACGCATGCTACCGCCAGGCACGTGAAACATTAAAAACTGTCCAAACATGCAAGAAGAAATTAAAGACCTTCAGCACATGCAACGAGTACGCTCATGAACAGCAAAAGGAAGCCATGATGTCACACAAACTGCCCACAAGGGCCTGGTAAATCGTCAGCATTCAGTCACAGACAAAAGGACTATATTCTCATTGTTGATCACTACTCTGTGTTAACTTGTCCTCTGTTTACATATCATTTTAAAAAATAAGATGACAACTGAAATAAAAAGAAAATGCATTTTCATTTGTTATGACTTGACTGTTAAGAACTTAATGTTGTGCTGTTACGTTTGCACTTTCTATTGAAAAGGATGATGAGTCTAGTTGATAGATAATCGACCAGCTGGGCTGTTCCCCGGACCCATATGTAGGGACTTGTACAACGCTTGAACAAGGCTACTGAACTTGACAGTTGTGTCTGTCTTTATTATTTAATCTAACATATCACCCAGCAACAATCACGGAAATAAACCCTGTGAAGGCTACTGGAATTTGATGTGGCATAGGCTAATCTAGCTATGGTTTGGCAGTTTGGACACTTGGCGAATTTGGAGTATTGCATCCCTGGATTGAGCTACATGTTCCAGCCATAACCAGTGCCAGCTCCGAGCTGCCGTTATAGGGAATGGAACCCGCTCCAACTCAAAAAGAAAAATGTAGAGTCGGATCTCTGGCTAATGGCTTCATACACTATCTAACTATTAAATTCTATTTTTTTAGCAGCCATACCAGTGCTCTAGGAGAGAACGGAGAGAGTGGTGATCACGTTCATATCAACCAGTCAGCAGTAAAGCATTGATCGTGGAGGCTACACTGCTACATCTCCCGTAAAACCATCCATATCCCAAAAAAGACTATGCTGACCAACGGAAAACAAGATCACAATGCGCAACGTTGTCACTCTCCATGTGTCAATCAACATATTTTGAAACACATGTAGTCAGGCCTACAGTATTTGAAAAAACTAAACAAATGGAACCAGTGTGCATCGTTTGTGGGAATATTAGGGCCCGATTGAAGACTATTAGTACATGAAATAAATCCCCTCCAAGCAGCCGGGTTTCTGAACTTGTGCTCCTGTCTAGGCGATGGAAATCTACAGCTGAATTTAGACTCCACCTGCTGACTGCATGCGTTATGCATCTCCTTCTATACATTGAGATGGGAAACGTCTAATCTCAGTCCACTATTTGTCTGTACAAATAGGCTATTTTGCCTGGTAATTAGATGGCAGAATATTAGCCTATACTATAGCCTAAATATCAACGATGCCATACAATATCCTCGCTCAAACTGTAAACTCGCTTTCTAATTAAATAGCGTACCAGATTGTAGTCGTGAAATTAAGCGCTTTCACCGATTGTATTCTTCATGTTGTTGAGGACTTGTCCATGACCATGATATTTTCCTCGCCCTTCTCTCAGCCTGTCCGCTAGTGGTGGTGCAGTGGGTTTTCAGTGTTCGGGTGCGTCCTGCCCCAGAGCGACCCAAACATCATTGGTTAATAAGTCAGTGGTCATAAACGCTGATAATGTTATGTCCAGTAGTCCGCGAAAATGTGTGTGGGTGGGGGGGGGGGTGTAATTTAGCATAGGACTAATTCTGATTTGAACAAATAGCTGAAACCATGCAGTTGTCTGCTGCCCACTCCCTCTTGTTTTGTGCTTGTCAAATTACGCAACTGCGTGATAGCAGTGTGTCTGTCTGTATAGGGAGTGGCTGTACATGTAGAAAAATAGACAAGATAGGTTTCAATTGTAGAATAGACAGAACATAAGACTTAAAGTAATGATTACCTTTGCTTTTACATTCAGTTTCGAGGAGGGAAGACAAGTAAAAAGATACGTGGAAAGGCAGCAACGTGATTTGTGGGAAGATTAACCTCAAGTGTGAGGGAATCTATTAATTAATTCAGTTACTTGTTCACAGCCTCTTAAAATAACATTGTGACTCACAACAGCTCCTTTCCTCCAGCATTTTATCCGAATGTGTTGGATACCTAGGTCAAGTGTTGACCTAAGATATAGGACACCTGAATAAGAATGAATGATTCAGCAGTACAGCAAGTAGTTCCTCTTGTGACTCCAGGCTTTTTGAGGGCCTGTACAGAATCAATCCAACAAGTTCCTCCTCTCTATTCAAGTAATATTCAAACCAGCATCAGTGCTTTTTAGTCCCTAGCCTATTCAAACTGCCTATAAAGTGTGAAATGTGATGATGAATGCTTGTTTATTTAATGTGTCAGTTTGTTAGGAGATGTGCTTGTTTCAAACTGTTCCTTCTATATGTGAACGGGAAACCATCCCTTATGTTCGTGTTAGTTGTTCAGTCTGTTAAACTGTACATTTTAAATTTAGGTCATTTAGCAGACACTCCTATTTTTATTTTTTATAAATGTTACCCCTTTTTCTCCCCAATTGCATGATATCCACTTGGTAGTTACAGTCATGTACCATCGCTGCAACTCCAGTACGGACTCGGGAGAAGCGAAGGTTGAGAGCCACGCGTCCCCCGAAACACAACCCTGCCAAGCCGCACTGCTTCTTGACACACTGCTCGCCTAACCCGGAAGCCAGCCGCACCAATGTGTCAGAGGAACAACTGGCGACCAAAGTCAGGGTGCATACACCCGGCCCGCCACATGGAGTCACTAGAGTGCACTGGGAAAAGGACATCCCGGCCGGCCAAACTCTTCCCTAACCCAAACGATGCTGGCCAATTGTACGCCGCCTCATGGGTATCCATGGGTATCCAATGCCACTTAATATAATGTTTACATACTATACATACTAAACTATATTACTCATATCATATGTATATACTGTACTCGATACCATCTACTGCATCTTGCCTATGCCGTTCTGTACCATCACTCATTCATATATCTTTATGTACATATTCTTCATCCCTTTACACTTGTGTGTATAAGGTAGCTGTTGTGAAATTGTTAGTTTAGATTACTCGTTGGTTATTACTGCATTGTCGGAACTAGAAGCACAAGCATTTTGCTATACTCGAATAACATCTGCTAACCATGTGTAGGTGACAAATAAAATTTGAATGGATTTGATCCCGGTCACGGCCAGCTGCAATACAGCTTGGGATCGAACCCAGGTCTGTAGTGACACCTTAACCACTGCGATGCAGTACCTTAGACCGCTGCACCACTCGGGAGGCCAGCAGACACTCTTGTCCAGGCTGTATCACAACCGGACGTAATTTGGAGTCCCATAGGGCGGCGCACAATTGGCCCAGCGTCGTCTGGCTTTGGCTGGTGTAGGCCGTCATTGTAAATAAGAATTTGTTCTTAACTGGCTTGCCTAGTTAAATTAAAGGTCTCACACACACACACACACACACACCTACAGTCAGTGCATTCCATTTAAAGTCCTACTCCTTTCTCCTTTTCCGCTCAATTATCACCTGATTTATTTAACAAAAGGCACACCTCAATAGGTGTTCGAGGTATCCTTGTGACATTGCACAAGACCATATGGCCTGATGGTCTGGTTGGGTCCCTTGCTAGGCATGTTAAAAATGCCACTGTAGTGCAGCTATCTTTCAGGACTGCATACTTTATGCCAACATTTCTAGGGCAGCAGTGAAAACTGCAAAGACTCTGGCAGGGGGTAAATAGCTCCATATTTCATTCAGTAACACTGTGTGCGGATACTTAACATGTATTAAGGAACTGATCTTTATGGTTTGGTATTTCATTTTGAATTTGATGCTAGCTAGCCGTTAGTTGTTTTGTTGGTCACACGTTATTTGGATACTATCAAAAAACTATATGTTGATAAGCAACTGCTTGCTAAGGTTAAGGTAAGGGTTAGGTTTAGAATAAGGGTTAGGGTAAGAGTTAAGGTTCGGGCTAGGGTAAGGGTTAAGTTTAGGGTTAGGATAAGGGTTAAGGTTAGGGCTAGGGTTAGTAGAGAGTTGAAATGTTACTGATAGTCTTTAGATAATCTTTAGAGCATCTACAGGTGGACTATCCAAATAATATGTTACTGTCTTTTTTAACTGTCTTGTTTGGTTTGGTTTCGACATGATACATGTTTACTTGTCGCTGTGACCTTGATGGTAAGTAAATATTGGATAATTTGTGGTTTAATTCCATAATTCACTGAGTATACCAAACTTTAGGAACAGATTCTTAGTATTGAGTTGTACCCCCTTTTGCCCCCAGAACAGCCTCAATTCGTCGGTGCATAGACTCTACGAGGTGTCGAAAGCATTCCGTAGGCATGTTTGACACCAATGCTTCACACAGCTGTGTCAAGTTGGCTGGATGTCCTTTGGGTGGTGGACCATTCTTGATTCACACAGGAAACTTTTGAGCCTGAAAAACCCAGCAGTGTCGCACTTCTTGGCACTGAAATATTTTTTATTGTCCTTTCACCCTCTAAATGGCACACATACACAATCAAAGTCTCAATTGTCTCAAGGCTTATTATTTAACCTGTTTCAACCCCTTCAAGCTACACTGCTACACTGTGGCCTACCCACTGCTGTCTCATCATTGTCGGTCACTGTTGTGTCGTCGGCAAATGTAATGATGGTGTTGGAGTCGTGCCTGGCCATGTAGTCATGAGTGAACAGGGAGTACAGGAGGGGTCTAAGCACGCACGCCTGAGGGGCCTCCGTGTTGAGGATCAGCATGGCAGATGTGTTGTTACCTACTCTTACCACCTGGGGGCGGCCCATCAGGAAGTCCAGGATACAGTTGCAGCGGGAGGTGTTGAGTCCCAGGGTCCTTAGCTTAGTGATGACCTTTGAGGGCACTACAGTGTTGAACGCTGAGCTGTAGTCAATGAATTGCATTCTCACATAGGTGGTCCTTTTGTCCAGGTGGGGAAGGGCAGTGTAGAGTGCAATAGAGATTGCATAATCTGTGGATCTGTTGGGGTGGTATGTAAATTGGAATGGGTCTAGGGATAATGGTGTTGATGTGAGCCATTACCAGCCTTACAAAGCACTTCAAGGCTACAGACGTGAGTGCTACGCGTCAATAGTCATTTAGGCCGGTTACCTTAGTATTCTTGGGCACAGGGAGTATGGTAGTCTGCTTGAAACATGTTGGCATTATAGACTCAGTTAGGGACAGGTTATAAAACATCAGTGAAGACACTTGTCAGTTGGTCAGCGCATGCTCGGAGTACAAATCCTGGTAATCCGTCTGGCCCTACGGCCTTGTGAATGTTGACCTGTTTAAAGGTCTTAATCACATCGGCTGCGAAAAGCGTGACCACACAGTCGTCCGGAACAGCTAATACTTTCATGCATGCTTCAGTGTTGCTTGCCTCGAAGTGAGCATAGAAGTTATTTAGCTCATCTGGTGGACCCGTGTCACTGGGCAGCTCGCGGCTGTGCTTCCTTTTGTAGTCTGTAATAGTTTGCAGACTCAGAAGCCCTGACACATCCGACGAGCGTTGGAGCCGGTGCAGTACGATTCAATCTTAGTCCTGTATTGACGCTTGCCTGTTTGATGGTGGGTCGGAGGGCATAGTGGGATTTCTTGCCGCTGCTTGAAAGTGGCAGCTCTACCCTTTAGCTCAGTGCGAATGTTGCCTGTAATCCATGGCTTCTGGTTGGGTATGTACAAACAGTCACTGTGGGGATGACGTCACCAATGCACTTATTGATGAAGCCAGTGACTGATGTGGTGTACTCCTCAATGCCATCGGAAGAATCCCGGGAACATATTCCAATCTGTGCAAGCAAAACAGTCCGGTAGTTTAGCATCTGCGTCATATGACCATTTCTTTATTGACAGAGTCACTGGTGCTACCTGTTTTAGTTCTTGCTTGTAAACAGGAATCAGAAGGTTAGAATTATGGTCAGATTTGCCAAATGGACGTGGTGGAGAATTTGTACGCATCTCTGTGTGTGGAGTAAAGATGGTCTAGTTTTTTCCCCCTCTGGTTGCACCTTTAACATGTTAATAGAAATGAGGTCAAATGGATTTAAGTTTCCCTGCCTTCAAGTCCCCGGCCACTAGGAGCACCACCTCTGGATTCGTTTTTTTTCCTTTTTGCTTATGCCCGTATACAGCTCATATAGTGCGATCTTAGTGCCAGCATCGGTTTGTGGCGGTAAATAGACAGCTATGAAAAATATAGATGAAATCTCTCTTGGTAAATATTGTGGTCTACAACTTTTCATGAGATACTCTACCTCAGGTGAGCAAAACCTCAAGACTTCCTTACTATTAGATTTCATGCACCAGCTGTTGTTTACAAATATACACAGACCGCCACCAATTGTCTTACCGGAGGCAGCTGTTCTATCTTGCCGATGCAGTGTAAACCCGACGACGATGAGACACCCTATAGGGAGGAGGTCAGAGACCTGGCCATGTGGTGCCAGGATAACTACCTCTCCCTCAACGTGACAAAGGAGAAGGAGGAGCAAGCACGCCCACATTCTCATCGACAGGGCTGTAGTGGAGCAGGTTGAGAGCTTCAAGTTCCTTGGTGTCCACCAACTAACTATCATGGTCCAAACACACCAAGATAGTCATGGAAGAGGGCATGACAAAGCCTATTACCCCTCATGAGACAGAAGATCTGGCATTGGTCCTCAGATCCTCAAAAAGTTATACAGCTGCGCTATCGAGAGCATCCAGACTGGTTGCATCACTGCCTGGTATGGCAACTGCTCGGCCTCCAAGCGCAAGGCACTACAGAGGGTAGTGTATACGGCCTTGTACATCACTGGGGCCAAGCTTCCTGCCATCTAGGACCTCTTCACCCCCAATCCTCTTTATACGCTGCTGCTACTCTCTGTTTATTATCTATGCATAGTCACATTAACTCTACCTACATGTACATATTATCTAAATTATCTCATCTAACTTGTGCCCCCCTGCACATTGAATACCGGTACCCCATGTATATAGCCTCGCTACTGTTATTTTACTGCTGCTCTTTAATTATTATTATATATATTTTTTTACTTATCTATTTTTTACTTAACACTTATTTTTCTTAAAACTGCATTGTTGGTTAAGGGCTTGTAAGTAAGCATTCCACTGTAATGTCTGCACCTGTTGAATTTAGCGCATGTGACAAATAACATTTGATTTGATTTGATTTAAGGTGGATTTAACAATAAGCGATCATAGCTTTTACCTGGATTCACCTGGAAAGAGCAGGTGTTCTTAATATTTTGTATACTCAGCATATATCTCAATGGCTGTAGTCTATTTTGTCCTGTATTGTAATAGACCAAGACTTAACATAGTTCACCATTGAAAAATCTTTAATCCTACGCATGACTTTGAAGGTTTGTGTACGTTTTTAAGTGCATCTGAGGCAACAGCTTTATTCATCATCTGTAGTTAAGATAATAAAAGTAGCATGTTAGATTCAGTTACCACACACTTGACTTGTGGCAGTTGAGTAATGGTAAGCATTAGTGTAACCTGTTGAAACAGGAAACACAGGTATGACCATGTGTTGGCACAGCATAAAAAACTTGAGGTTGAGGGAACAGTTAATTGCCCAAAACACCCAAACAAACACACACAGAGACAAAAACGTGCATGCATTCACACACACACACGCACGCACGAGCAAACACCCCCCCCACACACACACATTTTCACTTATTTTATTTATTTTTATTTCACCTTTATTTAACCAGGTAGGCTAGTTGAGAACCAGTTCTCATTTGCAACTGCGACCTGGCCAGGATAAAGCGTAGCAATTCGACACATACAACAACACAGAGTTACACATGGAATAAACAAAACATACAGTCAAAAATACAGTAGAACAAATGAAAACAAAAAGTTTATATACAGTGAGTGCAAATGAGGTAAGTTAAGGAAATAAATAGGCCATGGTGGCGAAGTAATTACAATATAGCAATTAAACACTGGAATGGTAGATTGGCAGAAGATGAATGTGCAGGTAGAGATACCTAAATAAATAAATAAATACCAGTATGGGGATGAGGTAGGTAGATAGATGTGCTGTTTACAGATGGGCTATGTACAGGTGCAGTGATCTGTAAGCTGCTCTGACAGCTGGTGCTTAAAGTTAGTGAGGGAGATGTGAGTCTCCAGCTTCAGAGATTTTTGAAATTTGTTCCAGCCATGGGCAGCAGAGAACTGGAATGAAAGACGACCAAAAGAGGAATTGGCTTTGGGGGTGACCAGTGAGATATATCTGCTGGAGCGCGTGCTACGAGTGGGTGCTGCTATGGTGACCAGTGAGCTGAGATAAGGCGGGGCTTTACCTAGCAGAGACTTGTTGATAACCTGTAGCCAGTGGATTTGGCGACAGGTATGAAGCGAGGGCCAACCAACAAGAGTGTACGGGTCGCAATGGTGGGTAGTGTATGGGGCTTTGGTGACAAAACGGATGGTACTGTGATAGACTGCATCCAGTTTGTTGAGTAGAGTGTTGGAGGCTATTTTATAGATAACATCACCGAAGTCGAGGATAGGTAGGATGGTCAGTTTTACGAGGGTATGTTTGGCAGCATGAGAGAACGATGCTTTGTTGCGATATAGGAAGTCGATTCTAGATTTAATTTTGGATTGGAGATACTTAATGTGAGTCTGGAAGGAGAGTTTACAGTCTAACCAGACACCCAGGTATTTGTAGTTGTCCATGTATTCTAAGTCAGAGCCGTCCAGAGTAGTGATGCTGGACGGGCGGGCAGGTGCGGGCAGTGATCGATTGAATAGCATGCATTTAGTTTTATTTGCTTTTAAGAGCAGTTGGAGGCCACGGAAGGAGAGTTGTATGGCATTGAAGCTCGTCTGGAGGTTAGTTAGCACAGTGTCCAAGGAGGGGCCAGAAGTATACAGAATGGTGGATCAGAGAATCACCAGCAGCAAGAGCAACATCATTGATGTATACAGAAAAGAGAGTCGGCCCGAGAATTTAACCCTGTGGCACACCCATAGAGACTGTCAAAGGACCGGACAACAGTCCCTCCGAGTTGACACACTGAACTCTATCAGAGAAGTAGTTGGTAAACCAGGCTAACTCATTTGAGAAACCAAGGCTGTCGAGTCTGCCAATAAGAATGTTGTGATTGACAGAGTCGAAAGCCTTGTCCAGATCGATGAATAAGGCTGCACAGTAATGTCTCTTATCGATGGCGGTTATGAACCTTGAGCGTGGCTGAGGTGCACCCATGACCAGCTCTGAAACCAGATTGCATAGCGGAGAAGGTATGGTGGGATTCGAAATGGTCAGTAATCTGTTTGTTAACTTGGCTTTTGAAGACCTTAGAAAGACAGGGTAGGATAGATATGAACAGGTAGTTAAAACTTCTTGACCATACTTGAGACGCAGGCGTCTCAAGTATGCCCCTGGAAATGCAAATGCGCTACGCTAAATGCTAAATGTACTCGTTACAACTCAATCTTTGATCAAAATTCACAAGCAGGGTATTGAATTAAAGCTACACTCGTTGTGAACCTAGCCAGCAAGTCAGATTTTTAAAATGCTTTTCGGCGAAAGCATGAGAAGCTATTATCTGATAGCATGCACCCCCCAAAATGCCAGCACGACACGTAAACAACAGATTTTGCGGTAGCCGGCGCTACCCAAAACGCAGAAATAAAATATAAAACATTCATTACCTTTGACGAGCTTCTTTCTTGGCACTCCTATATGCCCCATAAACATCACTATTGGGTCTTTTTTTCGTTTAAATCGGTCCATATATACCCAAAATAGCTTTGTATGGAAGCTGTGTCATTCAGAAAAAAACATCGATTTTTAAACGCTGCGTAATTTTTTAAAATTAAAAAAGTTGACGATAAACTTTCACAAAACACTTCGAAATCCTTTTGTAATCCAACTTTAGGTATTAGTAAACGTTTATAATCTATCAAAATGATTACAGGGCGATGTATTTTCAATAGGTCTTCGCTTGCAAATCAATGGCTGCTAATGTCTTCATCAACTACATCCGGGTGAAGACTGGGAAAATGGATGCCAGATAGATGGATTTTCCAACAATTAATTCAATTGAAAATGACGACAATGGCGACATCGTGTGGAATTTGTATGAATTGCAGGCAGGTCGATATTAAATTCTGTTCTCTTTTAACAACTCGTGGAAGTGACTTATGGAAATTATTTTTAGCTTTCAGAGAGCAGTTTTTCTTGCGTTTTTCAATGAAACACACGATCTGTTATAGTCACAGCCGTGATTTAACCAGTTTTATAAACTTCAGAGTGTTTTCTATCCACACATACTAATCATATGCATATACTATATTCCTGGCATGAGTAGCAGGACGCTGAAAAGTTGCGCGATTTTTAACAGAATGTTCGAAAAAGGAGGGGGTAGAAGTAAGAGTTAACCCACTGTTCCTAGGCCGTTATTGAAAATAAGAATTTGTTCTTTAACTGACTTGCCTAGTTAAATAAAGGTAAAAAATATATATAAAATATATATATATAAAATATATATATAAAATATATATATATATATATAAAATATATATATATATATATATATATATATATATATATATATATATACTCAGTTTGGGTCTAGAGTGTCACCCCCTTTGAAAAATTTCCAATTTTTGGGAATCTCAGATTATACGAAAGAGAGGTTGAACAGGCTAGTAATAGGGGTTACAACAATTTCGGCAGATATTTTTAGAAAGAGAGGGTCCAGATTGTCTAGCCCGGCTGATTTGTAGGGGTCCAAATTTTGCAGCTCTTTCAGAATATCAGCTATCTGGATTTGGGTAAGGAGAAATGGTGGGGGCTTTGGCGGGTTGCTGTGGAGGGTGCCGGGCAGTTGACCGGGGTATGGGTAGCCAAGTGGAAAGCATGGCTAGCCGTAGAGAAACGCTTATTGAAATTCTCAATTATAGTGGATTTATCTGTGGTGACAGTGTTTCCTAGCCTCAGAGCAGTGGGCAGTTGGGATGAGGTGCTCTTATTCTCCATGGACTTTACAGTGTCCTAGAACTTTTTTGAGTTAGTACTACAGGATGCACATTTCTGTTTGAAAAAGCTTGCCTTAGCTTTTCTAACTGCCTGTGTATATTTGTTCCTAACTTCCCTGAAAAGTTGCATATCACGGGGGCTATTCGATGCTCATACAGAACGCCAGGATGTTTTTGTGCTGGTCAAGGGCAGACAGGTCTGGAGTGAACCAAGGACTAAATCTATTCCTAGTTCAACATTTTTATAGAGGGGCATGCTTATTTATGATGGTGAGGAAGGCACTTTTAAAGAATAGCCAGGCATCATCTACTGACGGGATGAGGTCAATGTCATTCCAGGATACCCCGGCCAGGTCGATTAGAAAGGCCTGCTCGCAGAAGTATTTTAGGGAGCGTTTGACAGTGATGAGGGGTGGTCGTTTGACCGCAGACCCATTACGGATGCAGGCAATGATCGCTGAGATCTTGATTGAAAACAGCAGAGGTGTATTTAGAGGGCGAGTTAGTTAGGATGACATCTATGAGGGTGCCAGTGTTTACTGATGTGGGGTTGAACCTGGTAGGTTCATTGATAATTTGTGTGAGATTGAGGGCATCAAGCTTAGTTTGTAGGATGGCCGGGGTGTTAATTAAGCATGTCCCAGTTTCGGTCACCTAGTAGCACGAGCTCAGAAGATAGATATGGGGCAATCAATTCACATATGGTATCGAGGGCACAGCTGGGGGCAGAGGGAGGTCTATAACAAGAGGCAACAGTGAGAGACTTGTTTCTGGAAAGGTGAATTTTTAGAAGTAGAAGCTCAAATTGTTTGGGTACAGATAGCCTGCAGAGTTCTGTATTACTATCTCTGCAGTGGATTGCGACACCGCCCCCTTTGGCAGTTCTATCTTCATGGAAAACTTTATATTAGGAATGGAAATTAAGGTTTTTGGTGGTTTTCCTAAGCCAGGATTCAGAAACGGCTAAGACATCTGGGTTGGCAGAGTGTGCTAAAGCAGTGCAAACTTAGGGAGTAGGCTTCTAATGTTAACATGCATGAAACCAAGGCTTTTACGTTTACAGAAGTCAACAAATGAGAGCACCTGTGGGGTGGGAGTGGAGCTAGGCACTGCAGGACCTGGATTAACCTCCACATCACCAGAGGAACAGAGGAGAAGTAGGATAAGGGTACGGCTAAAGACTATACCAACTGGCCGTCTAGCACGTTCAGAACAGAGAGTAAAAGGAGCAGGTTTCTGGGCACAATAGCATAGATTCAAGGCATAGTGTACAGACAAAGGTAAGGTAGGATGTGAGTACATTAGAGGTAAATCTAGGCATTGAGTAATGAAGAGAGATATCGTCTCTAGAGATGTTTAAACCAGGTGATGTCATCGCATATGTAGGAGGTAGAACAACATGGCATCAAGCTTAGTTTGTAGGATGGCCGGGGTAAGGCATATTGAGCAGGGCTAGAGGCTCTACAGTGAAATAAGGCAGTAATCACTAACCAGGACAGTAATGGACAAGGCATATTGATATTAGAGAGAGGCATGCGTAGCCAAGTGAACATATGGGTCCAGTGAGTGGTTGGGCTGGCTGGGGATACAGCGATTCAGACAGTTAGCAGGCCGATGCTAACAAGCTACCAGTTAGTAGGCCGGGGCTAAACAAGCTAGTAGCTAGTAGACCGGGGCAAGATAGCAGTTAGCAGGCCGGGTTAGCAAGCAAGCAGTTAGCATGGGCTAGCAGTTACAGACCGGGCAGGTAAGCTAGCAGTTAGCAGGCCAGGGCCGGAAACTAGCAGTTAGTAGACCGGGGCAAGCTAGCAGTTAGCAGGCCGGGTTAGCAAGCAGTTAGCAGGGGCTAGCAGACCGGGTTAGCAAGCAAGCAGTTAGCAAGGGCTAGCAGTTAGCCGACCGGGTTAGCAAGCAAGCAGATAGCAGTGGCTAGAAAGTTAGCCTTTGGGGGACGTTGTGATGGGGCTAAGTCTGTTTTTGCCTCTTCGTTCGGTGACGTCGATAGACCAGTCATGGAATTAGTAGGGTTCCAAGTAGCTCTAGGTAGCTAGCAGGTCTAGCTGGTGAGCATAATGGGCCTTCAGCGGGCGTCACGCCTGAGTCCTCGGGCAGATTATGTCGGTATTCCAGTCGTAGGGGATCTGCGGGGTTCCATGCCCCGTACCGGCTGTAGAAGGGGTCCGGATATTGTAGCCCAGGAGTATGCTTCGGTGGTAGCACAGGAGCCCTGGCCGGGCTAGCTTCAAGCTAATTTGTGCTTGCGCTGGGATGGAAATGCTAACCAGGAGTAGTCATCCGGGATTGCGGTTAGCTAGTTGTGAAGATCCAGATGAAAATGTTCTGTTTGCGGTAGGAATCCAGGGATAAAAATAACAGGTCCGTTATGCTCTGGTTAGAGTCACGTTGTTCAAACTGACGAGAGCTTTCCGAGCTGAAGGTTAGCTGATGACCGCTGGCAATGGTTTGCTGACTGATAGCTGGTAGTTAGCTGGCTAGCTTCAGTTGAGGGATTCCAGATCCGAAGTAAATATACATACTTTAGGAAAAAAAAGAAAAATCCACGCCACATTGGGTGAGGCGGGTTGCACTCACTCCTGTTAAAATAATGCTGTACATTACTGTACAAGCCAATTTAAAAATGTCTACAGTGCACTGTGTGTCATAAAGCAACTTTGTAAAGGTATCATGTCCTGCATTAACAGTATGTAACTACAGTTGCTTGCGAAAGTATTCACCCCCTCGGTCGGCATTGTTCCTATTTTGTTGCCTTACAACCTGGAATTAAAATTGATTTCTGGGGGGTTTGTATCATTTGATTTACACAACATGCCTACCATCTTGTAGATACACAATATGTTTTATTGTGAAACAAACAAGAAATAAGACAAAAAGACAGAAAACTTGAGCATGCAAACTATTAACCCCCCCAAAGTAAATACTTTGTAGAGACACCTTTTGCAGCAATTACAGCTGCAAGTCTCTTGGGGTATGTCTCCATAATCTTGGCACATCCAGCCACTGGGATATTTGCCCATTCTTCAAGGAAAAATGGCTCCAGCTCCTTCAAGTTGGATGGGTTCCGCTGGTGTACAGCAATCTTTAAGTCATACCACAGATTCTCAATTGGATTGAGGTCTAGACTTTGACTAGGCCATTCCAAGACATTTAAATGTTTAACCTTAAACCTTTACTGCTTTAGCAGTATGCTTAGTGTCATTGTCCTGCTGGAAGATGAACCTCCATCCTAGTCTCAAATCTCTGGAAGAATGAAACAGGTTTCCCACAAGAATTTCTCTGTATTTAGCACCATCCATCATTCCTTCAATTCTGACCAGTTTCCCAGTCCATGCCGATGAAAAACATCCCCACAGCATGATGCTGCCACCACCATGATGGTGTTCTTGTGGTGATGAGAGGTGTTGGGTTTGCGCCAGACATAGCGTTTTCCTTGATGGCCAAAAAGGTACATTTTAGTCTCATCTGACCAGAGTACCTTCTTCCATATGTTTGGGGAGTCTCCCACATGCCTTTGGCAAACACCAAACGTGTTTGATTATTTTTCTCTTAAAGCATAGCTCTGTGCGGCTTCAAATGGTCCTATGGACAGATTTGTCAATCTCCACTGTGGAGCTTTGCAACTCCTCCAGTGTTATCTTTGGTCTCTTTGTTGCCTCTCTGATTAATGCCATCCTTGCCTGGTCCATGAGTTTTTGTCCTCTCTTGGCAGGTTTGTTGTGGTGCCATATTCTTTCCATTTTTTAATAATGGATTTAATGGTGCTCCATGGGATGTTCAAAGTTTCTGATATTTTTTTATAACCCAACCCTGATCTGTACTTCTCCACAACTTTGTCCCTGACCTGTTTGGAGAACTCCTTGGTCTTCACAATGCCGCTTGCTTGGTGGTGCCCCTTGCTTAGTGGTGTTGCAGACTCTGCCTTTAAGAACAGGTGTATATATACCGAGATCATGTGACAGATCATGTGACACTTAGATTGCACACAGGTTGACTTTGTTTAACTAATTATGTGACTTCTGAAGGTAATTGTATGCACCAGATCTTATTTAGGGACTTCATAGCAAAGGGGGTGAATACCACTTTTCAGTTTAATATTTTTTTTTAGTTGAGACAAGTTATTTTTACATTTTAATTTCACCAATTTGGACTATTTTGTGTATGTCCATTACATGAAATCCAAATAAAAAATCTATTTAAATTACAGGTTGTAATGCAGCAAAATAGGAAAAACGCCAAGGGGGGTAAATACTTTTGCAAGGCACTGTAGCATGTAACAGAGAAATGGTTAGCTTTCACACCTTTCTGAACACTATCCTTATGAAAAGTGTGTCAGGATTGCACATGCTGTAGCCTACAGTTTACTCTAAAAACCATTCCTCGCAAATATCCAATTCAACATTCGAGGTCATGCCAAAATGTGAGCAATGCTGGTTGTTTCATTTGTACAGTTTCAATATATTTTTTGTTTATTTAATGCTACATACATTTATCCTTGTATCTTCAGCAACATTACTGTCTTGTCAGCATCATGCCAATAGATTATAAGCACAACGGTATCAGGTCGCCATTGTAATATAGGTTTTTCCTGGTTAAATAAAGGTGAAATAAAATAGCCTTTCATTTTATTTTGGATGCGGGAATGTATATGCTACTGTACTTCAAGTGGCACCTCAGACTCCTTTTCACCTCATTTAACACCTGATTTATTTAACTAAAGGTGGTACAGGTATGTGATGACATTGTGGGGGTGGGCCTCCTATTTTATTTTTTTTTGTTCCTCAATCAAATGGGGGAGGTCGATGACATCACAAATTCCCATCAGAACAACTACTTGAATATCCTATTCCTTGAATTTTCCTTGAAAACATGACTTTGTTAAACAATTATTTGACCCGTTATTGTATGAACGTTAATGTATTTATACTTGGGATATCACTTTTCAATAGAAAAAGTTTAAAAATCAATGGAGTATATATTTAAATAGTAGATTTTTGATCACAGAATAAGTGGAGTTATGCCCATTGAAACAACTATTATGCTGAAAATATGGAAGATATTGTTTCATTTATACGGAATTACTTCAAAGATAAAAAATGTTTTGCCATAAGTGCCCCCTCAAAAAAGTAAATGCATTATGTCTCTGAATAGGATTTCAATTTGGTTATTGTCATACAGTACAGTATATACATAATGAAATAGTAATGTATGTACAGTATATATACACTGAATGGTACATTCACAACAAACCTTTTATATTTGCCAATAAAAAAACAACTCTTAACAGACATCATGCCATTTCAAAGACATACTGTATCATCTTGACATATCATATAGCACTGTCTCCAGTATCCCATTTAAATATGCATGTGCTGCTACTTTCTTCTCTGTCCACCCTTGTGGTTGGTCATATTAGTCCATGACCACAAGAGAGAGATTGCATTTGGATGGTTGTTATGCGGTGAACACATGCTGGCATTCTGGCATTTCCTCTGAGCTATGGTCCAGTTGTTAGGCATATTCTAAAGTTGTAATATTGGGGATCTGTGGGAGGGCTCGGCTGACATTCCCCATAGAGGAAGACCCAGGGCCAAGTACGCCAGTTGGGTCGCTTGGATGCTCAGATGCTCCAGGATATAAATGGCACCGGGTAAAAGGTAACCCTCCGTGACAGTCAAGCAGTCAGTCCTTAATGAGGGGATCACCATTCATATACATTTGAGATGTCGGTAGCACTTTATAAAAATCATTTTCACTATTAAGTCAGTTCTATAAATGCTTAGACATGCTTATAAGTGCTTTATAAATTAATATAAATACAATATATGCTCATGAGTTGTAATGACTATAAATGTTTACAAATAAATGAACTATTTGTTGATTGTATGTAGACTATTTATAAATAGTTAGGATAAAGTGTTACTGTGATTTTGAACTTAACCATGTTTTTGACCAGTAAAGAAATGTATGGAAATTCATAAATCATGAAGCTTAGATCAATATAAGTCGATATTAGACATCAATGTGGCAGGTGCATAGCATACCCACCAGATGGCAATGGTAAACTGTAGAGTAGAGGCATCTGTGCATTTTGTACGTTTGGATTAGAGGACGACAATGTTGTAAATCGTCAGTAATAAAAGTATGGACACAGATCTGCTCTTATATATATTATACCACAATTGGAATTACCTACCAGAATAACTACCAGTGGAATTACCTATGGAGTATTGTTAAAGACTAATAATGATGTAGAGTGAGTTGTATAATGTGGTAGTGGTTGTCCTAGCGGTTAAGAGCGTTGGACCAGGTTCAAATCCTCAAGCACACCAAGTAAAAAATCTGTTGATGTGCCCTTGAGCAGGGCACTTAATATAAACCAAATTAATACAAGCTTCTGCTAAATGACTCAAATGTAATAATATTTTTTTTTTATATATATATTTTTTAGATTCTATTATTGAATTTTGTTGGGAAAGAAATTGTATTGCTCTATTAATACCAGTATTTACCCAATCATACATAATGTTTTTCCCCGTTTGTTACTCCTACATTGGGAAAGGAATAGGTCTGTAAGTAAATCAACTATTGTTAGATAAAATATGACTTTTGATTGAGACTGTTATTTTATATTGTATACAAATGCATACTAAACAGTAAAATATAATATTTTATAAACTGTGCTGCCAGTTCCTAAAGCCCTTTTTGTACCTTGCTCTAACATGTGTGCTATGCAGATCACACACACACACACACATCAAGTGCTCTGTGGGAAATCCCCTATCTGCAATAGATTGATCAGCCTTTAGTCTATTCTATTCTTCCTATTTTCACTGAGAATTGGCTGAGAAGTTCTTTAGTAAGTATGTAATCTAACACCATTTCATTTGGCTTTAGTAATTACTTCCACACCACTAACACACAGCTTTACTCTAGCTAATGTTTGTAAAGCCGTTCTCCAGAGAGAAGTAAAAAAAAAAATGTTATTTAAATGTAATAATTTAATTACAATAACTACAAAAGCATTCATCAATATAAAGGTTTCTGGAGACAACCGATCTCATTGAAAATAACTCTGTTTCTAATGTTGCTAATGTGCCGACTGACACAGTCTTCTTGCCCTATATTCATTCCACGCTCTGATCATTTTAGCATACCTTTCTCTCTATGGTGCATTATGTTTGATATCCAGCCATACAATTCTTAAATGTCAATCTGGTATGTTCTTGCATAAAGATACACATCAAGGAACATGACACTTCTGTCATGAGATTAGCCTCACACAATTGATGCCTAGAGATAGGCATCACGGACATGAGACTAAGTAAATACATTGCATTCAATGGGGGAAAGATTAGAGCCACAATAATGATGCAGAGATAGGTATCACAGACATGATGTCAAAGTGAATACATTGCTTGCAATGAGGTTGTCTTAACGATATGCGTCAAGTACTTGACACATAAGTCAATTGCATTCATGTCTGTCTGTTTTCACTTTCTTGCTCTCTATTCCCTTTATCCCCCTCCTCTCTTCTGTCTCCCTCCCCTTTATTTCACCTGCTCCACCCTCTCCCCCTCCATCGCTCTCCTCTCTCTCTCCCCCTCCATCTCTCTCTCTCCCCCTCCACCTCTCTCCTCTCTCTCCCTCTCCTCTCTCCCCCTCCATCTCTCTCTCTCCCCCTCCATCTCTCCCCCTCCATCTCTCTCTCTCCCCCTCCATCTCTCTCTCTCTCTCTATATACAGTGCCTTGCGAAAGTATTCGGCCCCCTTGAACTTTGCGACCTTTTGCCACATTTCAGGCTTCAAACATAAAGATATAAAACTGTATTTTTTTGTGAAGAATCAACAACAAGTGGGACACAATCATGAAGTGGAACGACATTTATTGTATATTTCAAACTTTTTTAACAAATCAAAAACTGAAAAATTGGGCGTGCAAAATCATTCAGCCCCTTTACTTTCAGTGCAGCAAACTCTCTCCAGAAGTTCAGTGAGGATCTCTGAATGATCCAATGTTGACCTAAAAGACTAATGATGATAAATACAATCCACCTGTGTGTAATCAAGTCTCCGTATAAATGCACCTGCACTGTGATAGTCTCAGAGGTCCGTCAAAAGCGCAGAGAGCATCATGAAGAACAAGGAACACACCAGGCAGGTCCGAGATACTGTTGTGAAGAAGTTTAAAGCCGGATTTGGATACAAAAAGATTTCCCAAGCTTTAAACATCCCAAGGAGCACTGTGCAAGCGATAATATTGAAATGGAAGGAGTATCAGACCACTGCAAATCTACCAAGACCTGGCCGTCCCTCTAAACTTTCAGCTCATACAAGGAGAAGACTGATCAGAGATGCAGCCAAGAGGCCCATGATCACTCTGGATTAACTGCAGAGATCTACAGCTGAGGTGGGAGACTCTGTCCACAGGACAACAATCAGTCGTATATTGCACAAATCTGGAAGAGTGGCAAGAAGAAAGCCATTTCTTAAAGATATCCATAAAAAGTGTCGTTTAAAGTTTGCCACAAGCCACCTGGGAGACACACCAAACATGTGGAAGAAGGTGCTCTGGTCAGATGAAACCAAAATTGAACTTTTTGGCAACAATGCAAAACGTTATGTTTGGCGTAAAAGCAACACAGCTGAACACACCATCCCCACTGTCAAACATGGTGGTGGCAGCATCATGGTTTGGGCCTGCTTTTCTTCAGCAGGGACAGGGAAGATGGTTAAAATTGATGGGAAGATGGATGGAGCCAAATACAGGACCATTCTGGAAGAAAACCTGATGGAGTCTGCAAAAGACCTGAGACTGGGACGGAGATTTGTCTTCCAACAAGACAATGATCCAAAACATAAAGCAAAATCTACAATGGAATGGTTCAAAAATAAACATATCCAGGTGTTAGAATGGCCAAGTCAAAGTCCAGACCTGAATCCAATCGAGAATCTGTGGAAAGAACTGAAAACTGCTGTTCACAAATGCTCTCCATCCAACCTCACTGAGCTCGAGCTGTTTTGCAAGGAGGAATGGGAAAATATTTCAGTCTCTCGATGTGCAAAACTGATAGAGACATACCCCAAGCGACTTACAGCTGTAATCGCAGCAAAAGGTGGCGCTACAAAATATTAACTTAAGGGGGCTGAATAATTTTGCACGCCCAATTCTTCAGTTTTTGATTTGTTAAAAAAGTTTGAAATATCCAATAAATGTCGTTCCACTTCATGATTGTGTCCCACTTGTTGTTGATTCTTCACAAAAAAATACAGTTTTATATCTTTATGTTTGAAGCCTGAAATGTGGCAAAAGGTCGCAAAGTTCAAGGGGGCCGAATACTTTCGCAAGGCACTGTATATATATATATACAGAGACTCTCCATCTCTCTATCTCTCTCCCCCTTAAACTCTCTCCCCTCCATCTCTCTCCCCCCATCTCTCCCCCTCCATCTCTCTCTCTCCCTCCCTCCTCTCTCTCCCTCCCTCCTCTACTCTCTTTTCCTCCCTCCTCTCTCTCCTCCTCTCCCTCCCTCCCTCCTCTCTCTCCTCCTCTCCCTCCTCTATCTCTCCATCTCTCTCTCTCCCCCTCCACCTCTCTCCTCTCTCTCCCCCTCATCTCTCCCCCTCCATCTCTCTCCTCTCTATCTCTCTCCCCCTTAAACTCTCTCCCCTCCATCTCTCTCCCCCTCCATCTCTCTCCCTCCCTCCTCTCTCTCCCTCCTCTCTCCCCCTCATCTCTCTCTCTCTTTGCCTCCTTCTGCCTCTTTCAATTCAAGGGGCTTTATTGTCATGAGAAACATGTGTTAACATTGCCAAAGCAAGTTAAGTAGATAATATTCAAAAGGGAAATAAACGATAAAAATGAACAGTAAGTACTACACTCGCAGAAGTTCCAAAAGAATAAAGACATTAAAAATGTCATATTATGTATATATACAGTGTTGTAACGATGTGCAAATGGTTAAAATACAACAGGGAAAATAAATAAACATAACTATGGGTTGTATTTACAATGGTGTTTGTTCTTCACTGGTTGCCCTTTTCTTGTGGCAACAGGTCACAAATCTTGCTGCTGTGATGGCACATTGTGGTATTTCACCCAGTAGATTTGGGAGTTTATCAAAATCTGGTTTGTTTTCAAATTCTTTGTGGATCTGTGTAATCTGAGGGAAATATGTGTCTTTAATATGGTCATACACTTGGCAGGAGGTTAGGAAGTGCAGCTCAGTTTCCACCTCATTTTGTGGGCAGTGTGCACATAGCCTGTCTTCTCTTGAGAGCCAGGTCTGCCTACGGGGGCCTTTCTCAATAGCAAGGCTATGCTCACTGAGTCTGTACATAGTCAAAGCTTTCCTTAAGTTTGGGTCAGTCACAGTGGTCAGGTATTCTGCCACTGTGAACTCTCTGTCTTTCTCTCCCTCCTCTTTATCTACCCTCCTTCTCTTCTCTCTTCCACCCTCTTCTTTCATTTACTTTTACATTTTAGTCATTTAGCAGATGCTCTTATCCAGAGGGACTTACAATTAGTGCATTCATTTAGAGTGGTGCAGTGGTCTAAGACACGGCATCTCAGTGCAAGAGGTGTCACTACAGACCCTGGTTTGATTCCAGGAAGTATCACCACCGGCCGTGATTGGAAGTACCATAGGGCGACGCACAATTGGCCCATCATCGTCTGGATTAAGGTTTGGCTGGGGTAGGCCGTCAGTGTAAATACGAATTTGTTCTTAACTGACTTGCCTAGTTAAATAAAGGTTAAAATTAAATTAAAAGAGAGCTAGGTGGGACAACCACATATCACAGGCATGGGGGGGTCAAGTGCAAGTGCTGTTTTTTATTTGTATAAAACATTTTTGGGGGGAGGTCGAGGTGAGGAGGAGGATTATTTAAGATACTGTGAAGAGGTAGGGTTTCAGATGTTTTCAGAAGATGGGCAGGGACTCTGCTGTTCTAGCTTCAGGGGGAAGCTGATTCCACCATTGGGGTGCCAGGACAGAGAAGAGCTTGGACTGGGCTGAGCTGAGCGGGAGCTTCCCTCCTGTCAAGGAGGCTTTCACCCCCTCCCCGCACTCCCCCCTCTTCCTTCTATCTCTCTCTTTCTGCATCCTCTCGCTCTCCTCTCTCTCGCCCCTCTCTCTCTCTATCTATCTAAACTCAGCAAAAAAATAAACGTCCTCTCACTGTCAACTGCGTTTATGTTCAGAAAACTTAACATGTGTAAATATTTGTATGAACATAACAACAACTGAGACATAAACTGAACAAGTTCCACAGACATGTGACTAACAGAAATAGAAAAATGTGTCCCTGAACAAAGGGGGGGTCAAAATAAATAGTAACAGCCAGTATCTGGTGTGGCCACCAGATGCATTAAGTACTGCAATGCATCTCCTCCTCATGGACTGCACCAGATTTGCCAGTTCTTGCTATGAGATGTTACCAAACTCAACCACCAAGGCACCTGCAAGTTCTCAGACATTTCTGGGGAGAATGGCCCTAGCCCTCACCCTCCGATCCAAGAGGTCCCAGACGTGCTCAATGGGACTGGGATCCGGGCTCTTCGCTGGCCATGGCAGAACACTGATATTCCTGTTTTGCAGGAAATCATGCACAGAACGAGCAGTATGGCTGGTGGCATTGTCATGCTGGAGGGTCATGTCAGGATGAGCCTGCAGGAAGGGTACCACATGAGGGAGGAGGAAATCTTCCCTGTAGCGCAAAGCATTGAGAATGCCTGCAATAACAACAAGCTCAGTCCGATGATGCTGTGACACACTGCCCCAGATCATGACGGACCCTCCACCTCCAACTCAATCCTGCTCCAGAGTAAGGCCTCGGTGTAATGCTCATTCCTTCGACGATAAACGCTTTTCTGACCATCACCCCTGGTGAGACAAAACCGCGACTCGTCAGTGAAGAGCACTTTTTGCCAGTCCTGTCTGGTCCAGCGACGGTGGGTTTGTGCTCATAGGCAACGTTGTTGCCGGTGATGTCTGGTGAGGACCTGCCTTACAAGAGGCCTACAAGCCCTCAGTTCAGCCTCTCTGTCACACCCTGACCATAGTTTACTTTGTATATTTCTATGTTTTGGTTGGTCAGGGTGTGATCTGAGTGGGCATTCCATGTTACATGTCTAGTTTGTCCAGTTCTATGTTCGGCCTGATATGGTTCTCAATCAGAGGCAGGTGTTTGTCATTGTCTCTGATTGGGAACCATATTTAGGTAGCCTGGGTTTCACTGTGTGTTTGTGGGTGATTGTTCCTGTCTATGTGTTTTCACCAGATAGGGCTGTTTAGGTTTTCGTTACGTTCATTACTTTGTAGTGTTTGTATTGATTCGTGTTTTACGTTTGGTTATTAAAACATGGATCGCAATCTACACGCTGCATTTTGGTCCGACTCTCCTTCTCATACGGAAAACCGTTACAGAATCACCCACCACCAACGGACCAAGCAGCGTGTCAACAGGCAGCAACAGCAGCGAAAAGAGGAGATACATAGTAAGGATTTCTGGACATGGGAGGAAATCCTCGACAAGAGAGGACCCTGGGCTAAACCAGGGGAGTGTAGCCGCACCAAGGTGCAGCAGGAGAAGGAACAGAGGCAGCAGCAGCAGGAGCAGCTGCAGTGGGAGAGGCTGCACCACCTGGAGAAATGGACATGGGAGGAGGAACTGGACGGTAAAGGACCCTGGGCTCAGCCTGGAGAATATCGCCGCCCCAAGGAAGAACTGGAGGCGGCGAAAGCTGAGAGGCGCAGATATGAGGAGGCAGCACGACGTAGCGGATGGAAGCCTGAGAGGCAGCCCCAAAAATTTCTTGGGGGGGGGCTAACAGGGAGTATGGCTACGCCAGGTAGGAGACCTGGGCAGACTCCCTGTGCATTACCGGGGGGCTAGAGAGACCGGACAGGCACCGTGTTATGCAGTGGTGCGCACGGTGTCTCCAGTGCGGGTGCATAGCCTGGTGCGGTATATTCCAGCTCCGCGTGTCGGCCGGGCTAGATTGAGCGTCGAGCCTAATGCCATGAAGCCGGCTCTACGCAGCTGGTCCCCAGTGCGTCTCCTGGGGCCGGCTTACATGGTACCAGCCTTGCGCTCGGTGTCTCCGGTTCGCCTGCATAGCCCAGTGCGGGCTATTCCACCTCACCGCACTGGCAGGGCGACCGTGAGCATTCAACCAGGCAAGGTTGGGCAGGCTCGGTGCTCAAGAGCTCCAGTGCGCCTGCACGGTCCGGTTTTTTCAGTACCACCTCCACACCCCAGCCCTCCGGTAGCAGCTCCCCGCACCAGGCTTCCTGTGCGTGTCCTTGGCCCAGTACCACCAGTGCCAGCACCACGCATCAGGCCTACAGTGCGCCTCGCCTGTCCAGCGCTGTCGGAGCCCTCCTCCTCTCCAGCGCTGTCGGAGTCTCCCGCCTGTTTAGCGCTGTCAGAGCTTTCCGCCTCTACAGCGCTGCCGGAGTCTCCCGCCTGTTCAGAACTGCCAGTCTGCAAGGAGCTGCCAGTCTGCATAGAGCTGCCAGTCAGCATAGAGCTGCCAGTCTGCAAGGAGGTGCCAGTCTGCAAGGAGCTGCCAGTCGGCATAGAGCTGCCAGTCTGCAAGGAGCTGCCAGTCTGCAAGGAGCCGCCAGAGCTGCCTGTCTGCAGGATGCCGCCAAAGCTGCCAGTTTGCAAGGAGCCGCCAGAGCTGCCAGTCTGCAAGGAGCCGCCAGAGCTGCCAGTTAGCATGGAGCAGCCAGAGCCGCCAGTCAGCATGGAGCAGCCAGGGCCGCCAGTCAGCATGGAGCAGCCAGGGCCGCCAGTCAGCATGGAGCAGCCAGGGCCGCCAGTCAGCATGGAGCAGCCAGAGCTGCCAGTCAGCATGGAGCAGCCAGTCAGCATGAAGCAGCCAGAGCAGCCAGTCAGCATGGAGCAGCCAGAGCTGCCAGTCAGCATGGAGCAGCCAGTCAGCATGGAGCAGCCAGAGCTGCCAGTCAGCATGGAGCAGCCAGTCAGCATGGAGCAGCCAGTCAGCATGGAGCAGCCAGAGCTGCCAGTCGACCGGACTCTTCCAGATCTGCCAGTCGACCAGACTCTTCCAGATCTGCCAGTCGGCCAGACTCTTCCAGATCTGCCAGTCGGCCAGACTCTTCCAGATCTGCCAGTCGGCCAGACTCTTCCAGATCTGCCAGTCGGCCAGACTCTTCCAGATCTGCCAGTCGGCCAGACTCTTCCAGATCTGCCAGTCGACCAGACTCTTCCAGATCTGCCAGTCGACCAGACTCTTCCAGATCTGCCAGTCGACCAGACTCTTCCAGATCTGCCAGTCGACCAGACTCTTCCAGATCTGCCAGTCGACCAGACTCTTCCAGATCTGCCAGTCGACCAGACTCTTCCAGATCTGCCAGTCGACCAGACTCTTCCAGATCTGCCAGTCGGCCAGACTCTTCCAGATCTGCCAGTCGACCAGACTCTTCCAGATTTTCCAGTCAGCCAGGATCTGCTAGATCCAACTACCTGCCTGGGCTTCCTCTCAGTGCTGAGCTTCCTCTCAGTGCTGAGCTACCCATCAGTCCCGAGCTACCTCTGTCCCGAGCTGCCCTTCTGTCCCGAGCTGCCCTTCTGTCCCGAGCTGCCCCTCTGTCCCGAGCTGTCATTAAGGAGGGTAACCTATCTAGGGACGCTAAGGAGGTGGACTAAGACTATTATGGAGTGGGGTCCACGTCCAGCGCCAGAGCCGCCACCGCGGACAGATGCCCACCCAGACCCTCCCCTATATGTTCAGGTTTTGCGGCCGGAGTCCGCACCTTGGGTGGGGGGGAGGGTACTGTCACACCCTGACCATAGTTTACTTTGTATATTTCTATGTTTTGGTTGGTCAGGGTGTGATCTGAGTGGGCATTCTATGTTACATGTCTAGTTTGTCCAGTTCTATGTTCGGCCTGATATGGTTCTCAATCAGAGGCAGGTGTTTGTCATTGTCTCTGATTGGGAACCATATTTAGGTAGCCTGGGTTTCACTGTGTGTTTGTGGGTGATTGTTCCTGTCTATGTGTTTTCACCAGATAGGGCTGTTTAGGTTTTCGTTACGTTCATTACTTTGTAGTGTTTGTATTGATTCGTGTTTTACGTTTGGTTATTAAAACATGGATCGCAATCTACACGCTGCATTTTGGTCCGACTCTCCTTCTCATACGGAAAACCGTTACACTCTCTCAGCCTATTGTAGACAGTCTGAGCACTGATGGAGGGATTGTTTGTTCCTGGTGTAACTCGGACAGTTGCCATCCTGTACCGAATCCCACAGGTGTGGTGTTCAGATGTACCGATCCTGTGCAGGTGTTGTCACATGTGGTCTGCCACTGCGAGGACGATCAGCTGTACGTCCTGTCTCCCTGTAGCGCTGTCTTAGGTGTCTCATGGTACGGACATTGCAATGTATTACCCTGGCCACATCTGCAGTCCTCATAACTCATTATTAATAACTCATTAATTGTTTATGTTTCATTGAACAAGCATGGGAAACCCTTTACAATGAAGATCTGTGAAGTTATTGGGATTTTTACGAAATATCTTTGAAAGACAGTGTCCTGAAAAAGGGCAACAAAAAAAATTCTGAGTTTATCTATCTCATCTATTCAATTAAATTTAAATCAATTCAAGGGGCTTTGTTGGCATGGGAAACATTTGTTTACATTGCCAAAGCAATTGAAGTAGATAATACACAAAAGTGTCCATTCGTCTTGACAACCTGCTGGCGTCCGGAACAGGCCCTGCAGTTTCCACCCCCCGGCCCTCCAGCTCCTATCCCCATGGAGTTAGGGGAGGCTGCATCGAAGGGAACCGGATGAGGAGTCTCCTCCTGCACCAGTTGTGGTCGGCGAGGACACACGGCCGACCGGTGATGGAGGAGCTTATCTGGGAGTCGGGAAGGCAGGCGGATCACTACTCGGTCACCCCAGGTAAATCAGCACCAGCACCAGACTCACCCAGAGCTTCCGATGCAATCTCAACCACACTGCACACTGCCCTAACCCATCTGGACAAGAGGAATACCCATGTGAGAATGCTGTTCATTGACTACAGCTCGGCATTCAACACCATAGTACCCTCCAAGCTCGTCATCAAGCTCGAGACCCTGGGTCTCAACCCCGCCCTGTGCAACTGGGTACTGGACTTCCTGACGGGCCGCCTCCAGGTGGTGAGGGTAGGCAACAACATCTCCTCCCCGCTGATCCTCAACACTGGGGCCCCACAAGGGTGCGTTCTGAGCCCTCTCCTGTACTCCCTGTTCACCCACGACTGCGTGGCCACGCACGCCTCCAACTCAATCATCAAGTTTGCGGACGACACAACAGTGGTAGGCTTGATTACCAACAACGACGAGACGGCCTACAGGGAGGAGGTGAGGGCCCTCGGAGTGTGGTGTCAGGAAAATAACCTCACACTCAACGTCAACAAAACTAAGGAGATGATTGTGGACTTCAGGAAACAGCAGAGGGAACACCCCCCTATCCACATCGATGGAACAGTAGTGGAGAGGGTAGCAAGTTTTAAGTTCCTCGGCATACACATCCCAGACAAACTGAATTGGTCCACTCACACAGACAGCAGTGTGAAGAAGGCGCAGCAGCGCCTCTTCAACCTCAGGAGGCTGAAGAAATTCGGCCTGTCACCAAAAGCACTCACAAACTTCTACAGATGCACAATCGAGAGCATCCTGGCGGGCTGTATCACCGCCTGGTACGGCAACTGCTCCGCCCTCAACCGTAAGGCTCTCCAGAGGGTAGTGAGGTCTGCACAACGCATCACCGGGGGCAAACTACCTGCCCTCCAGGACACCTACACCACCCGATGTCACAGGAAGGCCATAAAGATCATCAAGGACATCAACCACCCGAGCCACTGCCTGTTCACCCCGCTATCATCCAGAAGGCGAGGTCAGTACAGGTGCATCAAAGCTGGGACCGAGAGACTGAAAAACAGCTTCTATCTCAAGGCCATCAGACTGTTAAACAGCCACCACTAACATTGAGTGGCTGCTGCCAACACACTGACACTGACTCAACTCCAGCCACTTTAATAATGGGAATTGATGGGAAATGATGTAAATATATCACTAGCCACTTTAAACAATGCTACCTTATATAATGTTACTTACCCTACATTATTCATCTCATATGCATACGTATATACTGTACTCTATACCATCGACTGTATTCTTATGTAATACATGTATCACTAGCCACTTTAACTATGCCACTTTGTTTACATACTCATCTCATATGTATATACTGTACTCGATACCATCTACTGTATCTTGCCTATGCTGCTCTGTACCATCACTCATTCATATATCCTTATGTACATATTCTTTATCCCCTTACACTGTGTACAAGACAGTAGTTTTGGAATTGTTAGTTAGATTACTTGTTGGTTATTACTGCATTGTCGGAACTAGAAGCACAAGCATTTCGCTACACTCGCATTAACATCTGCTAACCATGTGTATGTGACAAATAAAATTTGATTTGATTTGATTTGATTTGATTTGTGTTAACCTCTTTTCCTGGGTTTTCTCCCTCTCTACAGCATAAGGCGCTAGTTGATTCAGGCGCAGCTGGGAACTTTATGGATTGTGGGCTCGCGTTAAGGCTATGGATTCCCCTGGTGTCATTAGACCTATCTTTCCCCGTGCAATCCTTAGATAGCCGCCCATTAGGGTCAGGAGTGGTCAGGGAGGCCATGGTGCCACTGGACATGGTAACGGAGGGGGGTCATAAGGAGCGGATTAGTCTGTTCCTTATCGATTCACCTGCGTTTCCAGTGGTGTTGGGAATTCCCTGGCTAGCTCAGCACAACCCGATGATTTCCTGGCGACAGGGGGCTCTTAGAGTGTGGTCAGAGGAGTGTTCAGGCAGGTGTATAGGAGTTTCCGTTGGTGCAACTACGGTGGAGAGTCCAGACCAGGTTTCCACCGTGCACATTCCCTCTGAATATGCCGATTTGGTTATCGCCTTCAGTAAAAAGAAGGCGACCCAATTACCACCCCATCGTCGAGGGGACTGCGCGATAGACCTCCTGGAGAATGCTGCACTTCCTAGGAGCTACGTGTACCCATTGTCCCAGGAGGAGACAGTAGCTAAGGAGACAAATGTTGCTGAATCGCTGGGACAGGGGTACATTCGGCACTCCGCATCACCCGTCTCCTCAAGCTTCTTTTTTGTGAAGAAGGAGGGAGGGCATTGATTATCGAGGTCTAAATTCTATCACAGTGGGGCTTAGTAACCACTACCTCTCATCGCTACGGCGGTGGAATCATTTCACGGGGCGTTTCTTCACAAAACTGGACCTGAGGAGTGCGTATAATCTGGTGCGTATCCGGGGAGGAGATGAGTGAAAACCGCATTTAGTACTACATCTGGCCATTATGAGTACCGCGTCATGCCATATGGGTTGAAGAATGCTCCAGCCGTCTTCCAATCCTTCGATTCACCAAGACCGGACCCCTCTTTAGCATTCATAGTGGAGGTGGAAGTGTCCGAGCCCGGGGTCGGGGCCGTGCTGTCCTAGCGCTCGGGCGTGCCTCCAAAGCTTCGACCTTGTGCCTCGACCTTGTGCCTTCTTTTTGAGGAAGCTCGGTCCGGCGGAGCGAAACTATGACGTGGGGGACCGGGAGTTGTTGGCTGTAGTCAAGGCTCTGAACGTATGGAGATATTGGCTTGAAGGGGCTAAACACCCTTTTCTCATCTGGACTGACCATCGTAATCTCGAGTATATCCGGGCAGCGAGGAGGCTAGATGGGCCATGTTTTTTACCCAGTTTTGTTTCACCATCTCGTACTGGCCAGGCTCCCAAAACAGCAAAGCCGACACGCTGTCCCGCCTCTATGATACCGAGGAGCGGTCCGTTGAGCCGACCCCCATTGTTACGCACGCCTCTATGAAGAGGGAACGCAACACCCTGCTACAACTAAACTCTCTGTGAAGTAAAAAAGGTATGGACTGTAGGTGCGAGTAAGGATGACAACAGGCAGAATGTGGTACCGTTTTACAAGGACTTTATTCCTGTACACGGTAATATGGGGAAAAGGGCTGGACGGAACCAAAGCAAAGAAAGTAAATCTCAAAGCCCCCCCTCTCCTATCTTACCTGCCTACCCACTACTTACCTAATTTAACACCACCTGGTGCCCTAACCAAAATACAGGGAGTGGTCCACCCAGGTCTTACCTAGTGTGCCTAGACAGTGAATATACTACGGGTATATGTATGCCCGCAGGCCTCTTGCCTAAGCACTCCCAAGGTGCCTTCCCCTTCTCCCCTGGGAACAAATGAAACAGAATATTAAACAATTTTACAAACAAACTGAGAAACAGAGGACATCAAATAACCATCATATCTAATGTTGATGAAGTTCGCCCCTCATCATGAGCTGTGAGCTCTGAGCAACAAACTCACAGAACATACCTACTCTCAGCAATGCCCTCAGCAAAATCTGTCTAGCAAAATCTCTCTCAGCAATCCCTACCTCCAAAATCTCTCTCAGTAATCCCTACCTCCAAAAATCTCTCTCTCCTGAACAGAACACTGGCTTTTATATAGCTTCAGAATGAATGTATAATTGGAGACAGCTGTGTCTTGACGAGGGGGCGGGGTCAGCTCTCCAATTAGCCCTGGAGTCGACCAATCAGCTGCTTGAGGGATTTCAGGAAGCCATTTCCTGAAATAAACACATGCAAATACACAAACTACAACACATAAACTGGGGAACGTAACACCATCATTCCACCTTCGTGTCTCGTGGCACCGGTAGTATGGGAGGTGGACGCGGAGATAGAGAGGGCATCATTGTTAGAGCCGGCCCCCCCTCAGTGTCCAGCAGGGGCTCAGTACGTGCCCGAGGGGGTCCGTGATAAACTAATCCGTTGGACTCATACTCTACCCTCCTCGGGTCATCCTGGCATCGAGAGGACAGTGCGGAGTCTTAGGGGGAGATACGGACGTGAGATTTTATGTCTACTCCTGCTCAGTGTGCGCTCAGAGCAAGGCTCCTCGACACTTGCCTAGAGGGAAGTTACAGCCCCTCCCCGTTGCACAACGGCCGTGGACACACTTATCTGTGGACTTTCTTACCGACCTTCCCCTGTCCCAGGGAAGTACTACGATCCTGGTCGTTGTGGATCGGTTTTCTAAGTCCTGCCGGTTCATCCCGTTTCCCGGTCTCCCTACGGCCCTGCAGACTGCGGAGGCCCTGTTTACCCATGTCTTCCGGCACTATGGGGTGCCTGAGGACATCGTTTCTGATCGGGGCCCCGAATTCACGTCCAGAGTTTGGAGGGCGTTTAAGGACAGACTGGGGGTTTCGGTCAGCTTGACCTCGGGTTTTCACCCCGAGAGTAATGGGCAGGTGGAGCGCGTAAACCAGGATGTGGGCAGGTTTCTGCGGTCATATTGCCGGGACTGGCCAGGTGAGTGGGCGAGGTATGTTCCTTGGGCTGAGCTCGCTCAGAACTCCCTCCGCCACTCCTCAACGAACATGTCCCCGTCTCAGTGTGTGTTGGGTTACCAGCCGGTCCTGGCCCCATGGAACCAGATCCAGACCGAGGCTCCTGCAGTGAGGAATGGGTACAGCGCTCAAAGGACACCTGGAAAGCCATCCAGGAGTCGCTGAGACTGGCGGGGGGACGGCAGAAGGGGAGCGCTGACCAGCACCGCAGTGAGGCCCCCGTGTTCGCACCGGGGGGCCGGGTCTGGCTCTCAACCCGAAACCTGCCCCTCCGCCTGCCCTGCCGGAAGATGGGGCCGCAGTGTGTGAGAATAAACGAGGTGTGCTACAGGTTACGACTTCCTAGGTATTATCGTATTAACCCCTCATTTCAGTGTCTCTCCTCAGGCCGTTGGTGGCTGGTCCCCTTCAGGAAGGTGAGGTGCCTGAGGTCCCTCCGTCCCCTCTGGACATCGAGGGGTCCCCGGCGTACACAGATGCCTGGTGAGGGGCCTACAGTACCTCGTGGAGTGGGAGGGGTACGATCCGGAAGAGAGATGCTGGGTAACGGTGGGGGACATTTTGGATCCTTCCCTCCTGAGAGACTTCCACCGCCTCCACCTGGATCGCCCGGCGCCTCGCCCTCGAGGCCGGTGGCGGCGTGCTGCGGGAGCTGCGCGTCGGGGGAAGGGGTACTGTCACGACTTCCACCGAAGTTGACTCCCCTGCCTGTTCGGGCGGTGCTCTGCGGTCATCGTCACCGGCCTACTAGCCGCCACCGATCCCTTTTTCGTTGTCTGTTTGTTTTGTCGTATTAGTTGCACCTGTCTATTTGTGTGCTTGATTGGCTTCCTTATTTATAGTACGTTTACCCGCCCTTGTTTCGTGCGGGATTACTCATATGTTACGTGTGTATGTTTTTTTGGTGTTCGTGCTCTGGACCTGGCACCCTGTTGTGTTGGGTTGGTCCACATTTTCCACGCCCTGTTTTGTTGGGCATTATTTTCTGTATGATATTAAAAGTGCACGTCTTCCTGTGGAACTATATGCTCTCTGCGCTTGATTCTTCCCTCTTGCACCAAGTTACCCGTGACAATTTATTTGTATTTATTTCACCTTTATTTAACTAGGCAAGTCAGTTAAGAACATATTCTTATTCACAATGATGGCCTACCAAAAGGCAAAAGACCTCCTGCTGGAATGGGGGCTGGGATTAAAAAATATGAATAAATAACAAAGATATAGGACAAAACACACATCACGACAAGAGACAACACATCACTACATAAAGAGAGACCTAAGACAACATAATAGCAAGGCAGCAACACATGACAACACATCATGGTAGCAACACAACATGAAAACAACATGGTAGCAAAACAACATGGTAGCAGCACAAAACATGGTACAAACATTATTGGGCAATATGTGTTGAAGAGGGTGGGGCTGAAGCTGCACCCCTATCTCACCCCACGGCCCTGTGGAAAGAAATGTGTGTGTTTTTTGCCAATGTTAACCACACACTTGTTCATTGTGTACATGGATTTTATAACATGGATTTGTAATGTTGTATGTTTTACCCTCAACACCACTTCCCATCAATTTGTATAGCAGAACCTCATGCCAAATTGAGTCAAAGGCTTTTTTGAAATCAACAAAGAATGAGAAGACGTTGTCTTTGTTTTGATTTGTTTGTCAATTAGGGTGTGCAGGGTGAATACGTGGTCTGTCGTATGGTAATTTGATAAAAAGACATTTTGAATTTTTTTCAGTACATTGTCTGCTGTTAATGGTAATGCAGAGGATTTTCCAAAGGTTGCTGTTGACGCATATCCCACTGTAGTTATTGGGGTCAAATTTGTCTCCACTTTTGTGGATTGGGGAAGATGTCAGAGCTCAGGATGATGTTACAGAGTTTAAGTATAGCCAATTGGAATTTGTTGTCTTTATATTTTATAATATCATTGAGGATACCATCAACACCACAGGCCTTTTTGGGTTGGAGGGTTTGTATTTTGTCCTGTAGTTCATTCAATGAACCAGTGGGTTCTGGTTGTCTTTAATAGTTGATAGTTGATAATAGTTGATTCTAAGATTTGTATTTGATCATGTATATGTTTTTGCTGTTTGTTCTTTGTTATAGGGCCAAAAAGATTGGAGAAGTGGTTTACCCATACATCTCCATTTTGGATAGATAACTCTTCGTTTTTTTGTTTGTTTAGTGTTTTCCAATTTTCTCAGAAGCGGTTAGTCTATGGATTCTTCAATTATATTGAGCTGATTTCTGACGTGATGTTCCTTCTTTTTCCGTAATATTTCTGTATTGTTTTAATGATTCACCATAGTGAAGGTGTAAACTCAGGATTTCTGGTCTCTATGTTTTTGGTTGGAAAGGTTTCACAATTTCTTTCTTAAGTTTTTCTGTTTGACATTTTTTGATTTGATAAGGAAGCTGAGAGGTCAAATAAACTGTTTAGATGTTATACTGCCAAGTTTACACCTTCACTACTACAGTGGAACATTTTTGTCACATGTGCTCCCTCTCTGCCCTCTAGGTCACCAGGCTGCTCGTTTATGGCGCACACCTGTCACCAGCGTTATGTGCATTTCC